>NW_001820825.1:665841-793419 GCF_000146945.2 Sclerotinia sclerotiorum 1980 UF-70
TGTTGACGTAAGATACCATGGGGGTTTCCTCGGCGGTATATTCTTCTCATGGTCCGGTTACTTCGAGGCGACAGCCGTGCCAGGTGTAGATGGATGATTTGGTGCCGCGAAATGTATATGTATGATTGAGAGCGAGTTCTGTGCCGAAGATTTCTGCGGTGCCTGAAAGAACCTGTGGATAGATATATCGATTAGAACCATCGATGTTATTTCATCAAAGAAGATAATCATACCTTCACATCAATACTCGACCCTATGGCGACCTCGAAGCGCCATTCAGAGTTTGCTTGGAGCTCATGAATATTCGTATGTGAGACAGCTGCTGGCGCTGCAGCTCTCTGTAGACAATTAATAGATGATCATAGTTATAGACTTGAATGAAATAATTACTTACAGTAGGAGCCGCATGACCTAGCCCCGGTATCGACATAATCTACCTAATATCTAATAGTTACGTCGGAAAGTTGTGGAGCATGGAGTAAAGATTTTGGCTAGGGAAGCTTAAGATCACAGAGCTCTGGTTCAAAGATAAAAGATATGGGGATTCAAAGGTTCCCGTTGCAGGGGTTTCTCAGCCTTACAGTGGAACTAACCGGTATTAACGCGACGTGTTTCTCATGTGAAATTCATCACGATAACAGATTAGGATTGTTATACTCGAGTACATCACTTTACGTACGTATTATTTATTAAATCTAAACTTATAACCAGCAAATTACTAAAGACCAGAACGGAAGTCCCTTACTGAATGGGAATACTCAGCTTTATACTCGAGTACACAGCTTAGAATGCCCATATTTAGCCATCAAAGAACCATGTCACCGCCGACTTTATAACTAAGTATATATCTCACAGCTTCGAAGTCAAACTTCGGTAAATATTTCTAAAAGCGTTTATTTACATCAAAGAAAGATATCCGGACCGTCCCTTTCGCCACATATCACTGCAGATCAGCGCTCCATGACAGCATGTTAGATATCGGGGCTGCGGGCTTGGCTGAAGTAGACAACACATTCAAAGCCACCATCACGTCGTGTCATGGGGCTGAGATGTACAATCTCGGCAAACACAGCTAACCTTCTCATACCTTCACATGCGGACACAGATACAAGATGGCAGCGGAACCAAAAGTTGGAGATATATTTTGAACCACATCTAAACCGTAAAATGAGAAGGAAAAGCAAAATCAATGCATATGCTCCTTTGCATATGCAAACTTCTAAATGTCCATTTGCAGGGGGGTATCTTAATAAACAGCCATGCTCATGTGTAGATGTATGTCCTGTCCAAGCAACTCCGTAATTATGCCGTGCATATAATAAGCCCTTGACTCCTATAACTCCAGTGCGACAAGAGCGTTCCTGTAGCATGGTGTACTCGACGTGCCATTGGACACTACGACCATCGTGACTATCAAGATTCCGCCAGCTTTTCCAGGATTTCCCCTACCCTACGTACTCCTACAAGAGCGTTCTCATCCGGTCCCAGACCAGGAGTCCACTGCGCATGAGCAAAGTCTATGACCTTTAGAGCATATATCTTTGGAAAAGACCCCTCTTCAATGTCATCTTCGTCTTCATCTTCCTCCTCTTCAAAGGATGATTGGGTTTCTCCGGACGATGAGGAAGCATGTTCAATTGTTGTTGGAGGAGGGGTTCGGCTGGCTTCTTCCATTGCCGTGCGCAATGCTTTTCCATCACCCTCAAAAACAAACAGAAGACTGGCGGAGTACATTCTGCTCTCCTGACTTTCCAAAACATCTTGTATTCTTCTCAGATCCATAAGAAAAGCCTGCGATATTAACTGCCCTAACTCTTTGTCGATGCCAGCCGCTTCTGTGAAGATGAAATTCTTAAATGCCTCGTGAACATTGCCATTGTTTAACTCGAACCTGCCGTAGTCTTTATTATATATTCTATAACCATCCTCATCTATATCATCGCCCTTGGCATCCGGTCCCTGCCATACTCTCATACCTGCGATGCGAAACCCGAAGTCTTTGTGTGTGGTTTGTTCAGTAACTTTGTCGAATCTTTTCTTCTTCTCTTGATGCGCGTCGTCTGCCCATAATCGTACACCGAGTTTGACATCGAGGATATTAGGTTTTACAAATCCGTGCGATGCATTCATGAGAACCACGGCTTGATTGGTAACAATTCTCTTGCCATTTGTCCTGCCTGGGTAAGAAGCTTCAGGTATTGAATGCTGTGCGATCAACTCGGCCGCCTTCTCTTCAATCGCTTTGTTCTGATTCTCATCCAACTGTAAGGTTCCAAGAAATTCTGGCATAAAATCATAAAAGTCTTGGTGGTTTGCTATGGTGTCGTTGTAAAATGCGATCTCGGTATCGGTACAAGGTTTAATGAACAATTCCCCGTCGATATCAGAAAGAGTGCCGTCACTGCTTGAAAGTTAAAAAGTAAATCTAATAAATCGGGGTAAATCTGGCACCTACTGCCCTGCAACAGCATAATTGCAATCGATCAAATCGGCACAAATGGGAAGTGGTTTGGCCATTGTATTTTTTGATTGTCGCGAAGGATCAAGTAACTATCATTATCGTAAAGAAATGTATTAGAATATAGGTACCCAACAGAAGGTACACCCGGGGGCGATCGTCCTTCTATTTGACTTCCTTTGCTAGGAACAAAAGAAACCTCCTGCGAAGAGTAGGCTGAGTATTGTAAGAATGTTGGTAAGGGGGCGTTAGGGTGAGACGTTTTGTCGTGGCTTTCAATAATTATTAAGTTTCAATGTCTGTAAGGAGTGAAATGGACATTAATCAGATTTAACATTGGGCGCGCAAGATGATCCCAGGGTCACTCTCGCGCGGGAACTAACCTTGCCGAGCGGTAGAAAACACTGGAACCTTTCCTTATCAGGGAAGTATAGCGGGCCCCCTCATCAGCAGAGAAGTTCTTTTCAGACCCGTAATTGCACAAATGCACGCACGATACATGCTGATTCCGCAAGGTCATCGACACTGCCACCGCAATGTACCCTCATCATATCATGGAGTGCCTCGTTAATAACCTTCCAGACAGCCGGTGGAGAACGAATAAGGTTCAACTGCTCATATGCGAAGATGTGCCATCTTGCAGTAGTGTGAGAATGGCAATGGGCAGGACCAGAACCAGAACAAATCTTTGGCCAGAGGATATGTCGTAGGGGTGGACGAGGCATTCTTCATGGCGGACGGGTAGGGACCGATTTTGAGATATCAAGAGGATAGCAGAAGCCAATAAGGAAAAGGGAAAAGGGAAACCTGAATGAAATGATACTAACTCACCATCAGCATTTCCCCGCAATCAGGACCTTCAACAGTACCAAAAGGTACTCGGTGGTGGTATTTTGAGGTGATTTAATGCTTGTTTACTTGCTTGTTTGCGCGCTACAGAAGGTAGCAAATAAAAAATTAAAAAAATGGTTAACCAAATCAGAAAAGACTTGTTTGCACCTTCCATACCAAGCACACGCCGATGGTTTTCATTCTTTTATGCTTCAAGAGTCTCGATTCTCAGTCATCACACCCACATCATCAGCTGCTACATTCACACACACCACACAAACACACACCCACACACTCACCGTTTAATCAAAGTGATTCACTCTCTTCACCTTTGTATTAATTGTCTAGTATTACTAAATTCTCTGATTGCCAACCTAAGTTTCAAACAATTCCTCAGCACAGTCAAATCCATCAATGTTGCACTCCTTGTTCACTCCCCAATCCCCGCAATATTGACTCTCTTTACCTCTTTACTCCCTTCCTGAAAGCCTTCTTGAAGCCTTCTTGCTTATTTAATTCACCTTGGGACTATCAGCCCGGAATATCGCGTTCACTTTGACTGACTCATCACATTGGGCTTCGATCGACTTCTCAATTGTCTTTTCAAATCAACCTCGCAACTTTCTCCCCCCACTACAACCAAAAATATCAAGGTAGTGTACCCAAACTCTACCCTCCTGCACAGCCTTCTATACTGCTTTCCTCTTGTGTTACGGTCCGACCAACCAAAATCGCAATTGCACCTATACTTTCTCTCCACCAAGTGGTTCTTGTAAACTATTGGTTGCGATACTAATCCATCAATCTGGGTAGGTAGCTCAATATCATGACGCCCCACTCTGTAGGTCCCGAACCTGAAGAGTTATCTCGTGCCATCAGCGAGCTCGATTTGACCGCTTTAAGAGGTGTTGACGGTGCTTCGGACGAAACTGGGATTAAAGATGGGAAGCGTTATACAAGGGATCAGTTGTTGACTATCCGATCTAAATCAAACTCAAGCGAGGATCTGGGCATTTTTATCAACGTTCCAGAGATCGCAACCGGTATAAAGACACCACCAGCTCCCCCAAGGGTTCCACCTCCCACCCCAGACCACTTATCAGCTACGCCAGCTTCTGGCACTGGCACTCCTGTCGCTCGACTCCCTGTTACCCCCGAAGAGCCCGAGAGGAAGGAAGAAGGAGCAGTTAAAGAAGGCGCAGAAGCTGGTCTAAAAGTTACTGGAAGTGGAGACGGTGAGCCCAAGAAGAAGAAGAAGAAGAAGAAGAGTGGAGCAAATAAAAAGGCAGCTCCAACAGGATTTGAAGGTATGCAAGATCAGTCATGCATGGTACTAAATACATCACTAATGTGACATCATAGAATTTTATGCCGACCCGCCTCTCACCCCTAATGAATATGAAGAGGAACGTGATGTCTACCACGAGTAAGCACTTCCTTACCTCTCAGTCAACTTAGCTAACATGTTTTTAGAGGCCGGTCATTTGCCGAGTATGTCATCATTCCTGAGGCAAGTTGCATAGACTGACGACAGACAAAGGCGTATTCAGACCTGTATTCAGCGATACAGAGCACGGTAGGTCTTCACACATCTTGTCATGCGTAGAACAGTTGGCTAATAATTTAACTTCTACAGACGCAAGCTCGATAGCGTTCGTTCGAATATTCTTACAAAGTATTTTGCTTTAGGTGGAATCGAAGTCGGCACTAAAACTTTTAATGGTGGTCTTGATAAAGAAACTCTAGAGAACTCCACTGCAGCAGAGATTGCCGCCATTCAAGCTACCGACTTTGTTCGGTCTAGCAATTCCAAATACTACGACCCTTCAGATACTGAAAATTGGGTTGTGGATTGGGAAGGTGTTGTCAAGGGCTTCCTGTACGTTCGCAAAACCTAATCACATAGCCAAATATACTGACAGTGCCATAGTTCTTACAGAGCACCTAAAATAATGGGCGATGGAGAAGACGGGGTTAAGATGTATTGCGCAGTGCTTAGGAACTTCCTAAACTACGTCTTGGCTCATGAGGTATGTAAAGAATACACCAAAGATGTCATGGCCGCACGAAAGATATGTGACATAGCCGAGAGGGAATACCATTCAATCCGATATCTCCGGCAAATGTTTCCCGGCGATTTTAACGTAGCCGCCTCAACCCTTTTCGGGGAATACCACAAGCAGCATATGGAGATCAACGCTGCATGGGTTGATGTTGAAGATGGCTCGGAGCAATGGTGCACCAACGTACCCTTACTAAGCTTACCTGTTTGTCGATTTGTCTTTGGAGGGATTGTAGCCTTCCTTGGTAACAAGAGCCACTTTGAGAAAGCCAAGAAGGGTGATGCTCAGGTCGTGGACATCGAAAATAAATTTATTGAGGTGGTAGATGTCCATCTTGCTACGGCAAACATTGTTGCAGAATTCTCTCGTGTCAAAGACCCCCGAGGATTGGGTGCTCTAAAGCCAGTCGGCAAACTGCTGTGCAAGTCTTGGGAGGGTCCTGGCTATGATTATGAAGACAAGACGGATGATGGAAATGAAGTAGTCGATGATTCCGTTGAAGAGTTCTGGCTTGAGGATGAAATTTTACAACATTGCTATCCAGGCCTTAAGCTTGAAGTGGTTGTTCATGAGCTCAACATTGGTGTCAAATATTTCGATCAAGTCATCGATGTCTTTCCTTCTTTTCACCTTTATCTTCCTAATGAGAAGATGTTGGGTTGGAAAGAACCTGGTAAATTTTCGAACTTTCAAAGTCTCCAAGATTGTGCTAACCATTAACAGTTCCTAATGAGAGACCGCCACCAACCGAAGATGATCCTGATGCTGAGGAAATGGTCATGGATGCCATTGCGAAGGATGATGCTGATGAGTTTGATCGGCCATAGAATCCTGAGCTCAATCTTCATTGTGTTAGTGTTTGCTGCAAAGAATGATACTCTTCGCGGACTTCATTTAGTTTCATTATTTCTTTCTTCAACGGCGGAAGGATCTGATTATTTCACTTACAATTGAAAGGCTGTTATATTTGAAAAGCTCTTCGTATCAAAATATTGGTAAGGCGTATGGTAGTCTGCTTGAATTTATGGTTCATCGAGAGACGACCAAAAATGGTTACATGGACAGATACCATACCAGGGAGGAGTCAATTGGAGGAGAACGCAAGAGATTAAGATACCTAGAGTTGGCGATAAAAAAAAATTGGCGCATATTTGCATATCAGGATGGGAGGTAACTACCTCGTCCAGCCATCTGGCAAATTCTACATCTCATGTGTATGGAGCTGAAAACAAATGAAAAATTGACAATGTTAAATTGTTTCTGCAGGTGACTTTTGATGATCCAGTTCAATATTCTTATTATTTTCTAATTAATTAAAATAATTCATATAACGTGGTTTATCAGCGAGCGGGCCATATCACCGAGCGGGCCACTTTTACCTCAATTTATCATTTCAAACCCATATTATTTAACAACAATTAAATCAATTGATTGAAACTATCAAGAATCTAATAATCTAGGATCTATTATACTATTCTGACAAGTTCTTGAATTATGACCAGTCTTTCCATACTTATTACAACATCGACTAGTAGATGATTCCCTATTAAAATTTCCCCTATTTTGACACTCATCATGTTGAATCTGATTATCAATCTCTTATTGTGATAATATATCTTCAGCTTCTTGTCCAGTAAGTACTCCTCCATTACGTAGTTGAATTTTTTAGCACGTCGACGTTTACTTAATACCTCATTTGCTCTTCGAAGCATACGATTCTCAGTACTCAAAAGTGTAACTTCATGTGCTAATCTCTCTGTACCTTTAACTAAAGCTTGTACAGTCTCAAATATAGGTGTAGGAGAGCTTGATTGATGACGAATTATTCGAGCTTTTACTAGAGTTGATTGTAAGAGAGCTTCAATTGGATTATAAGGGGTTTGAGAGATCCAGGAGTTGATAAGTTCCAAAGAGGTAGATAAAGGGGTAGAAGTACGAATCCTAATATCTAGTTTTGAAAGTATAGATTGAGGATCGAATGGTATTAGACCTGCTCCTCGAAAACCAGCTTTCATATTCTGAATAGTAAATGATTGTAAATATGCAGCTTTGAAGGTTATAAATAATTCAATCTTGATAATATAATTAATATGAACTTTGATAAATCCTTCAATTTGACAATTATATAAACGTTTGAGTATGCCAAAACACCCAATATCGAGTGGTTGAATTAAATGACTTGAATATAGTGGTAATTTGAGGCATATAATATCATTTGATTTGCAATATGATTGAAAAGGTATTGATTCATAGCTTTCGTACCCATCCAATACTAGCATTCGATATTTGCCCTTTCTTTGACGAATAGTATGTTTATCGAAATGCTTTAATCATTCTAACCCTATCTCATTATTTATCCATTCATTAGAAGTAGATTTAATAACCCAATCCACAGGAAAATCGGTTTCGGTATACCAATTGGAAAGATGAACTTGTCCTTGAACTATCAGAAATAGAGGTATAGTTTCACCCTCTCCATTACCACATATAATTACCATAGCCCACTCTCGATTGCCTGGTTGTATTGCCTTGCTTCTGCCACTTCGTTCAGCACTAGTTACAACCATTCCAGGGCATATTATACTTATCATAAAGCCTGTTTCGTCGAAGTTGTAGAAATCGCAATCCTGAATCCTATATTTCGCCTGCATATTCGATACCAATCGAAACCACTCTTCAATAAGCTCTGGATCTTCGCAAAGAGCTCTTTGAAAGTCATAGACACGATTAAAACACGTCTTTAATTCTGAACGTCGTTTTACAAAGCGATGAGCCCAGAGCTTTCCAACCTTCTTCGCACCCCGTGTTTCGAGCATATAATTCGCCATATCTTCCACACTATTTAATTTAAGGGCAAATCCTCTATCATCCATATCAATAATGTATTGAATAAGCACCTCCTCTTCTAATTCAGTCAAATTATAACTTTTTGGTCGACTTTCAGCTATATTACTACAACCTTGAATTCTGTCGAATAATGTAGATCGAGGCACACTATAGTAATTAGCAGCCTTTCGAATCGTCAATCTTTTGTTCAATTCGATAGCCTCAATGGCCAGGACTATTCGTGCTTCTTTTGAATGAATTTCCATTAATAACTATTGAATAAACGCGTATTGAAGTGAGAGAGTAAAGGATATTGAAAAAGTGTCCGACCCACTGATATGTCCGACCCACTGATAAACCACGTTATCTTTAATTTTGTACAACGTTTTACAAATCAATAAGCCCAAAGCTTTCCAACTCTCTTTGCATCTCTTGATTCGAGAATATAATTCGCTATATTTTCTACATCATTTAATTTAGATGCAAATCCTCTTTCATCCATATCAATAATATACTGAATAAGCACCTCTTCTTCTTTTTCAATCAAATTAAGATTATTTGCTCGAGTTTCCATTCTGTGAATTCGATTGCCTATTCTATCTCATAATATAGTTCGAGGGACTTTGTAGATTTTCGCAGTCTTTCCAACTGTAAGATTTTTTGATTTTTGAATAGCTTCAATAGCTAAGATTATTCTGGCCTCTTTTGATTGTATTTCCATAATAATTCGTTGAAATATCGCGTCTTGAAATTGAATGATAAAAGATATTGAAAAAGTGGCGACTCGCTGATAAACCACGTTAGTCATATTCCTAAAACTAAATAAATATATATGTATATGGATGAGTATGTCTATAGCCCTCTAGCTCTAAAACCTCTAGAAAACTAATCTTTCTCTTTCTTTTTTAATTATAATATAATCCATAAACAGCGGTTCCTCTCTTAAATAAAGCTGATTATTTTTTCTTATGGGAATCTAGAGTTTGCTTGATTTTGTGGTAGTTCTTGATTCTTGATTCTTGATTCTTGTTTGGGGATTATGTCTAGAAGTTTATAGGTGGATTGATAGATGGATAGGGGGATATAAAAGTGTTTTCGAAGGGGATATTTTGCTTTTTTGTATGTAGGGGGGAAGGGGGAGGGATGGTGCGGGTTTGAGGTTGACGGGTAGATTTCGTTGATGAATGAATGGATGGGTATAAAGGAGTTTTTGGAGAAGGAATTTTGGTAGGGAATTTGGATTTGAAGTTTGAGGTTAAGGATGAGAGGTTGAGGGATTTTTATTGATGGATGGGGTTGATAGGGCTGAGTGGGAGTAAGAGAGAGGGAGAGAGGGAAGTTCAATTTTTGTAGGATCTTTTGATTTTATTTGGGTGTAGGATTCATGAGGATGGGGGGAAGGGATGGGAAGATTAGCGAGAAAGGAGTGCAAGGAGTAGAAAGGAAAGGATGGGATGGAATGAAGGAAATGGAGAATTGGATTAAGATTGTGATATTAGAAGGCTGATGGGATTATTCTGTATAAAATAGGATAGGATATGAAATGATAAATTCAGAAAGTAATAGAATAGATGCTTGGATGAGTCGAATTGAATCAAACGTATACTGATGAGTCAGAAGAATGATAGGATAGGATTGTGTTGAAAAGATTTGAGATTTAAGATTTGGTCTTTGGAGGATGAGGAAAGATATTGAAATTCTTGAGTACGGAGTGTGTATTATACTGTGATATTAATTGAGAATTTATTTATTTATTTATCCATCTAGTCTGTCGAGATCAAGAAATAAATATTTACTAGATAATCTTAGCCTATATTACTTGTATATTTCTCAAATCCTGCAGCAATATGTAGTTATGAAGTAAGAAGTTATCTAGTAATTATTACCTGTAACATAATCTTACAAGGGACAAAAACACAGTCTTAATAAGATATAAAACATAAACATAAATAAATGAATGTGTAATATTGTTTTGTATATAGGGTTGATTATTCTAATGAGGGAAATCAGATATCAGATATGTAATACCATAAATAATAAGTTAAGTCCTTCTCAGGGGATTTACCATGGCACCACCTAGGACCTCCGAGAGTTTAACATCTCCCTTCTCATGGCTTTTGCAAAATCGTGTGTAAATATAGAGAAAATGAGTGACAAGAATCAGATATTTCAAGAGTTTTCGTAACAAGTGTCCAACAATCCAAACAAAGGTGACACTTATTTCTGACCATCTCCAATAATTCAGGGAAACATCCACATATGTGAATTTTCAAGGTAAGTGAACAGATGAGCACTCATTTGCTTCACAAACCACCAATCTCAACTAGTACTTTGTATGAATTGACCATCCCACCGCCAAAACTCTCGCAACAATGAGGAGGAATCCTGCCAATGCATAGGAGAGTCCGGCAAAAACGATCAACCAGGTATAATCGTTTCCACTGGCTGTGAGAATTTGTCCAGCAATAGGCAATCCAGTCAAAGTGCCAAACGCGACTACCATCCAGCATGTCGAGTAATAACGACCATAGTGTTTGGTCTTACACATTTGTCCAACGCATACTGGACTCAGACTAAGGTTACTACCACTGACAAATCCGAAAGTGATGGCGAAAACGACGGCCATGGCTGTGGAATCGCTGGCTGGTAACCAAAGTGCTAAACATGTTATCACACAGAGAGCCACCGAGAGAATAAGTGTATTCACACGACCAATAAGGTCGGCTGCCCAACCTGCTCCGAATCGACCAACGAATGAACCAGCATTGAGGATGGAAACAATGTAAAAGCCAAAGGATGTTGATTGACCTTTTGAGATAACATAAGGTGTGATATATGTCAGAGGGACAAAAATTCCCCACTCGAGGAGGAAGATTGCTATGGTGAGGAATAAGAAGGGTGGGTCCCTAAAAGCATTGAAATCTGGAAGAATGCTACCTATGCTAGGAAGTGCCTTTCTAGGAAGACGACTTTGCACGAGCAGATTTGCGAATATGAGAAGGAAGACGAGAATGAATCCTAGGATTCGAGTTGCCCACGCAAAACCTATCGTTGGAAAAAGGCGTTGTAACATAAGAGGGAATATAATTCCACCAATACTTCCAGCCGTCATTGCAATACCGGTGGCGTTACCTCTCTTGACGAGAAAGTAATGGCCTATAGCAGCGATACATGGAGTATTTACCAAGCATCCACCAATACCATTGAGGAGACTATACACCACAAAGAAGTGCCAATATTCTGGGACAATTAATAAGTAAACATAGGTTTATGGTGTCGGTGTGACTTACGAGTACATAATCCAAGTAACATCATGGATAAAACCAATAAGATGCTTCCACTAAAGATCAAAGCTCTTGGACCATATGCATCAAAGATAGGACCAATTGGTGCACCACAAAAGAAGGTCAAAAAGAGTGACAATCCAAAAAGCCATCCGATCTGACCAGAATCATATTCCTTTAATTGATGAGTACTGAAATACTCTAGTAAAATACCACTGCAGTTGAGAATTCCGAAGACGGAAAATGAGCCACAGAATGATCCCACAACCACAGACCAACCCTTCAAACCCCCTTCTGGAAAATCATCTTTGTCATCGTCGTCAATTGAAGCTCCATCAGATGGCTGATCGGAGTCATTTTGTGCAATCCCCGTCTCAAGGTTGTTATTAAAGTCGATTGTGCTTAGCTTGTGGTTGTCGAGAGTTTCCGAATTATGTAAATTCAAGTTTACCCCGGATTTTTCCAAATTTTCGATTCGAGACCGATCGTTTGCAGTAGATGCAGTGACGTCGCGGTTTTTTAAGCAGCTTTCCTCTGCATAGTTGTTCCCAACCGCTTGCATGTGCCACACCCTCTGGTGAAATTTGATAAGAGTAAGGATTTAATAAGCAAAGTGATTAATGTGAAGAAAGATCTCACTCAATATGTGTCGTTGAGAATATGAAGAGCAGTAGAAAAGTTCAAGAAGTGGGGGAAACACTTTAGACTTTGCAAGCTTTCTTGTAAGCTTTCCTACTTCGAGAATGGGCCACTTCCGAAGCCGGGGTGGGGTGGAAAGCAATTTAGCCTGTTGTTAGGTAGGTATATTCATCGATGCACGTGACATGACGGAAATGTTTAAAAACACGGCAAGGGATATATCTTATATATAGACTTGAAGGCGCATTGGAGACATGGAAGCGAAGTGGGATAGGAATCAATGTAAACAGTGGTAGTTGTTTCCGTTATGGTGAGAGGGGAAATGGAAGTGAGGATCCTTTGACCCCGATATTGTTTGGACCTCTCAATAACCATACTTAGCCCAATCACACCATGATGAATAAATCCTCTCGAGGAGTTGGAACCGTGTATTAGACAGAGTATAGAGAACTGGAATGGACGACAAAACGTGACTCTAGCTCCGATGAATTCGGGAAACATCCACGTGATGATCGCTCAGACATGGAGTAAGAAAACTTGTATTTTTATCGAAAAATTGCAGAGGAACGAGTCATACACACTTGTATTGACGGAAGAATATGATGCGCAATCACAGGTTCCAGGACTAGCACACTACAAGTTTTTCATCTTATAGAAGGCGCTCTAAAACCTAGGCATCTTTGACATCAAAAGTTTGATGTGATTGTTCGTGGCCACGATGATATATCAATATAAAGCGTGTCAAAGTTTCGGGTAATCCTACACTGTATGTCGGATGCCTTTAGACATCACTTATATCAATTATATCATGGTAGTTGAAAGAGGAAGTGATGTGTAGATTGAATCGAAGTGATTCTGTTGATGATTCTGCCCCATGTTACCGCCTTTCTGATTAAGCTGGTAGCAAGGGCCAAGCATGGACATTTTTTAATCTTATATTTATAATACTTCAGATCCATATGCAAGATGCTGACCGGGAAAACCATGGAGTGCGAAGAGATGATATAGCTCCCCAGAGTCAACACACACTTGAGAGAAGATCATTTATCATTTCCTTCTTCTCGGTGGAAGAATCGACAAAGTTGATTGGAGATTTTCAATCTATCAATCCACTTTCGTAATTCATCCAATCATATATCCACAACCTTATTCTTTAATGGGAACGTGTGCATTGAATCTACACGGTACTCCGTGAGACTGTTTAAGAAATATTTGTGAGCGGATTTGAATGGGCCTATCACATAGATGAGTTATGGGAGATCCGTACCTAGTTGCATTTATTAATAGCTAGCCAACGTACTCCGTACAGATTAAGAAATAAAGGGCAATAATGATAAATTTTAGATGTATAATACTAGAATCACTTATATTACTTAATAATAGTCAATTCAACGATAGATGAAAATGTAACTTGATATCTTTAGAAATAAACATTAATATAATCAATTAAACTTTTTATAATTATATAGGATTTCCGCTTTGAGAAGAATTATTTTTATTTTTATTTTAAAAAGTATTTAAAACTTGGTATATTTTATATTCCTGATAAATCTGATTTATTATTTTAATAACTAAAGATATGTAAAAGTTGAATAAATTTTATAGTATTTATCTTTCTCTATAAACCTGATGTAGTTCTATCACGTTCAAAAATTATAATAGCACAGAAGTGTATATAATAGTGCACTGAGATGTATCATCCATCCGACCATAACCGGAATGGATGATTGGCATTTCCGTCAAATGTGTTACTAACGCTGAGCAGCATCCACAAATATTCAATGCATACCGGTGCGGAGTACTTGTGCTGTCAGGAAGTATGAAATTCGAGGTTAGAGAAAATTAGGTCATTCTCCTGTGGATTACTTAATTATCTCGTGGTATGAGCACGGAGTTTCGGAACTGGCTGTCGTATACTTTTTGGCTGCATGAGTACCAAAATAGCTGGCATGGATAACGTAGTGAACTTATCTCCTTGCAAGGTTGTAGCTCCAGTACGTGCGTATGCTGTTACCAGTGTTAAAGAATTGAAGGTTTGTAAGAGAGTTTGAAAGCGGGGAATGCTTAGAAATGTTTCTCTCGGGGATGGAATCATGCCAAAAAGTTCCATTATAAAAACTCACATTCATCCTCCCAACTAGATGTCAAGATATACAGAATATTAAACACTTCTCGTCTCTTCTCAATTGAACCTGCATCCTCGTACATATCATTTCCAAACTATTAAAATGGCTTTCGGTTTACCCCCTCCCCCAAAGACTGCTCTTGGCCGGTATAGAATGCTGGCACCCACAGCAGCGGTTAGAGTGAGCCCTATATGCTTGGGAGCAGGAAACTTCGGAAACGCATGTAAGTAGACTTGGTGATGACTCCGTCTGATAGTTACGCAACTAAGACTTTCTAGGGAAGGATTTCATGGGAGCTTGTGATCAAAAACAAAGCGAGGAGATACTGGATTACTTCTATTCGGTTGGAGGAAACTTCATTGATACAGCCAACCATTATCAGAACGGAGAGTCCGAGCAATGGATCGGTGAATGGGCTGAAAAGCGTGGAATTCGAGACCAGCTTGTCATCGCCACAAAGTTCACGAGTTTTTTCAAAACTACAGATAGTGACAAGGAGATTTTCATCAATAATGGCGGAAATGGAACGAAGTCTCTCCATGTCTCCGTCGAAGCAAGTTTGAAGAAGTTGAGAACATCGTACATTGATTTACTCTATATTCACTGGTGGGACTTTACTTGTTCAATCCCAGAGCTCATGCAGTCATTGAACACACTGGTATTATCCGGAAAGGTTCTATACCTTGGGGTTTCAGATACGCCAGCATGGATTGTTTCAAAATGCAATCAATATGCCCGTGATCATGGTTTCCGTCCATTTTCCGTTTATCAAGGACGCTGGTCGGCCGAGCATCGCGATTTTGAGCGTGACATTATCGACATGGCTGCTGAAGAAGGAATGGGATTGGCTCCTTGGGGCGCATTGGGGAGTGGCCACTTCAAAACCGAAGAGCAACGCAAGTCTGATGAAGGTCGAAAGATGGGTGAAGCTTCAGAAGCGGCCTTAAAGATATCGAAAGTCCTGGAAAAGATTGCCGACGAGAAGAAGACAGGCATTACCAGTGTTGCTCTAGCATATGTGATGAAAAAGGCCAATTTTGTTTGTCCAATCGTCGGGGGAAGAAAGGTAGAGCATTTAAAGGGAAATATCGAAGCTTTGTCACTGGAGTTGAGTGATGATGACGTTAAACAGATTGAAGAGACAAACGAATTTGATATCGGATTCCCTCACAATATGTTGTCAGGAGGACCAAACAAGGTGCGGGGCCCAGGTGATGTATGGTTATCGGCATTGGGTGGAATTACAGATCATGTTCAACCATATAAGCCTGTTTCAGCAAATGAGTAGTAAATTCAGGGATGAAGGAGGACGGACTCTGGAGATAGAGGGAGAAGGAAAGAGGAAAGAGGAAAGAGGAAAGAGGGATGGGGATGGGGATGGGGATGGAGAAAGAGGGAGGACAATGAGTAAGAACGATTCAAATTGAAAACCGAGCGATGCATTCATTACATTACATGACATGACATTACATTACATGCTTTGTTTGATGTGATATTGATAAATGGAATGATGAAATGACACTAGCCATTGATCCTGCTATATTTTTAGCTATTGATGACTTCATCAACATCCCAGCGGCTAGATTTGATGGATCCTCATTGTCATTGTCAGTGTCAGTGTCATTATCATGTTGAGTCGTCGTTTGTCGTAAGTCACGTGACCTACAGTTGTGATGGACCCTTACTATCTTGGATAAGATACGGTGTACGGTATCCTAGACATTTGGCCACATACGGTAAGTGGAGTCGGAGTACGGTCGGTCACTCGGTGTCTAGTAGGGATCATCATCCCCTACCCCAGACTTTCACAATAATAATTTCCCAAGGCTGAGAGAATAATTTGTCTATTAATGCATCGACAACATTGAAATGTTCTAAATTATTCAACAGTTCAATGACAAAAATCCTTTATACGAAAGAGATTCTTCGTAGAATTTTTCGCATATATTCCAATAAATTCATTCTCCCATAATTTCAAGATCGATTAGGAATATTTTAATACAATCTAACAACTTCAGCCTTGAGGTTGAAATAGGAGACTCGATTCAATACGACACGCGACTTGATCTAATAACAAAACCCGTCTTCAGAATATTACGCCACTAAGGAATCGAATAATAACTTACCACGGCTTGGCATGGATCAAATTTTCAAAATCAAAGATGCCGTTGTCAATTACCTTTCCCCCGTTGCGAAACGTCGTAGGACAATGGGACCTCAAACTCCAGGTCACAGCGCAGTTGATGACGAACATCAATTTCTCTCCGAACCACAAGACAATAAAAGGGCCCTGAGCTTTGCATATGATCGCATGAACCAGCATTATATGCCTCAAGAAGACAGAGCGACCCCCTCCAGGAATCCCCTCAAACGTTCCCGCGAAGACGATGGGGCCGATGGACCCATATTTTCTGGAGATGAGGTCTCACCAAAGCAATCTTCTTCGCGGAATGTCACTGATAGCGATGACGGATCGATAAATCCAGATTATATGGACGAAGATGAAGATGAAGAAGAGGAAGAGGAAGAGGAAGAGGAAGAGGAAGAGATTTCTGCCGAACAAAAAGTAAATGAATATCTTGCAAGACAGGCCGCGGAGTTAGCTAGGGCGAAAGAGACAGTGGAAAGAGCTCGAGCAGATGGCGAATGGTCTCCTGAAGAAATCTTCTTATTGGAAAGAATTCAATACATGGGACACGAAGGACTTTTGCCGCACTGGGCGAAGGAACGGAATTTTCGAACGGTTCCTGAGGCCATGTTTTGTCCTGATGATAATGCCCTCCTAGGCGAGAGTAGTAAATGTGAGTGTCTCTAGATTCCTGATTTTCTTCAACTAATCATTGTACAGCCATTCAAATGTTAGAATTCCTCAATCATTACCTTGGTCGTCGTGTGCATGATAGATACTATGGTAAAAATGGCCCACCTGAAGCGCAAATGCGGCAATGGATTGGTAAATACGTTGAGTGGACTGAAAGGGATGGAGGTTACCATAAGAAAAAGTTTATTCCGGTTCTCTGTCTTGTTGAAGGTCGATGGCATGCACCGGCGGCGGAAACAACTAAACGCCTGCAAGATCAAATGAGCTTCCATGCTGAATCATGGCGTCGATCACTATTACGCCCGTCACCAATTGTTAATGAATTAGGCGAGACGGAAATATACTTTCGACGCCCTCCTCTCATTTATGGAATTCTTTACATACAGGCGAAAGCATTATTCGTTACGCTGGACTCTTCGGACCCACAAGCAAAAATTAGAGACATTCACATTTGTGATTTCTTAGACTCGAGCAAACATTTTTGGCATGCTATATCTATTGCTATTGTAGCTAAGATTGCCCAGAGGTATATGATGTCGATAATTGACACTTTGGAAGACGATGACCCTCCTGAACCCGATTCGTGCAGCGAGAATGAATTAGAATCCAAACGTGAACGGGAAAAGAGATTGCAGAGGGAGGCAAGGAAGTTGGAGAAGGAGAAAGAGCGACAGCGTCAAGAGGAGTTATTAAGGCTTGAGCAGCAAATGGAGGGTGTTAAGATGGAAGAAGATGATGACCATGTTATGGAGTCTATTGAGGAGTATGAAAAAGTCGACGTAATTGAAGGGGAAGAGGAAGAGCAAGAAGAATTTGAAGATGATCGACCATCAATGTCGGAATATGATGAGGAGGAAGAAGTCGAGGTTGAGGTTGAAGAGGGCGAAGATGACCGGAGTGCTGATGGAGAATTAGAGAGTAACGAGGAAATCGAGGATGCAGAAGAAGACGGTGAAGATGAAGATGAGGAAGAGAACGAAAGCAACCTCAGCAATGATAACGAGGGCGGAAGTGAGGACGGAGATGTTGAATTCGGCCATCATCATGGAACTAGACAACCCCCCAAGTCAACAAGCCCTGACGAATTATCGCATCTCTAAGCCCTATTTGAAAAGTACATGCATACATACCACTTTGTATGAGAATTTTGTGTACTAAATTTCATTTCACTTCTCCTTGGATCATTTACAAGTATCAACACACACGAACCCATGTTAGTATACGATCGATTCAATCAAAGCGTATTGGAAATACACTTGAGTAAGCTGGCTTTGAAGAGATCACCTTGGGGGCATCTTCCAGATAATGCCCTATAATATTGGCACATTGGGAATATGCGAGGAATTTCACCAGGCAAAGCCATTTGGTAAATGGAGACACCATCATGAATTTGTATTTTTTAATGCCCTTCTCTAACTGTTTTCTTTTCGAGAAATACCCCCTTTTTACTTTAGTGCGATAATGAAATTAGAACATCTAATATTAATTGTACAAATAAGTTTTGTAAATAATGTCGAGTGGAATTTCTGATGGTTCGCTAATTAAATACACCTTTTCACCCATGAGTCTTTCAAGCAAGCTTCATAAATATTCTGTCAATTCTTCAATTTTTCATGCCGTGCTATTCAAAGCATAATTCGCGAGAGCATACCCTGCCATCTTTCCACCCCAGCAACCCGGAAACCTTTTGATAGTATTCATCGTGAAATATATTTTCACCTCCCCATACATCAGGCACAATATGTCATTCTTCCGCCATCCATTGACATCAAGACTCATAATCCCAACCCGATCCCCTGATTCCCCTTTTTCCCCTCCAAAATCCCCCCCTTCCCCCCCCCCCCCCCCCAACTTCCAAATTCCCCCCTCCCCCTCCTAGACACCTCTAATGATCCTCCCTCGCCCTCTCCTCCATAGCCAAAACCCCCTGTTCTAATTCCCTCACCCGTTGACCCACTCTCCGTTGAATCTCCTCGCCATATTCCCCCGCAATAGCCGTCCCATACATTTCCTTCAACTTTTGGAGTTCTTCTGCTGCGGCTGCGCGATCATCGGCTGCGTAGACGGAATTTTTGCTTGTTTCTTCGCTGGCTATCTAGAGGGGTGCGTGTTAGTTTAACTCTGTTTTGTTTATTTTGTAAAGTAGCAGATAGGAAAGGTAAATCGAGAAAAAATATATAGAACAATAGAACAAACCTCAAATTCATCCCTCGCAACAGAATACTGCTCGGTTAAATCTTCGATAATCGCATCAGCAGGTGTTGCTGTCGCGTATCTTCTCCTTTCTGGTCTGCTGGCACGTATATTCCATGCTGTGTTTCGCGTCGATATCCTCTGGATAAGTGGTATCCCTACGCAAACTGCTCTCCCCGCATCTGTATCAATATTCCTAGCTAATATAGTGTTTGCGCCGCGGGTGTTAAAATTGCATTTCCCTGGTGCGGAAATCTTCTTGATTTGCTGGATGATGGGTCGGTATTTTTGTGGTTGGATTCGGAGGGCCGTCATGGTTAATTGGAGGGAATGGGGTTGTGCTGTTGTGTTTTTGGGGGGGGGGGTTGTGTAGAGTATGAGTGTACAATTGAGGTTAGATTTCATCAATGAATGGTAATGGTGCTCGGGCCGGACCTAAATGACGTTGCTTTGGCATGTACCTACCCCTGGAGTTTTAGCGGCTGCCGCCACATTTTCCCTTGCCTACCTCGTCTTTCTAGCGAGCTAGCTCTTGTTGGATCCGAACAGGGGAGATTCTTATTCCTTTCGATTCCTCACTTATTTTTATTTTATTTTATGATAATGATGAAGTGATTAAGTATTGAGCTATTAATCGAAAGGCACTTGAATCATCTCATATATCTGCATGTTCACGCATATACTATACAATACCTGCCAACGAAGATTAGTGACATACACCATGAATTATAACATTCGGGGCCCATGCTGGTTGGGTAAACAGAAGTGGATGGTGAGCTGTAAGGTGGTAGAGAGACTATATTGGTCGGTAGAATAAACTTATATAGAGATTATATTGATTAGCAGAATAGAATTGAAATAATAGTTGATTATATATTGAATTGATAACCGAATATGTACTAAATAATCGATTGTAAGTTGGCATAGAAATTATTTTAGATATGAAAATGAAAGCTGGGGTAGTGATAATGGTACTATAGCGATTGAAGAATGGAAGCTATACTGGATAGGAGAATGAAAAGGATACTGAATGGATATATAGGTCTATTCGATGGGCAAAGCGAATGTAGATGTAGGTGTAAGTTGGTATACAAACCACGCTAGATAGCAGACTGGAAGCCGAGTCGGTGACACCACACTGGTTAGTAAAATAGAAGCTATACTGGATGAAAGAATGCAATGTTGACTGGGAGGGTTAGTAGAAGGTAGTAGACTGGATGAGAGAGTCGAAGGCACACTGACAAGAGAACGGAGTGTACACTGGATGGGCAAACAAGAAGCTATACTGGACGGCAGAATGAAAGACATATCGGACAGGGTAATGTATCCCCGAATGATTGCTGGCACTACACTAGATGGTAGAACGGAAGGTAGACTGTTTGGTATAATGGAATGCGGGATGGAAACATTTGGTTCGCTGGTTGGTAGAATGTAGAATGGAGGCGGGACAGACATATTGGGTGCGTGGGTCGGTTGAATGGAAATTGGGACAATGACCACTGCTACAATGGAAAATAATGTTGGTGGAGTAGTACCTGGTAAATGGAAAGGCGGTACAGTGACCACAGGTATGTCGCGAGCTATCGATGGTGCAGCGACACCGGGCGCAACCATAGGTACGGTAGGAAAACTGTTAGCCAAGTCCGCTGGTACAAAAGGATCTTTCTTAACCGTAGTGGTCGTTGGTATACCAGAACATGGGACGGAGATAAATGATAGATAGCAGTGGCAGTTGATGCAAGTCCAGTTGCCGCAGTGAGGGTATTGAAAGCACAGCTTCAAGTTCAATGGGGCTACCAAGAGTAAGAACTTCATATATTCACTGGCGTAGAGCAACCTAACCGCACGGAGAGTATTGGGTTAAACTACCGCTGAGTGATGACATCTTGCAGTACTTACTGCGTAATACAAGAAGAATCAATGGATAAAATTCCAGCGCTAGGACTGCTCACTAGTAGTTAGGTTGTGTAGATTCTTATTTTACATGCTGAGTTTACCTTGTGGGTCAGACTTCAAAAGGTGAGTGAGTGGTCGTATCCTAGTCGCCGAAACGAGGAATCCGTATGAAAATAAACTTATTCAAGCACCGAAGTTTGTTGATATCGAAAAGATTATTTGAGATTATAGTACAATTACTTAAACTATTGTACCGTTTAGAATTCAAATCTTGAAAATGCCCTCCCCCCTAAAAATGTATGAATTGTCTGCTACCTACTTGGAGCGGATGGGTGGTTGATCTTTCAACCAATACATGCTATTAACAACCACATCGTCACGATCAACATCCAAAGTACCTCTTTTCGATCCACCTTTCCTCAAAGTCCTGAATGATTGTGCATACCACAATCCTAACCTTTGGAAAAACTTTCGTAAGTCGATTCAATCCCATTTTTCCTGAAGTGTAAGTCACAAACACAATCTTCTCCTGTGGTACTCCATGATCCACAAGAATTTGAACTGACATAAGTGCGGCTCCCCCACTTGACAGTTGTGGATCAAGTAACAGAACACTGTCGTGTTTGTCAATATTGTCTGGCAAACTCAAAAAATGCAATTCTGGTTCACCGGTTCGAATATTCGATTGAATCAACAGTCTTCCAGTTTTGCAGTCCGGAATGACCCGCTTCAAGCCGGTTTCCAAAGCTCCTCCCGCACGAAGGACAACAACAGCACTAACTTCGCCAGTAGCAATTAAACCTTGGTACTTGTTACCCATTGGAGTCTCAACGGTTTTTTCTGTAAAGAATATATTGTTCATAGCACTATAGTTTGTTAGAAATAATACACTAGAATCAACCCTAGAAGAGTCAAGCACACGATGACCTACTGTTCAACGAGTAAAGTAGCAATTCGATCGAAATAGAAAACAAATTCTTCGGCCGGAGTGGCTACATCTTGAATAATGGTATTCATCCCCTTGAACTGGGGTGTTTGCTCCAAAAGAAGAACTGATTCGGATAGAGGCTCATCCTCAGCACCCAAACCCAGTTTCTTTAAGGCCATAATGTGTGCTATTGATTTTTCTTTTAATGTCCTCTGGATGTATTGTACCACCATGTCTATCAGAAATTAATAGAGCGCAAGATTGCGTGTATAGCACTGGAACTTACTAATGGCAACTCGATTTTCTACACCTCGTGGTACAATGATATCTGTTCAAAGGATTAGGCCTGTGGTGAAACATCATGGAACCATACAGAGGTAAAGCTCATCTTGTGGTAAATTAGTTGAGAAGTCTTACCCGCGATTTCTCCTTGAGGTTCTACGTATCGTTGAAAATTTGGCTTCACGAAACCAAACCATTGCTTGATGACCCCCTCAATATCTCTACCTCGTTCGGCGACATCTCTAAGAACTATTAAATTTGAATTAGTTGACCTATCGTTAATCATGCAGCGCTTATGTTATGTGCCATTCGAAAATGCCACCGGTATCCAGAAAAATGGAAAAAGAGCCATACTTCTCCTAGACAAACAAGTATCTCCATCTGCCTGACAGAATATCTGGAAAAAGTTAGTGTCCAAGATTGGATTCCTTCCTAAAGTCGAGAAAAAGGGTACCTTCATATCCAATAACTCCAGGACTCGAGGGTCGTATAATGCGAATATGCCCTCCAATATAAGTACGTGCGGTGAATAAATTGACGTGGTCTCCTTCTCTCGGGCATGCTTTGCGAACGAATAAATAGGTATTTCTGCTCTTTTGCTAAAAAACAATGTCAATAAGATGAAAAGGAACCCGCTGGATGATATACATCGGACCTTGGGTCTTCTTTTCATTTATTAGAAATTGTCCGAAAAGACTTACCCTGCTTTTAGGTCTCTCAATATGTCCACCAGAACATCGAAATCTATCGCATCCGGAGAATCAAAATCGTACTCATTCAAAAATGCTTTCCTTGATCCCTCCTCGTCTAAAGACTTGTAAAATGAATCCTATTTCATATTCATTAATAGGTCAAATAGTATAGGCGCAAGTAGAAAAGATGAATTACCATGCTGAGAATGCAAACCCATGGCAGATTCATCTGAGAAATAATGGCATGTGACAAAGTAGATTTTCCTGATCCAGAACTTCCAGCTATGCCTATGATACTAACTCCAGCCCACGGCGGGGAGTAGTGAGCCTGTTCTTTCACGGAAACAGCCATTGTGAAAGATGGAAAATAAATGCTGGATGGTTAAGGTTATGTTGTTTTAAGCTATGATTTCTGCAAACTTCAAATATTCATAATGAGGGGCCAAAGAATATATATAAAAACATTAGAGTACGGCAGTAAGATATACAGCAACAATTTATTCTCCACCGCGGTACGTATCCTCGCTTGGAGGGGTACCGTCTTCTTGTCGTCTTTTTCATGTGTCACGTGATGTGAAAATTATTGAGGCTCTTCGAAGCTAAGCCCATCAAAGTTTAGACTCTGCAGTAAGCTTCTTGGTTACTTTTTAACTTGAAATCTCAGTTCAACATTGCCTTTTCTCTTCTTTTTTACAATAACAACTTTTTTCTTTCAGCCATTTATCTTTTCTTCATTCACATCCACAGAACTTTATAATAGTTGTACGGTGCTGGACACTTTCGAGATCAACTACAATTTATTTTCATTTATTAATAGAGACGAGACAACACTTTCAATAATGGTACGTACAGAAGAATGGATATCCGAAGTCTATCGATAGCTTCCAGTTACTGACTCCAGCTATAGGCTTCTTCAACAGCTACCGCAACACCTTCACGACTTAATACCTTCGAGCGACCACCCTTACGAACCGACTTTGAAAAGCGTGTTGATGATGTAAAACCAATGAAGAGGTATGAATCCATTTCTCATTTCCTACCCTGGTGCTTCATTCAAGCTCCATCCTTGGCAATCTTTATATGATGACTATCATCAACTGGGAATCTCTCCTAAAAATTACGCATGCGGAGAACAAAATTAGTTGTTAACTGATATACTGCCACTCTTATCAATTTGGCTATCGCCCAATCCGACACGACTCGATAGAGATCCAAGCTAATCTTCTATTCATCAATAGTGACATCAATGCTCTGATTTTAGATTATCTCACAACCGAAGGTTACCCATCTGCCGCCGCAAGATTCTCTAAAGAAGCAAATCTTAATCCACAACAAGAAGAAGAGTCTGTCAAAGCTCGCCAAGCTATTCAACATTCCATTCATTTGGGAAGTATACAAGATGCTATAGAGGCACTGAATGAACTAGAACCTCAGGTTAGTCCTATATCTGTTTACTTCTATCTACTTTCTTGCGATGATTATACAAGTTTCATGCACCACTCATATAGCCTTCGGGTCGTTGATGAGACACAATACCATACTTCAGTCCTCAGTATGAGCAACTCTACAACCAACCATCATCCTTGTTCATTATACGTCCATAGAATGATCGCTAAGTTTATGAACAGGTTCTCGAAAACGACCCAGCTCTCCATTTCTCGCTTTTACGATTACAACTAGTTGAGCTCATACGGAGTTGTAACACAACTCCAGGCAGTGACATCACTCCCGCCCTGAACTTTGCGACTACTCAACTTGCGCCTCGAGCGCCAGCTAATCCAGAATTCTTGGAAGATCTTGAAAGGACAATGGCTTTGCTAATTTTTCCCTCGGATAACCTGGAGCCACAATTAGCTGCTCTACTACATCCTGATCTTAGAAGGTCTGTTGCAGATAAAGTGAACAAAGCTATACTGCAATCTCAAAATAAACGTCGAGACGCAGCCATTAGAGACCTCGTTCATCTACGTGCCTGGGCTGAGAATAGTGCACGAGATGGGAAAAAAGCGATACCAGATTCCATCGGACTGGGTCTAGATGGGGATAATGATGACCGTGTTGATGGTGACGATGATAATATACATGGGGATGGATCCCACGCCCACGAAGCAATGATGATGACATGAATGGGATATAGGATTGGTTATATTTGGCGTTTGGGTTCCCACCAGTTTTATTATACCCTTTTCGAAGTTGATTCACATAGACATCTTCACAATGGCACGGGACGGAACTGGTGTTTTTGGCGACGGGAACAGTTGTTTCTATGCGCTCATAGGAGATCCGGATATCGGACGCTTCAATCATATAAACTTGATTTGACACACTAGACTTATTAGTGCATCATTAGATACTGTGCTCATTGCAGGCTGAACCTTGAACATTTAGTTTATCTCACTGACTGAAACAATACCATCGTAAGTCCTTGATCATGAAGGCGTTGGAACGAAAATATATAATATATGTATATGTGTGCGGGTGTCTGTGTATGTGTGTGTGTGTATGTAAGATTAATGATAAAAAAGGTTATTCTCGACCTCAAGTAATCGTAATCTCTTGGTCCATCACTAGATACTATACCATGACCTCTTGATTTTCATTCATGTAAGATCTTACAACTTAATTCCCATAATTCTTTGGGATCTAGTGGCAGCCGTTCCGTCCGATCCGTGAGCGGAAGAGAGGGGTGGTGGTGGTGGAGTGAAAAGGTACTGGTGGGTATGACTTCCAATGATGACTTACGTCAGAGAAGAAGCCCAAAAATTCACAGCTTGGAAAATGCTTCAATTGCTCTAGTACCGACCAACACCTAGAAATTATTGATAGGAATAAATATCTCCCATTCTTCATTGCCATCCAATTTATACTCTCATTACCTACCTAGAAATAATTTTACCCGTCAATTGTCTATTCACTACCTACTATCTCTTTAATATTTCCCAGTTTCAATTCGAATTATGAACTTCAGTTATTAATACTCGAGTAGAGAATAGTTGTCACCAGAAAGTGTTATGGCATACATAAGAATGCTCCTGCGGCAATCCACCCCATCTCTTGGGAGAGTTGGCATAAATAAGTCTTTATTACTTCGCAGATCTTTATATTCCCCTTTCAGCCAAACTCCATTATCATTCAACTCTCTGCTATGTCGAAACCTTTCTACGAATCTAAAAAGATCTCTGGCAGCTATCACAAATCAAACGAGATGGAGCAAGTTTCCTATAACACGAAACGTTCGATTTGTATCCGGTAAACCTTTACCCCAGCGACGATCGAAAGCTCTAAACTTTCTATACCGATCTGCGGCTTTACTTGGAGGTTCATTAATACTTTTGGGAGTCGGTGTTATTGGATTCTTCGTGTATGATGCCACGACATATCGCGAAGATCTCACATACACGGATATCTCCATTTCGGAGCTCGCATTATCCCCGCGGACAGGAGGTCCTAAGAACTTACCTATTGCTGAAGTTCAAATCGACGATGATGATACTGAAGAAATGCAAAAGCAGAAAGATAAGCCAAAATTGGTTATTCTCGGAGGTGGATGGGGAAGTGTTGCGTTGTTGAAGACTTTGAATCCCGATGATTATCATATCACTCTGGTTTCACCAACAAATTACTTCCTCTTCACACCTATGTTACCTTCTGCAACTGTGGGTACATTGGAGTTTCGTTCTTTAGTAGAACCAATTCGACGGATTATTACAAGAGTTAAAGGTCATTTCATAAGAGCTACAGCAGAAGAAATTGAGTTCTCGGAAAAGTTGGTAGAATTAGTAGGAAAGAGCCCAACGGGCAAAGAAGTACGATTCTATCTACCATACGATAAACTGGTCATAGGAGTTGGATCAACAACAAATCCCCACGGTGTGAAAGGGCTGGAAAATTGTCACTTCTTGAAAGATATTGATGATGCTCAGAGGATTCGAAATTCCATTTTGACCAATTTGGAATATGCGTGCCTACCAACAACATCCGATGATGAGCGGAAGAGATTACTTTCTTTCGTCGTTAGCGGGGGTGGTCCTACAGGAGTAGAATTTGCTGCTGAATTATTCGATCTTCTTAATGAAGATCTCACAGCACACTTCCCTCGGATTCTTAGAAATGAGATATCCGTGCACGTTATTCAAAGTAGAGGCCATATTCTTAACACATATGATGAAGCTGTTTCCAAATATGCCGAGGATCGATTCGCCCGTGATCAGGTGGAGATTCTGACCAATTCCCGAGTCAAAGAGGTCAGACCCGATAAGATTTTATTCACTCAAAAGGGAGAGAATGGCGAATCTATCATCAAGGAATTACCCATGGGATTTTGTCTTTGGTCTACGGGCGTTTCGCAGACTAAATTCTGCCAAACAGTATCTGCAGCACTTGGCTCCTCACAAACCAATCGTCATGCGTTAGAGACTGATACCCATCTCCGTCTAAATGGCACACCTCTCGGGGATGTCTATGCAATTGGTGATTGCGCAACCGTTCAAAACAATGTTGCAGATCACTTGGTAACCTTCCTTCGCACTCTTGCATGGGAAAAGGGTCAGGACCCAGAGAAAGTTCAACTCACGTTCCGTGACTGGCGAGATGTTGCACAAAGAGTACGAAAGAGATTTCCTCAAGCAGCTGATCACCTCAAACGTGTCGATAAACTCTTCCAGGAATTTGATAAGGATCAATCCGGAACTCTCGATTTTGGCGAATTGAGAGAACTTCTCATGCAAATAGATAGTAAACTTACATCCCTCCCTGCTACCGCCCAAAGAGCTCATCAACAAGGTCAGTACCTTGGACACAAATTCAACAAAATGGCAAAAGCAGAACCGGGAATGAGGGTCAATGATATGAGGGATGGTGATTTGGATGAAGCTATCTATAAAGCTTTTGAATATCATCACTTGGGAAGTTTAGCATATATCGGCAATTCCGCAGTTTTTGATCTCGGTGGTGGATGGAGTTTCGCCGGAGGTCTTTGGGCGGTTTATGCATGGAGAAGTGTATATTTTGCTCAGAGTGTGAGTTTTAGAACGAGATGTTTATTGGCTATGGACTGGGCTAAGAGGACACTTTTTGGCAGAGGTATACTTCCCCCTAGTCATTGAGATTAATGAGTGTCATTGAATAACTAACTAACTTGTGAAACAGATTTGATGAATTGGTAAATAGCCTAAGGTTTGACAGAGCAAGGTAAATGGAAAAGGACTGCGGTGGTGATATGTATTCTGCAATAATTTGGAGGGTGGATAAAAAGTTCTCATACGGACGGCATGGTACTGGTAGTGGTACTGGTAAGTATCTAGCTAAAGGTATTCCAAAAACATTATATCAAATAAAAGAATAAAAGAAATGATTTTACCAAGAATTACGCAGGCTGAAATGATTTTTTGTTCTTTGAAAGGGATAGATAGATGTATTCCTATAATGGTCTTTTTTGGTTTCTTTTTCACATGTAGTAAGATTATGTCTATTGTCTTTAATAGGAAAGATAACACTTCCTTTTTTCTTCTCTTCTCTTCTCTTTTTATATAAATAGTATGGAGGGAGGAGTATTTGTATATTTTTATATTCGGATATTTGGAAAGTCAGTTTGTTATGATAGGGTGTATGAGGATGATGCGCGCAGTGAGGAGTGGGTATGGTTTTAGAAGTGATAATAGGGTAGGATGAGCTGGATGGGTGGTCTTGATTGAGGAAGTTTAGGAAATTTGGGAAGTTTGGGAAATTTAGGAAGTTCGAGTAATTTTGAAAAGATTGAAAGATTTGAGGAGATTGAGGAGATTGAGTATAATTTCTGAGCTGCTCGCTTGGTTTACATTATATTATATCAAGCACCTATGTTATTGTAAGATTATAAAATTTCATGACTATCTATCTATCTGATCTAACTATCTATACATTTCGTTCGTTCGTTCGTTCCTTTGCTCGTGAATCCATGTGTTTATCGTTCTCTTCGGTATGTACAATGTTTATGTATGAGATGATATGATGATATCATGAATGAAATGAAAAGAAATAAAGTCCCGCTGTACTTTACACCCCACCCCCACCAAAACACCGTAATTGATCATTCAAAACCCGCATGAACATCAACCAACTCTTCCTACCTAGGTAGGTACCTACTCATACCCCGCCAACTAACCCCACATCCCTAGAGCTTCCGCACTAACGACTAGCTACATTGCACTCACCCTAACAAAACCTACAACAAACTATCTTCCTCATCCCAAATCACGCTCGTAACCTGTCCATCCACACTCGACGCATCCTCAAAAGTACCTATCTGAATATCCGCCACAAACTCCCCAAATAATCCCGTCTTTGTATCTCGAGTCACGATAGCCACTCGCGCACTGCGTTGAAGAGCTACGGCGACGAGGGTTCCTGCTTTATTCATGGACATTTGACGGGGGAAGAAACCGCCTGCGGGGAGGAGTTGCGAGAATGAAAGGGAGCCGATAGTGGAGTTTTCGGAGTCGGGGCTGGAGTTGATGGTCCAGGTTTGTAGGGTGTCCGAGGGAAGAGCGGTGTTGTTTAGTGGGTGTACGGGTGGTTGAGGGATAGAGAGGATGGTGGCGTTGCGGGCGCTGGTGAGGATGTGGCGGCCGTCGGGCTGGGCGCTTGTTAGTTTGTGTTTGATTCATGGGATGTGAGATTTATTTCTCATGGTTAGAAGTTGAGGAGACTTACGGTGATAAGACATTCAGCAGCCGCGGCACCCTCGGGAGTGGTTTGATTTCCAAAAATACCGTGAGTGTCAATCTTGGTAAAAGTCATACCAGCAGTGGCATTCTCATAAGAAACAGCAAAACTCGTAACCGTATTTCCCAATTCGGACACGAGATAAAAGAATGTTTGATTGCAGTCAGTCACGTGGAAGGCACCGTGACGAGGACCAGAAGCTGGTGGTGCTGTGTAGGGGGTTTTTTCTGTGAGGAGAGCTGTCTTGGGATCAATGGAGAAGACGCGCACGAGATCGGCGCCTAGATCGGGGACTACAATGAAGTTCTCTGTTGGGTCGAGGAGGGCTTCGTGGGGGTGAGGCGTTAATTGTCGTTTTAATGGATCGGGGCCGGGACCAGGCATGGTAAAGGTTATTGTTTGGAGTGGTGCTAGCGTTCCATCTGCTTGAATATTATGTGTTGTAAGTGAAGCTCCGCTACTGTTGGGTTGGTTAGTACGTTGTATTCAGATATAACTTTAGATATCTGAATGCAAAACTTACTAATGGGCAGCAGCCAAGGATTTTCCTCCGTTGAAAAGGACGGAACTGACAGGTCCATTGATGGTTAATTCATTTCCCAACAAACTCAGACTGCCATCATCACCGACTGCGAAGCTCGAGATACTTCCGTTGACGACGCTTAAACCTTCATTCAAACAATACAAGATACCATTATGAGGATCCTTGTGTAACCAAGATGGATTATCGGTCGTGACATTATTGACGGATAAAGTATCGAGAGAATACGACCCATTTGAAAATTTCGAAAGTTGTAAAGTACTGATCGTTCCCACATACGAGGAAACAAATAGATTAGCGGTAACGGTACCACTAACAAAGACGTTTCTCGGATTAAAATGCATGATGAAATATGTGTATATGTATTCTACGAAACAAAGTGTAGGAAAAACAAAAGTCGAAGAAAAGAAAGGAACTTGAGGCATCGTAGGTATTTAATCAAGGGCCCTTGAATCATCCATCCCCCATCTTAGGGAATTATTATGGCTGTATGAATGTTTAATATATGAAGGCGGGGTTTCGGTCACTTGGCAAATGAGGATTCTATTGTATACGGTGAATGGGTTATTGTGATACTTGGTCATCTGGAAAATATAAAGGTTATTAAGGTTAATACAAATGGGAAAAACGGGAGGACGAGACACGAACCCAACATTCATCCATTCACCGTGCATCCCTCCATTTATAAAACTTTCTTAACTTTCTTCTAGGTAGGTACTGGTACAATGGTACCGTATAAACTTCCCAAGTTCATCTATACCCAAACACGCTAATCCTATATCAAATAAGGTTATTTCTTGTTCCTGATGAAGAATTGATTCAAATGGATACTTTTTAATCTATTTTTTGCTCGGCCCCGGAAAATCTAGGGTTTAGTTTGTTGGAGTACGCGGTATCCCTCATTTTGTGATATTTATCCGGATGATTCAGATAAAGATACCCGCGGATGCGGTTAACTGCCTAGGTACCGGGAGTAATATGAAGATTAGTGATTAATAATCAAGAATGTATTATAATTTACTTAGGTATTAAATCCTTTTGTATAATTTTGAATGAATGAAATTGAATATAAAGGAGAATTTCATTTTCATTGTATCTATCCCGGAGGTCGCATAGGATATAGATCCTCGGTATCTTTTCCTCCGATCTGTACCCGGCATTCCCGAAATGCTGAATGACACGTGATTATATCCCGCACCGACAATGAGAGGGATTCAAACCGAAGAGTCCGGACCTCGAACTAAGTAAACAGACAAAACTCTTATTGGTACCTACTCTTCAATGAAGAAATCTTTGTATATTCAATAATAAAAAGTTCACGGTCAGTAATTCAAGATAACGAGTAATCTTTGATCATTGGCTATAAAGGCTCGTTTACGTATACACATCAGATATCTATGACCGGTCCAACTTCCAGCTGCAAAGAGGCTGATATCGATACCTCTCGGCACGCCAAGGAAGGAAGCGAGCGCCTCCCCTGAATTGACGTGGTTTGCTGTGAGTATAAAACGAAAGAATTAAAGATGTGAGCTCGAGCTTGAAGATTTTATCCAAGGAGCCCTCTCTCTTTTCCTTCAAACTCCAATACCACAACACATATTTAGCCAGATTGGCAAATTGTGTCAATACCTCCATAGGCATTCATATAAACTTCACCGACGATGATTGAATCAACGCCCTGGCCGTCACCCGGAGGACTAGCAGCCAAGCACATACTTGAAGCGTAAAAATCGTAACTTTCTGCCCATCCGTCGACTCCATAATCTGCACTGGTCTTCGAAGCATTGGCATCCTCATCGAGTGCCTCCGTATACATCCCACCCTCCTGCATGTTTTCTCCATATGTATTGAACGACAACCAATCAACTTCCTCCGATTGGCGCTTCTGGACACGAGTAACGTTGTTCTTGAAATCAGCGAATCCATTGAGTATTGTAGGCAGCGTTTCTACTGCTCCAACCGCAGTCCGGATGACCCCGTTGTCATTGAGCGTGACCAGTCTTCCCTGCGTCATATTCAAACCAAGCAAAGGCGAATTGGTGTAGTTGCCACCTTCCAAGGTTTCGATCCAGCTTACGGCGACGAGGGTCGTGTTGTGACTGTCGAGCATTCCACCATATGTCAAGTTCAGAGCCAAGGTATTATCAGCATCGAAAACATGGGCAGTTCCGAACTTGGGGTTGATAATCCTCGCGTAGGAGGCACGTTTGCCGATGGAGGCACCGTCACCCTCAAATGTCCAACCAGCCGAGTATCCATATGCAGCAAGTCCAGCCGCAACAGATGATGACAGCACTATGAATTCGTTGGTCAGTAACATTCTGTGAAGAAATTTGATTCTGTGATATGCATACCTGCGAGGGCACCAGCGGCAATACAGGCGCTAACAGGACCCGTGGCTGCTGGTACACCAAATAATGCTAGCCACATTGCAGATGAGCAAGATGCACTGGCAAGTTTGGTACCGACACCTGCTAAGGCAGTAAAGAAGGCAATTCCGGACCCAAGAAAGAAAGGCGTCCATGCCCGGGCAGCTATAGCTTTTGGAAGAATCATTATGAAAACTGTTGCTGGTCGTCTCGTTTAAACAAAGACTGGCTCGCTGGCTTGATGATATATACTGACGGACTTGTTCAGCGTACTGGAAGTTGACTCGAAGAAGATAGCAACGGATGTCTGATGATGTTTTCTGAGATGTCAGGAGCACCTTTTATAGACTTCCTGGCTCGCATGGTATCTCGCCTTCGCCCTCTTTCGAGTCACTTTCTCCCCTCCCTTCTCGGATCACACGGCGACCGATGTAACTTTGTTTTTCTGATCGTATTGATTCTCCAACCAAACTGCACTTGCAAATCCACTCCCGCATCCACTTTCTGATACAACACCTTTGCCTCCATCTCCTAGACTCCAGTCTATCTTTTTACCCTGTGTATAATATTTCTTACAATATAATTTTCCCGTTATGACGTCTCTTTCCAAGGGCCTACAGTGTTAGCTTTCGAAAATCCGGTTCAAGATGTTAGCTCGAAGGTAGTACAGTTAGTACAGAGCATCTAGAAGCCCACCCCCAAATCCACTCTCGAATCTATCTGTTGTCACGACTGTTGAACCAACAGTTTGTTCTCCATCCTTCAACTTTATTTGTTATCTTATCCTTACTTGATATTCAACAACTAACTGCACTGTGCATGAGGGAGCCGCAACCTGGTCCCGTCTCCTGTAAAGACGATAGATTAAGGAAACCGAGTCCGAGTCTTACACACAGTAATCTAGACAAGCGACAAGAAAGCTTAAGGCAAATAAGCCCTAACAGGAGCACTATCCCAGAGCGAAAAGCAAAACAAGTAATAGATATAACTGATAGTCAGTAAAATTTGCGAAAATTGGAGCTTTGCGTGGGGCGGGAGAATGGTGCTTACCTTACTCCAGTTTATCTTACAAACTTGTATATTACCTTCCTTATTGCAAGTCTTCCTAGCATATAACGCCGATATGGAGCCTAAGTCTAGGATTCGAAGATCGACTGTATACCGAGATCAAAAAAAGATGTGTAGCAGGAAGACAACATTAGGTAGATGAGGGACCATAGAATCCGCTTTTCCTATCTGTAAGCGGATGTCCCACATTCACAAGCCGGAGAAAGGCTTGTTCTTGTAAATATGAAGAAGGTTGTCTTATTATTGGAGATACAACTCCTGACTACATAGACCCACAATCGTCTTGCCACATTGAGCCTAATACCGGATACCGGCAATTAGTAAGCGAGAATGATCTCTACACAGGTTGCGACAACTTACACCTTTGTATTATTCCTATCTTACGAATTTGACCAAAAATTCATATAACATTCCATCAGAGAATTAACCAGGTTTCATATTGGACTCACTGCTTGATATCATGACACCAAGATTGCCCGCGCTTTCAGCCACTTCTAAGGATGTGCGTGCCTATATTTCTCGCACCCTCGTAACGAAGCTAGGCACATCACCAGATATTGCAGAGGAAACTGCCAAATTATGGAAAGATGGGCGGGGCGCAGAACTTTATGACTTCACAGAACGATCTTTCAGAGCACTTTTTGGAGAACAAACTGGCTGGTCTCTCTTTCGTATCGTTCATGAAGAAAAAGTTCAAGATTGGAAACAATCGATTGTTGGACTGATCAGCTCTTGTAAGTCTTTATCTGTTATTGAGAAGTTTTGCGGAGGTTACAATTGCTAATGGTTGCTTTGATTTCATAGTCACTATGTTTGGCGCACTTACTGTTACAATTTGCCTTATACTTCGTATTCTTTTGCAGTGTACTTCAAAGGCTGCTTTCCCTTACGGCTTCAAAAAAGGTACGATTTCTCGCTGTGAATTTTGAGTATGAACCTGGAGTTAATTCTGTGGCAGTTGGTCTTCCACTCTTTCAGGCATCATTGGTTTTAGGACTTTCCATGATCAACTATGGTCTTCAAACACCTAGTTTTAACAGTGATGCAATCTTGGTAGGCGGTATGATGATAAGTTTTCCTACAGTGTTTGGAGTGTACCTGTGTTCACTTCCCGAAGTGATACGAGATGAGGAGGGAAATAGTTTAGGATATGCTTTGGTCGCTCCAAGTTGAGAATTCGAGGAGTGCAACTTTTACACTCTGTGTTTGAAATTATTTCTTTTTCAGATATTGGGTTAAAATCCACTGTACCAGGAATCAAATTTCATTTTCGCAAAATTCCCGCTGAACAGAATCAGTATAAAGTGCCATTGATCATCATAAGATTCAGATGTGGAAACCATACAGCCTTGGCTCGGTATTATCCTCTCAGTTTGAAAGCTGCGGAGAATCAATTTAGCCATATCAGACCTGATTTTTCCCTACAGCTGACGATTCAATCATGTGTATCTGACGAGCAAGTAGTGGTTTCCTAGCTCCCCGCACCTTTCCTTCTTCCCCGCTAGTTCATAATCTTGAATGTACGGAGTAATACGATTCGACTTTGCTCCATAGTATCCTCTGACACAAGACTTCCAGTGGATATAGCGCGGTGGCAGACTAAATAGGACTTGTTGATGTCTTGGAATCTGAAAGTATCAGATCTCTGAAAAGCAGTTAATATTTGTAAAACGTTCCAATGCTTGATCACATCATAATCATGATTATGATGTTGTATTGAAATTGAATTCAAGAATTTCGAGAAGCAATCATGTCACGATGTAGTCACGGCAATGCCCGCTCCGCTGTTTTATGGTACAGGGCGGCTGATAACCCTTGGCTTTCGGGACTACTTAGGCCGCCCCTCTTAGCTTCATTATGGCGGCATCAGTGTGGCTTGAGATTTTTGTTTGATTCAGCCACATAAATACATACAGCCACAACAAAAATATCAAGCAGAATCAGCGGGACTGAGCAAATGCCAGAAGTCCGATGCCAATGGGTCCGCAATCGGTCTGAATTTTGAAACCGGTGGGGTGAGGATAAATATTAAGGTCAACGTTAATATTCTGGCCCAGCGTATCATTTCAAGGAGAGCTTTCCCGTGCCTGTAAGCAACACCGTTACCTAGTAGCTAGGCTTGATGCCGAGATGTGATGCAGCATATAGCATCTTCCAAGCTGAGTTGCTGAGAGGTACCTGCATACAGTAAAAGTGCCTTGTCTTATAATTGTTTCTGGCGTGGGGGAAGTAGTGATCTTACACATGTAAACATATACTTATTTTGCAGTACCGATCTACGAGCCAAACAAAATGAAAATTATATCAGTAACAACTTCATCCTCGGGATTATAGAAACGCAAGTAACAACGTAATGGTGATGGAAAATAATAACTCCCGACAAATGAAGCAGTGATGGATAAAGTCTTAAGGAGACAAGACAGGGAACGTCTCATTTACCTCATTCTCATTGCTTATAAATACTTATTAAGTAAGGTAGGTAGGTAGGTACCTTACGTCATGACAATATCAGGAACCCAACACCAATGTATAGAAATGTAAATATCTGGAAGCGTCATAGTTATTTTGTGTATCTATTTGTACCTAGAAGTCAATCTACATTGCAACTCAAAATAAGATTCCCACAAACCTTGACACGATGGCGCCAAAAATTTTCATGTAAGTTTCGAAGTTACACCATCCACCAGCAAACCACCAATTAACAACTTCAAGCACAGGAACCACAGGTTACACTGGCGGTGATGCACTCTATACACTTTACAACGCACATCCAGATTGGGAGTATACAGCATTGGTGCGAAACTCCGATAAAGCAGCTCCAGTAGCTGCTGCATTTCCTAAAATTCGTTTCGCATATGGGACATTGGATGATGCTTCGATTATTGAACAAGAAGCTGCCAAGGCGGATATTGTTCTGCGTAAGTTTGATTGGCATCTTCATGTATCCTGAAAATCGCTAATTAAAACTCGTTCAGATACCGCAGATTCTTCTGACCATGAAGGCGCTGCGAAATCTATAGCCAAAGGGATTGCCAAGGGTCACACGAAAGAAAATCCAGGTTACTGGTTACACTTGTCTGGAACCGGTATTCTCTGCTGGAAAGACATGGAAACTCAAACCTATGGTGAACCTCCTTCACAAGAACCATATGATGATCTTGAAGGCGTTTCGAAATTGACCAATTTACCCGATACTGCTTTCCATAGAGAGATCGACAAGATTGTTTTGGGGGCTGGATCCGACGGCGTAAAGACCGCTATCGTATGCCCACCCACAATCTATGGTCCTGGTCGAGGTCCCGGAAATCAGCGAAGTCGTCAGGTATATAATTTGGTTCAGATTACCTTGCAGAAGAGTCAGGCTCCTCAACTTGGAAAGGGCCTGACGGAATGGGATAATGTGCATGTTCATGATCTCAGTCAGTTGTGGTTATTACTCGCAGAAGCAGCCGTTGCAGGACCCGGACCTAACGATGCCGAATTATGGAATGAAAAGGGATATTTCCTGGCCGAGAATGGTCATCATGTGTGGGGAGAACTATCCAAACTAGTTGGTGAAGTAGCATATGAGAAAGGACTTATTAAAACGAAGGAAGTGGCACCGATGAATGTGGAAGAAGCTAAAAAACTGGCTGGATTCGAAGCTGTGTCTTGGGGATTGAATTCTAAAGGATTTGCAAAGAGAGCTAGGAAATTTTTGGGTTGGAAACCTACGGGAAGGAGTTTGAAGGATGAGATTCCTTTTATTGTTGATTCTGAAGCGAAGAAAGAGGGTGTGATACCTGGACATGCTGCTAAGGCTTCTGGTAGTGCATAATTGTGGTAGTAGGGAAATGTTTTTTTTTTCTATAGCTTCGCGGAATACGAAAGCTTAGATTTTAAGTGGTGATCTTTAACCTCCTGCTAAGTTACTTCCACTAATGACATTGAATATGGGATGAGTCAATAAAAACGTAACACCAAGCATGCTCTAGAGACTCTCAGCCTTCAGCCTGTCTTGTACGACCGAGATCTATTTTGAAGCCGATGTAGATGTTCGTCAAAGATGAGTAAAAAAAAGTTCGACTACATTGGAACGACATGATGGACGAAAATGACAAAATTGCGTGGATATTTCCTGAATTACCAAAGTCTCAAGACAAGATTCCCTTGATTGGCAGGCAGAACATAAACAATAGCCGAACAACGCAGTCTTCACATGTAGTGTGATGCAACCCAAAGGTCTTGTGCCATGCATACCAGGTTCTTCCCCATGTCTGAGATGCATGTCAGTGTTGCATTGCAGTGTAGCTGCAAGGTATGACGATTACGAAATACCGTCATCGTCATTGTGAATATGATCGGTAGATGAGGGGGAAAAGGTATCAGAATCTCTTTCCTTATCCCCTCTTGCTTTTCCTTTCACAGAAATATACTACGTCTCATTTACCATATAAGTGAGTTTCATAGGAAGCTATTCCCTGCTAGGTACATACAATCTTACAAGATCCAGGTTATACACATATCAATCGAGTAAACGAAACGAGGGTCATTACCATCACACAAGGAAGGAAAGTACTAAGATACAAAGGTGCTTCACCTGGTTTGTGAATGGTAAATGGGGTTCGCTAAACTTCAACGTCACATAAGATTACATGCGAGGTTACAGCTTGATCACACCTGCCGTTTTGATATAGATTCGAGCTGAACCACTCTTTTCGATCTTTGCATTCTATCTGTTGTAACTTCTGTAATAGGTAGGCACGATATGACAAAGCTAGGGTTCTGTTGTGTACGGTTTTGAGGTAATTAAGTGTCTTTTTTGCGCGATTAATTTTCTGTACACTTACAACTATATCCAACAACTCTCTCGTCTGCAAAGTCGATGATTTGACCCCATTGACAAGCAGCCTATTTTTTAAAATGCTAGAGTTGTAATTCAGGTTCTTGTTACATGTTGTACACTCTACTTTCTTCCTGATACGAGTTTTCATATTTTGTTTCCTGCTCTTCCCTACCACCTCGCCCCATCGACATCCTTCAAATCTCAATAAAATTAGGGCATCAAAAGCTTCTTATGAGCGAGTGACAGTTCCTTCCTTTGGAACATCTTTCGTATCTTCATTTTACGATCACGAATCACCGAATCGCATACATAAATAATGGCTACGGCAGCTGCATTGGCAGGATCTGCTGGTGTCCCTCGACTCAGCGGAGAGACTGCTGATGCAATTACATCTGCATACGTTCAACCGCAGCATAAAAAATATCACGATCCTTCTGTCACTTTTGAGGAATATCATTACTATGCAGGTCTTGCACGCGCGGAAGAAGATGCTAGTGCCAATAATGATATAGGTGATACCACTTTCTTTTCTCTGATTCTTCCACCGAAGAATCTCAGCGGCCAAGCTCCAGTAAATTCTGCGGCTGCGGAGGAAAAGTCGAACGGGAATAGAGAGACTGGTGAGGAAAAGACGGCCGCGGAAAGAGATGTACATGAAATGGCCCATGGCGATCGTGCGACGGTCACGAATGATGAGTGGACAAATGCTAGTAGGGCTTTGAGGACGGCTACTTGGTCGGCAGTGTTTTATCTGATTACTACGGATATCTTAGGTCCTTTTGCCGTTCCGTGAGTCTCTGAAAATCTCCCACTATGATGTATAATCAACTAATATCATATCTGCTAGTTTTGCACTGGGTGCACTAGGTTGGGGACCTGGTATTGCACTTTATACCGTATTTGGAGGATTGGCTGTATAGTAAGCGAAGGAACTCTCGATAACTGTGCTTGAACCCACACACTAACAAATTTAGTGGTGGATTTCTTCTATACTACATGTTCCTCGGGCTTGATTCCCACCAATATCCATTGCGAACATATGGAGATATAGCATTTCGGGTTTATGGAGCCCCTGTTCGGCACGCAGTCAATATCCTTCAATCTATTCAACTTCTATTCAATGTTGGGGTGATTGTTGTTGGCAATGGGCAGGTTGGTTTTTTCCATTTATGAACATCCTCCTTTTCTAGACTTTGGAAGCTTTGTCGGACTTGAGTATCTTGGTCGCATAGAAGCCTCAAGATTGCAAGATAGACTAACGAAGTCGTAGGCGCTTTCTCAAGTTGCAAAGTTCAAACTCTGCTACGCGATATGCTGTCTTGTATTCGCCCTTGCTGGCTTTTTCCTCGGCCAAGTTCGCACGTTACAGAAGTTCGGTTGGCTAGCCAATGCAGCCATCTGGATGAATATGTTCATCATATTCTGTAGCATGGGAGTCGTTGCACATAGTGCACCAAATTACCTCGCTGTAGATGCTTCAGCTGGCTTTGCGCTTGGTGGTGGACTCGTAACCCCAGATGCTGCTGGCAACTACCCTCCCGTTACAACATTTGGTCATCTTCCTCCTTCAACGAAAGGTTTCACTGGTGCTGTGAATGGCCTCATGCAAGCCGTTTATGCTTATGGAGGAGCTATGTTATTCACAGAATTCATGTCCGAGATGCGCAAGCCGCGAGACTTTTGGAAGGGTATGATTTGCGCCCAAGCATTTATCTATATTCTCTACATGTTCTACGGATGTTTTGTCTATGGCTATCAAGGTCAATATGCCGTGAATCCGTCTTATCAAGGGTTATCCCCCTATGCGTGGCAGACGGTTAATAACGTAATTGCGTTCATCTCGGCCCTTATCGCAGCTGGCCTTTACGGTAATATCGGCATCAAAGTCCTATACAATAACTTATTTGTGGACTTTTTGGGTGCCCCACCTCTTAGCTCACATAGGGGAAAGTTGCTTTGGATGAGCATTGTCCCCGTTTATTGGTCTATTGCTTACGTTGTTTCCGCTGCCATCCCGAATTTTTTCGGTCTCTCATCCCTCGTTGCAGCTCTTTGTATTCTGCAATTCACCTACACATTCCCGCCTATCCTTTACGTAGGCTACTGCATCAAGGCTGATGCTATTCTCGAAACAGAAGGTTTCAATCCTACCACCGGTCAAGTCACACTTACAGATACGGGTTTCAGAAGAATCTTGCGAGGTTTCAGAAAGAGATTCATTTTGAACACCTGGAATATCATTTACTTTGGTGGTGCGTTGGTTACGGCTGCTTTGGGCGCGTACGCTGCGATTGAGGCATTAATCCAGGCCTTTCAGGAGCCCCAAATCACGGCCTTTACATGCAGGAGCCCAGTGAATGCTGGATAGGAGTAATGTGAGCAGAGGGACAGTTGGTTGTTTCAAGCTGATAGGCATATTTAAATACTGGATTATTCTGAGTGATGAGACGAGACATTCGACAAAGCCCAAATTTATCACGACTCGGCCTCTTTACCCTAGAAGGGAGCTTCAATTGCTTTATACATAGTTCGACAGGAACCACATTATCAAGGTTTCTGATGATGGATTCAGCGGGAACTAGTTTTAGGTCGCTTTGATTGTGCTATATGACAGACTGCTGATTAGATCTTAGAGATAGATTTGACAAAGGTACTTTTAACGACGTGAGAGGGGAGAGAATTTAGGCGGGGGATGCTCAAATTTTGCAATTACATCCCACGTTACTTGCTTTATGTCAGAAACTTATGGAGGTAATATCTTATAAGGAGACTGTTATACAAAGATAGCTGTGTACATGAACTATAAATGCCCTTTTACTTGCAGAAGTGCTGAGAGCCAGGTTAATATTTATGGCGAGTAAATGCATGCTGGCAAAATGCGCTGGGAGTACTTCGTGAATACACCGAAGCAAAGGTTATTGAATGCGCTGCATATATTGAGGTGGCTTGATTGTGCAAATTTCTTCTGCCCCCCGAAAACCTTACCCAAGCATCAATATAATAACATTTATCATCACCATTGTCTTAATAAATTCATGACTCGTATAATAATTTTTCGTATTTTTCGTACCTAAATAGGCTATATACTTCTACACTCCCAAGTACTCAGGTATGTACATATCGGATAAGACAAACAAACCACCATTGCCCACCTCATTGGGTACGCAGTCGAACGAATGCCAAAATGTGGTCAAAATACCTTCTTTCCAAGCAAGGTACTCGAGTAAATGGACGAGAAAAGAAGAGAGATGGAAAAGACTTGGTTTATACCCATGGAAACGCCGTGCGTACGTGCAATGCAGAAAGGACGATGCTGTTGGAATTTTGTGTGATCAATCAATTATTCATTCTTCGTCAGATTCTTCCTCGGCGACCTATTATTTATGTGTTAGAACCAACTAATCAAAATTAAGAATTAAGGGGGAAAAGGAATACTCACATCATCATGGAAAGTCTTTCCCTCGGTCGTCTCCTTAATCATCCCAATTCTAATACAGAAATCTCCAAAATGTTCACCCTCCTCTCTCTCCAATGAATATCTCTTCAATAATGGTTTCATAATTTCCAGAATTTCATCTTCTTTGATACTGCTTCTGTAAAGCTTGTTAAGACGTTGTCCATGATATCCACCTCCAAGATACATGTTATAGGCACCATAAGCTTTACCCACGAAAGCAACTTCTGCTAACCAAGGTCTAGCGCAACCGTTAGGACATCCTGTCATACGCATAACAATGGAATCTTGACGCAGGCCATTTTCTTCAATCACACCCTCGAGCTTGGTGATGAGTTCTGGGAGATAACGTTCGGATTCAGCCATGGCGAGACCGCAAGTCGGGAAAGCGACACAAGCGGAGGATGAAAGACGCATTCCGGAGAAAGAAGTATTGTCAAGCTTATACTTGGCTAACATTTCTTTCATCGCTGGAAGGTCTTCATCAGCAACGTTGCTGAGAATCAAATGTTGGTTACCAGTTAATCTGAATTCGCCCTTGTGAACCTTGGCCACCTCCCGTAAACCAGTCTTCATTGGGAAATCCGCAGTGTCCTCAATACGGCCATTCTCAATGAATAGAGTGAAGTGATTCAATCCAGTCTCATCTTTAACCCAGCCGAATGTGTCGATATTGCTTTGGAATTTGAATGGCTTGGCCTTCTCGAATTCTTGACCCCATAATTCTTCGACCTTGCCCTTGAAAACATCGACACCCATATCATCTACGGTGTACTTGAGACGAGCATGCTTTCGGTTCTTACGATCACCGTGATCACGTTGAACAAGCATAACCTTCTCACAAGCGATGTGAGCTTGCTCTTTGGAAACATATCCAAGGCAGCTTCCGGTTCGAGGATATGTCTTCTTGTTGTTATGGGTAACACCCATACCACCACCGACGAGAAGATTGAAGCCAGCCAAATTACCATCATCACCCTTGATAGCAATAAGACCGACATCGTGAGCATAAACATCAGTGTCATTGTGTGGAGGGATGGCAATAGTGATCTTGAACTTTCTTGGCAAATAAGTAGGACCATATAAAGGCTCATAATCCTGAACAGCGTCACCAGCTACTTGAACCTTCTTGTCGTTTTCATCCTTGAGCCAAATCTCGTGATAAGCAGTTGTAGATGGCAAAAGGTGATCAGAAATCTTCCGGGAGATGGCATAAACTTGCTTGTGGTACTTCGAAGCAGTTGGCAAACTACTGCACATGACGTTACGATTGACATCACCACAGGCAGCGATTGTGGTCATCAAAGCTTTATTGATACCACGCATGGCACCCTTGAGCTTAGTTTTGATGACTCCATGGAACTGGAACGTTTGACGGGTGGTGAGTTTCATGGTTTCATTTCCGAATTCGTTGCTGACATCGTCCATTTGAATCCATTGTTTTGGAGTGGAAACACCACCGGGCAATCTGCAACGAATCATGAAAGAATAGGCAGGCTCAAGGCCTTGTGCCTTACGTTCATCCCGAAGGTCACGATCATCTTGCATGTATGTACCGTGAAACTTGGTTAATTGTTGATCAGCAGCAGAAATGGCCATAGTTGACATATCCTTTAATCCTTCTTCAATAGTACCACGAAGGTAGTTCGATTCAATCTTGATGTCCTCGTTAGTGATGGGTGGGGCTTCAGGTTCCAAACCTTCAACTTTGTCAACTCCAAGGGATTGCCAAATGATAGGTTCCCAGTTTTGGTAACCAGTTTGGTATCCATCTGGATCTTGATCGTCTCCCAATCCAACATCGGCAAGACGCTTTCCGCCGAGATTTGCTAAAACACGATCGAGGTCCTTTCCTGGCTTGTTGTAGTAGTGTTTGTCTTCTTTGCGGGGCCAGTAGTGACTATCACCAAGAGCAAATACAGAGTAATTAACCGATGTGAGGTCCAGATCGGTGTTGTCCTTGATCGCTTCCCAAAATGCATGACCATTTTGTGGGAACTCTCCTTGACCAGCGGTACTCGTTAGGAAAACGATGTTTTCTTCGGTGGCGAGATCCTCGATAGGATAGTCTTCCATGGCCATAACAATTGTCTTCAAACCTCGTGCTTTACCCCTATTGCCCAATCTCTTTGCTAGAGATTCAGCGTTGCCATTGTCTGAAGCAAAGAGAATAGTTAAAGGTGCACCGAGCATACCTTCAAGAAGCTCATTGTATGCATCCTTTGCCTTTCTCTTTTGCAAGGCACGGACCTCGGTACCATAATCTTCGGAAAGATTGGATGAGAACTCGGGATGCTTCTTCATCAATTGAGTAAGATGATTATCACGAGCCAAAAAGTCCTTAAGTTCCTTCTTAATTCGCTCAGAATCCAGGGAGAAGTTAACCTCTCCCTTCTCTTCATTGTCAGGGTTCCACCTGTACAATGGCCAGTAACCAAGATCCACCGCCTTCTTAGTTTCTTGGAGAACAGTCAAAGGAGAATCATTCTCTTTGAAGTAAGGGAGATAAGCAACAACAACGGATGGACCATTAAATTGATCTGCCTCAATCATTGCTTGGAGAACTTGGGTGTAAGAACTGTATACAGCGACAGACGCAACATAAGCATTACCAAAGTTCATGGCATAAAGACCAATGTCCTTCTTCCTTCTCTCAGCATCGGCGGCTGAGCGCTCCGAGTATGGAGTGGAGTCGATGATGAGCATGTTGACATTCTCACCAGATGCAATGACATGGTGTACCCCTGAATTTCCAAGGTCGTACGCCCATGCATCAGAACCAACCAGCCAAGGAGATTCCTTACGGAATAATCCCTTCTTTGCGAGTAACTTTTGTGATAATGCAGACCCATCTGTCTCAAGGCGAGCAATAATTTCATCTGCTAATTCATCATCGGCACCCACAGACCATTTTGACAGCCATGATTTGGGCGCCTCGGTTATGAATTCATTGGATTTTGCCGCCTCCTTAATTTCCTCGGTAAATCTTTGGCGATGCTCCTTTCTGGCAAGCAGAGAACCGAAGCCAAATTCTGGGTTTGAGGCAATGGTCGAAGAGATGCCGGCATTCTTCGAATCAATCTGGTTCGCCAAATGAAGTCTCTTACCAAAAATTTGATCTAATATCTTCATGTAGGCGGACTCGACTTTTGGTTGGCTTAGAGCGTATCCATTTGAAGATTCATTTGGTCCATCAGGGTTTCCAACCTCAAGATTTTGAATTGGCTTCTCAGAAACTAAATTCTGTACAACGCCACGGAGAGCCTGTCGTACTGTGTCTGGTTCAATAAATCCCAATTGGTGTCCAACAATAACTTCTACACCGCCTCCTGGTCCTGCTTTGAGTGTTGTAAGCAAGTCCAAAAGTAATGGTCCCCATTTGGTTGTCTTTCTTCTGATTTGTTCGAGCACAGCAATTCTCTTGATAGATTTAGGAATGGCCTCAATCAGTTTAGAGCCCAGCCATGGCCTATATAAACGCGCAGTAATAATACCGGCTTTTGCGAAAATTTCATCGGGACCTTCATCGATGGCTCGAGCAAACGATCCAACATCTGATCCAAAAATGAACAAAGCATTTTCAGCGTTTGATGGACCAGTATATTCGAAAGGGCTATATTCTCGGCCAACCATCAATTTCAACTGATCCCAGATACCAGAGACAAAGTTATAGATGTCGTCTGAGCTTACGGCCCGTACATTTGGCGAATCGACTGTTGTGGCGGAAGAAGTACTGCTATCCACGCTACTTGCTCTTACTGAAGAAGATTTCGAAGATCCTACAGAAGAAGCCTTGGATGGTACTTCAGTAGTTGTTTGACCTGGTACAGCAGACTCAGCGTTGTTTTCCCCACCGGATGTGACACCCGTCGCAGCGTTCTCGGAAATAGTTGCAATTCTTCCATCATCAGCATGTATGCTAGAACCTCCAATCTTGCTGCTTTGATAGACTCTGACGGAATCAATATTCAAAATCTTTGAAACAACATCAGGGTTTTCGAAATCAACATCGTTGTCACTCTCTGCCGATCTGGAATCAAAGAAATGAATGACACCCTTTCCTGACTTGATAGCAAGAGCATGGGCAGTCACGGCAATATCTTGTGCCTCCTGAAGTGTCTCGGACTGTAAAAATGTGAAGCCAGAATTTCGTATCGAAGTTACCGAGGAGTAGTCAGGGTATTGTGAAGGTTGTAATGAAACGTGGATGACCACTGGGAAGTTTGCAAGACGGTATAGGTGGGGCACTGAAGAAACAAGTATTGAGGAACTTGTGGTGACTGTGACTAGTTTTCCATTGCGGATTGGTGTAAATACTGATAATAGAGGGTCATTGTTGTGTCGGATTGTTTGTATCTGATTGCACATAAGTCAATACCTTTATCTGACATTGGATAGATGTAACCTTGGATTACTGACCTCGGGAACCCCATTTCCACTGGCAGCAACAAGACTTAGATCTTTTCTTCCGGCATATCTTTGTAAATGTGAAGAGAACTCGGATTCAATTGAATGTGCAGGCTGTACTGAGACAATTACATCGCTGGACAAATATGCGATTCTTGCCACTATTCAGTAGAAAATATAGTCAGTATCACAGAATCTGGTGAAGTGGGGGGCGAAGATAGAGGGGAGAGTTGTCGCATAACAAGGGTTGTAGAACTGATAGTACTGATAACACAAGAGCATAGACATACCAGCTTCTTCCGGTGTACGAATCTTTCCAGAAGCCATGTTGTGAGTATGAAAGGTACCCTTTCGATGAGAATGAGAGGAAGTATTGGAATCGTTTTCAAGACGACGAAAGAGGAACGCCATGATCAAATATTTTTTCTTCTCCTAATCAAGTACTCCTCCTAGGGTCACTCAGATGATGCGAGAATCGGCGAATGAACAAGGGTACAGTGGTATATTGTTAGATATCAAACGCTATCGAGGCTCTCGAGTGCATTTGACCAACGACAATCAGTGGATTTATTGTCAATTATGGTATAGTTAGTAAGTGTAAATAGTAAACAGAGGGGATAGCGAGAGTGTGACAGGCTATGGGATTGAAGTTCATGGAGAAAGGGACATGTGATCAGCCAATGATATATCAACAAAAGTATCGTTTGTAATCTAAAACGCCTTTGAAGGAAAAGCACCAGCCACAACCGAGCACGCCATCGATGCTGATCAGAATATTTGAAGTGAAAATATCAATATTAACAAGGGAAGAAAGCATCCCGATATGCTTATTTGGTATGGTGTGCTGGAGTAGTTTCCGAGTAAAGCCCGCCTTGTGCCTGGTCTAGTGAAGAAGAAGTTGATCGGGCTTTGAAAGCATTTAACCTAATGGACCATGGTGCCAAGTTTGCTGGCGGAGAATCTGGACTCGAAACCCGAACACGAGATATCAAACACAAGACATTCAATACATTTGCGAAAGTATGTAATCTACCAGTTGGCATTAATTCCTAAATCATTATATAATACTTGCCATCGCCAATGATTTCCTATTCCATGGCCATGAGCAATTCGAGAATCCACCAAAAGAAGTTCGACTACTTGCAACGATCCCCCTATCATAAATACCCAAAGAACGCCATACGTGCTATGAAAACCGGTTCCAGCCTTAGCCTGTTGAGTATCAATCATCCAGCTTTTCCGCACTTGGCCCCCTCCACGTTATACCATTACTTTCCTGCCCATCTCACATCATCCCATTAGCACTATAGAAATTCCATGTACAATGTCTATTCCTCGCTTCCCAAGCTGCCATCATTATATTCTATGATCTTACAATTTTCCAATGCCGAGCCCCTTAGCAGGAACCGGTGGTCCTGTTCCACTTCTCGCCCTTCGTTCTCTTTCAATAGTACCTGGAGGTCCATTGAATGTTCTTTGGGTCTTGAATCGTCCATCCAAACCTTTAACCCAAGCTTCGTCAACTTGACCACCAAGCCAATATCCTTCTCCGACTTTCACCATAAGTCTACCAAGTTTGCCTTTCCAACCTTGTCCTTGGGGTGAGCCTATCGCAAAAGGGTTTTCGGCACGTGCGTCTGTGCTACCATCGGTGTTAAGATGTAATTTCGTTGAAGAGGCAGAGTACATGTTCTGTCTTAAGACTTGTCGTGCGTATGCCATAATTACCAAAATAAAGTAGATTCGGATCAATGTCAAAATTCCGACGACGATGATACTAGGAACGCTTTCCTCGATTCCAACACTTTGCTCAAGGGTTGCCCCAGCGGCAGTTCCGTATGCAACCGCATCTTGTCCAGCACCCGATGCTGGCGAGGCAATAACGTTCACCGCACTGACGTTAAATTTTGGGCTGGTAAAGCCTGCAGTCTCGTCGATTGTGCTACTTCCTGGAGCGGCGCTTGGTATTCCTTTGTTAGATTGATCTGCGCTTATGGCTAAGAGCCATGTCACTGCGAACGCGGTGGTAAAGGCTGTGTTGATAATCGTATCGAATAAGTAAAACCATGCGAGGGCTAAACATTGAAAGGGTGTTTGTTTGCGGATATGAGGCATGAGGAACGCAATAAGGGCGAGAGCAGCAACGGAATAGATGTACATAGAAAGTTGTAAGGGTGATAACTTCAAGCCGGCAAGGACTGCAAGAAGGCCGTAGAAACCAGTAACTTTATTGAATATCATAGACAACGAAATCATCTCTGTGCCAGTACGTAACGTCATGACATACAGGAAAGTCTGTTCATTAATTAATATTGCTTGATTTTCTATGAGCGGAAAAGGGATTGCGATAAATTGAGAATACATACCCTGGGACGGGGAAGCCGCACCCATCGCGGGATGGAAAGCATTATGAAAATGGATGGAGAACGGATTTGTTGATGTATGGCGACGAGAAGTAAAAAATTTAAGAGGACGCCAGAATAAGAAAGAGATACAGGTTCGTTCTTGGTTGATAACCTGGAAGAGATGTTTTCTCGGATCTTCGGATTGGGATTGTTTATGTAAGCAATCACCTATATTTGGATCAGCCTTTAAAGGGGTTTGCGCTCATCGAAATTATGCGGGATTGTTTGGGACGGCATTGAAATCTTTCAAGGAGAGATCTAACACATCCCCGAGCACTCAGAATGAGAAAATCAATAAGGTAAATTGTATTATTTATTCCAAAATCTGATCACCTAGCTTTTAACCCTAGTCTACAATTACTTCAAGAGCTCATTAAGTACGCCGAAGATGGTACCCTATCATTATCATATAAGTGCGCAGTAAAACACTATGCTCCTAATCCCTTCAAACCCCCAATTAAGACAAGCATCGAAAAGAATCTGATTACTTCCATCATTTCCTGTCCTTGTTCAACATGCACATCCTTCTTGATTGACTGGAGTTGGGTTGACGTTAACATCAATCACTATAAAGAGTTAGCCATTGCTTCAGTGCTGTCGACCACATTCAAACTCACTTTGGTTAGGCGTTGCAGCATTATCCGCGCCTTCCATCCCAGGTAAAGCCTGAGCTATCCTCCTAAACAAGGTCTTTACATTGTGGCCGAGTTTTGCACTCGTCTCAATGAACATTAAGTTGTTCTTTTTTGCCTCCTCTTCTCCCTCACTAGTTGTGACTTCTCTTTTGTCGTTCAAATCTGTCTTATTACCGACCAATACAATGATAACGTCGTTTCCTCGTTCTCCCCTGACGTCGTCCACCCATTTTCTTGTGTTTTGGAATGACTTTCGATCTGAAAAATGTTAGATGGTGAGGCATAAGAGCTAAGCGTGATATCGTACTCGAAATGTCATAAACCACCACTGCTACACTCGAATCCCGAATGTATGAAGGGATCAAACTTCGGAATCTCTCTTGTCCCGCTGTGTCCCACAGTTGTAACCGGACAGTTCGATCCTCAAGGTACATAGTCTAAAGTAGAATTAGACTTGTTGGCATCCATTTGGTGCTCGGGGATTGCTCACTTTGGACAGGAAATCTATACCGATAGTTGCTTGGTACATGTTGTCGAAAGAGTCGTACATAAAACGTGTAATCAAAGAAGTCTTGCCAACTGAATCCATTGTTAACTTCACAACCAGATAGCATGCTGCACAAGGTCCATACCACTTTGCTCCCCAAGGAAGACCAGCCTGCGAGCATAATTAGTGATGCGGTGACAAACGATACAAAAAGACAACATACTTGAACTTCTTCAAGGGATTGTTGTAAGTTCCAGCTGCTTGCGCCATTTCGAAATTTCTGAATGCGAAGACAATAAAAAGTTTATTATTTGACCAAGATATCTGTAAGGAATTTGTGAAAGTCGTAAAATTATTTCGATAGGACAAAGGAGGATTTCTTGAAGCTTGCTTGAATTTATTAGCCTTGACCGTATATTGATTGTTGGAGGCGGCCGAGGCCTTTTGACATGAACAGGTTACCGTAGCTATCTGAAAAATTATCGTAATCTCAAAATTATTTTTCTCGCAGTCATCAGAACTCCCAAAGTTTACCAATACACATAAAAAAAATGCCGGTCCTTAAGCCACTCGCAGGCTCTAAAGATGCTCCTCAACAACACAAACAAACCTCAAGGAAAGGGAAGAAGGCTTGGAGAAAGAATGTCGATGTCACAGAAGTTCAAGAAGGTTTGGGAGAAGTTAGAGATGAATTGATCGCAGGGTAAGAGAGTATTTATACATCTACTATTTGAACATCACTAACTCAATCGTAGTGGAGTTATCGCCGAGAAAGATTCTGCTGATCTCTTTACATTGGATACTGCTGGAGATGCCGCAATTCCAAAGAAATACTTGAAAGCCTCCAAACCACTCAAAGCAGATGAAATCATTGCTCAACGCTCTGCTGTCCCAGCTGTGTCAATGAAAAAGCGCCCAGGGCAGGGTACCACGGATGGAATTATCGAATCGAAGCGCCAAAGAACCGGTTACATTTCGCACAAAGAACTTACAAGACTACGCAAGATTGCTGATGGGCACCACGAGAAGACGGTTGAAGCCACAGAAGCCTCATTTGATCCTTGGGATGAGCAAAAGGACATAGAGGAAGCAACACAAGATCCAAGATTCTCGTTTCTTGAGAAGGCCAAAAAGACAACAATCCCCAGTTCGTGGAGGCAAAAGCCAGTTTCGTTGGCAGCTACTGGAAAAGATATTCCTGCAGTTAAGAAACCGGAGGGAGGTTACAGTTATAATCCAGTATTCACAGATTATGAAGAAAGATTAACGGCTGAGGGGGAGAAGGCTGTTGCAGCGGAGAAGAAACGGTTGGCTGCTATCGAGTTAGAACAGATAAAGCGAGAAGCAGCAAACAAGTCTGCGGCGGAGGCGGAAGCTGCTGAAGCTCGAGCAGATATGTCAGAATGGGAGGAAGATTCTGCATGGGAAGGTTTTGAGAGTGGTGCAGAGGATGTTCGCTTAAATGCTAAGAGGCCGGAGAGAAAAACTCAAGTCCAACGAAATAAGATAAAGAGGAGAAAAGAAGAAGAAAGGAAAGCAAAAATGGCTGCTCATAACAAAAAGAAAGAAGAACAGGCTGCACAAGTGAAGAAATTGGCCAAAGCACTCGAGGAAAAAGAAAAGGCTCGCTCTTTGATGGTTGTGGAGGACGATAGCAGTGAAGGGGATGATATGGAACTCCGAAGGAGGAAGCTAGGAAAGATTTCCCTACCGGAGAGAGATCTTGAGCTTGTTCTACCAGACGAATTGCAAGAATCGTTAAGGTTATTGAAACCGGAGGGGAACTTGCTGAAGGATAGGTACAGAAATATGATGGTCCGTGGGAAAGTCGAGAGTAGACGTCCCATCAGTTTCGCCAAGAAAGCAAAGAGAAAGGCCACGGAAAAGTGGACCCACAAGGATTTCATGTTACACTGAGGAAGACGAGATGTGCGTGATGAGTTATTATTTAATATCCAATAGAAAACTTCACCTGCGTTTGATTTCTCGGTACTACACCAGATCTCGTCGAAATAAACTTCTTGCGCGCCGGAAATATCCTTTTCATACACAATAACTTCCTCCGAGGGCTTCCAAGTAACTAGCTGGAATAAATCAATCATGGATAGATACCATGTCATCTATATCGTGCATTTTCCATTCTTACAGGAATGAAGGGTGCCTGTCGAAACTCTCGTTCAATAGTCCCTCAGGCTATGTTTAAAGGCAAGATTGTTGATATATCCTCTGAAACGTTGTCATGCCTGAACCAAATGGCTTAACCATTGAAGCTCTGAACAACTTGCGTCTCAATCAAGCAATTAACGAACGCTGTTGATGTCGCAGTGCTATTCAACTAGTCATCTATTTGACGCCATATCCAACCCGGCGGTGGCCCGTAGGTAGAATTTTTGCATCCATATCTGAAGCAGGTAGAGGACAATGCCGCAACTATCATACTGCGGCTTAAAAGTGACTTGTTTGGGGTCTAGATGTTCTTGTTGCTAACGTGGGTATTTGCGATTTCTTCATAATCTACCATGCCATCTAACCTCTATTTTACCCCTACTGAGGAATCGACCTATTATTAACAAATACTGTTCCCGTGGTGAGCCGGACTATACATCTAATTCTACATGGGGCTGCCACGTTCGGTGATGTGATTCTACAATAGCATTCGATATTTCAACACGAAAATCATCTGCTCGATATATTGCAGCACGCCTGTATGTCAGATGGCATTGAGGATTGACTATCAAGTGCGCTACACAAAGTTCGTTTATTTATTTTAGCTAGCTGCAGAGCAATCAATTCTATACATGACCTTCCAAATTATTCTACTTCATATTGGTACATCTATTGAAGGGTTGGTGGTGAGACATTATGAGCACGATTGTGCCTGGGATATTCGCTTCTTTTTCGTCTATCCCAATATATTAAGTTCGCCTTCTTCCGTACCTTTCTCCCATCATCCTATCATCTTCTTTCCTCAACCTTCTTCCCTCAACCTTCTCTCAACTTTCTCCCCTCAACTTTCTCTCCTCAACCTTCTTCCCTCCATCTTGGACTCATTCAACTAAAGAAACTTGGGCACACATCAGACTCTACCGAAAAGATAGAATAAGGCCCCAATAAAACTTCCCCCAGAATCCACCCAGCTTCCTCATAAAGATACTTTTTTACTCTTTCAATCCATCTTTTCCTTTTCAAATACTGCAAAAAACTATGACCCAACCCACTGAAAATGCAATTGAGCCTGCAGAAAAGGGCACTATGCCAGAAAACCCAGTCCAACAAGCTCAAGTATTGACCATTGAGGACGTTGCGCACTTAGGATTTGATCATGAATTGATTCGATTTGCGGTTTTTCATACGAATGGATGCATTTGGGAAGCTGCTGATGTATTGCTGAAGGTGAGCTAACTTGCAGAATGTGGAATGGTCATATGATTTTCATTTCTAGATAAGGTGGGAGTTTGAGATCGATCAAGATATGTTGATTGTTTGGGGCGTTCTCTAGGTGATTTGAGGCACATTAGGTGTTACGAAGCAGATGTGACGTGGACAATACTAACAGTCAACTCAGTTCGAAAGTCGACCAGATAAGGGAAGTGCAGGGGAGCTTCTTGAGTTCGCTCTCTGGATTTTAGAAAAGGACCGGATCAAAGCTTTGAGAGCTCTCGCCAGAGTAAGCTTAAGATCTTTTGTTGCAGTTTGAATCTGTAGCTAACATCTGTTCCTGTGAAGTTCCGTTCTGGTGCCCCAGCTCATCCTGTAATGCCGGGATCTAAAACAACGAAGAAGAGTGCTGAGGCAAGCAATGCTGAAACGGCAGAGCAGAAATCTTCCTTGAAGAAAGTAACGAGTTGGGGCGAAAGCCAAAGCAATGTCGTTGGAACAGCATTACAGAAACAAGCCATCAATGAAGATGCGGCCAAACAAGTCAGAGCTGTTTTTTCAAGCAGGTGGCATAATAATTGGGTATTCAGAAATGCCCCAGCTTGAAGTCGGCCATCGGATCCTCAGCATCATCAACGATCTGAGAAAGTACCACTTCCATGGTCGCGCGGGCATGTCACTAACAGTGCCGCATGTTTACTGGCAAAGGAAACGACAATGCCTCAGATGCATCAGGTGAGCGAGGCCATTGATAATTCCGATGACCATACTCAGGATGCCTCAAATTCGGGCCAACCCCAAAGTGGAACAGTTGTAACAACAATACAAGCGGAACCCATCATTGCGAAGGTAACAGTTTCAAATCAAATTCAGAGCAAAACAGTCGCAACAACTATCAAGAAAGAACCGACAGGTCAACAAGTTACTTCCACACAAACAAAAACTTCCGCAGGAATGAATATCTGTGGCAGCAGTACCAAGCGCAAGCTAGAGGTAATTGAAATCTCTGATGATGAAGCTGACGATGTCGATGTACGCAGTCCATCCCGCGTTAAGACAGGGAATAGTTCTGGAAAGGATAGTGTCGTGGAGGATAGTGCTGTGGATGATACTGCTGCGAATGTTAGTACTGCAGATGATAGTGTTGCGATTGTTAGTACTGCAGATGATATTGCTGCGGGTGTTAGTGCTGGGAATATTAGCACTGCGGATGATAGTGCTACGAATGATAGTGCTAGAAAAGATCCTACAGATGATAGTTCCGGAGCTTTTCAAACCCCAGAGGTTCCACTCCAACTCGTGAATGAAGGGAAATGGGCAGACAAGAGGATCGCTTGGGCAGAAAAGTTCTTTCAAAGATCCGAGTCCCGCATCATACTTGGCGAGGGTGCCGGAAGTTCCTCTAATACCCATAAACTTGATTGTTTTTTAAGGGTTTTTCAACGGGCTGAAAGTCTTGCCACAATCCGCAAAGGCCTCCTGGCACTCGAAAGTCAGGCATATCCATACTCGACAAATTGCATTCTGGAGGGGGCCGTAGCATCTGCAACTATCGACTTGAAAGATGCTTGTTCTCATTGCTTAGTGACTCATACATGGATGCTAAACCTGGATGATAAACCTGGATGAGGTTATTGTCTTGCTAATTTCAAATCATCCACCATCAAGAGCAAGCTTGTTATCTTTGGAAACGAGGAAGGTGACGGGAAATGGCAAATTCAGGAAGAGTAAGCTTTGTGGGAATAAGGCATGTAGACGTCCATCACACGTCATTGGAGAAAGTCGAAGCAACGCAAGACCTCGATTTAGATGCCATGCCAGACGGCTAAGTATTCTCGAGAAAGGTGGTATCCCGGAAGACAAATGCATCACGAAGTATCGTGGCATCGATCACAAGCATTTCCCAGCATGTTTGACACACTTGACACTTTCAGACGAAGCAACTTTCGATGCCTGTAGAGATCACAATTGGCGATATTGAAAGGAGCGGCCTGTAATCAAGTTGGCATTCGGTCAAGAGTTGAAAAAGAAACCAGAATCGGTACGCAAAATCGTCAAATAGGGCAACATTTAGGTGTCTGCTAGGAGAGGCGTTTACTTGAACGAGATGAATCAAAAACTGCCCGATAGTTTTAGAATTAAAAACAAGATTTTAAATTTCACGTTTCGATAGATTGTGAATGTGAACATTTGGACATTTGAACGAACTCTAGACTGCAAGGATTCCCAGTGTGTTGGGAAAACAGAGCAACAGGAGCTGTATTCATGAAAGTATATGGGGCTGCTTACGCAATTACAAAGCAACGAGAAATCTAGAATTGTACCATCCGACACTAGCGGCCGCATAGTCCGCCTCCCATCCAAGCTATCTTGAACACTGAGCGATTATGTTATAACGACAATCGCATAATGCTTTCAGTACAAATGGGGCCATGAACTCACGATCATCTTCCTTTTCTGTGCCATCAGCGCGCCTTCATCAACGTCCCTCTTTTTCTCATCGTCTATCCTTTGCCGTATCAAGTGCTGAACAAGGCGAGGCTACCAATGTGCCTAATGTCGCAGAACGTCAGATAGATGAGGAAATTGAAGAGATCAAACGTTATGAGGTATATTACTACCCTTGGCTTTGTTATTTGGCAGCTGGAATATTTGCGCTAATGATATTTGGCAGGATTTTACAACTATAGGTATTAACCCTCCTTTATCTGATTTGCGACAACCAAGTTGACACCTCTCAAAGATTGGGTTCAGGATGCAGCGAAAGAACAAATACGAAGAAAGATTCGGAAGGAGCAAACAGCTGGGTTTTTCGAGAGTGGTGGACGTGCTGGATGGAGGTATAAGTTATGGGAATCTTATGATGCGGCGCAAGCTTGGATTGTGGTTACTCTCATAGGTACGGGATGACATATATGCAATGATGGGAGACATGCTGATGTGAGATGGTTAGGGGCTGCAATTGGTGTTAATGCGGCGTTTTTGAATATAATTACGGAATGGCTTTCGGATATTAAGCTCGGATATTGCAAGACTGGATTTTACCTCAATGAGAGCTTTTGTTGCTGGGGAGAAGATACTGGTATGTATCAGAGCACTAATGAGAGGTATGATGCTAATTGAAAATAGGATGCGATGACTGGCATAGATGGAGCTCTTTCGCACCAGTTAACTATGTAATATACAGTTTATTCGCTGTATGTGTTACCCCGCGTGTGGCATGTTTACACTGACATTTTTAGACGATGTTCGCATTGACTTCAGCGAGTCTAGTAAGATCTTTTGCCCCTTATGCAGCTGGATCCGGAATTTCTGAAATAAAATGTATCATTGCCGGATTTGTTATGAAAGGATTTCTTGGATTCTGGACTTTAATCATCAAATCAGTTGCCCTTCCCTTAGCTATTGGATCTGGTTTATCAGTAGGAAAAGAAGGACCAAGTGTTCACTATGCAGTATGTACCGGCAATGTCATTTCTAGGCTTTTCGAAAAGTATAAACGGAATGCCTCTAAAACTCGCGAAATCCTAAGCGCTTGTGCGGCAGCTGGTGTTGCGGTAGCATTCGGTAGTCCTATTGGAGGTGTTTTGTTTTCCCTCGAGGAAATGTCCTCATACTTTCCCTTGAAGACCATGTGGCGAAGTTATTTTTGCGCATTGGTTGCAACGGCTGTTCTTGCAGCAATGAATCCATTCAGAACCGGTCAACTTGTCATGTTTCAAGTTCACTATGATCGCGAATGGCATTTCTTCGAGGTAGTTTTCTATATCGTACTAGGGATATTTGGTGGGCTCTATGGTGCATTTATGATTAAGTGGAATTTGAGAGCGCAGGCATTTCGAAAGAAATATCTCGCCGAATATGCAATACTCGAGGCGACCTTACTGGCGGCCGGAACCGCTCTAATTTGCTATCCAAATATGTTTCTACGAATCGATATGACCGAAAGTATGGAGATTTTGTTCTTGGAATGTGAAGGAGCGGAAGATTACAATGGTCTTTGTGATAAGGAGAATCGATGGAAGATGGTCTTTTCTTTGACTTTGGCAACAATCATTCGAATGTTTCTCGTAATCGTCTCATATGGGTGTAAAGTTCCAGCTGGAATATTCGTCCCATCTATGGCTATCGGTGCATCCTTTGGTCGTACTATTGGTATTCTCGTCCAAGCTACTCACGAAGCTTATCCTACATCTGTATTTTTTGCCTCCTGTCAACCAGACATACCTTGTATCACGCCAGGAACATATGCATTTCTTGGTGCAGCAGCAGCCTTGAGTGGTATCATGCATATCACTGTATCCGTCGTCGTTATTATGTTCGAGCTCACGGGTGCCACGACCTACATTCTCCCAACTATGATAGTTGTCGGCGTAACGAAAGCTGTTTCGGAATTCTTTGGAAAGGGTGGTATAGCGGATCGAATGATTTGGTTCAACGGATTTCCTTTTCTGGACAATAAGGAGGAGCATACTTTTGGCGTACCGGTATCTAAAGTCATGACGGCTGATGTGGTTGTTTTACCAACAACAGGTTATACAATGAGGCATTTAGAAAAATTGCTTCTCGAAGACCGATATCAAGGATTTCCGATTGTAGAGGATAGGGTGTCTAAGGTTCTAGTTGGATATATTGGCCGCACTGAATTACGCTATGCAATTGATCGCGTTAAAAGAGATAGAACCATCTCCCCTTCAGCAAAATGCTATTTCTCGCCCTCGAATAATATTTCAACTCATGATCCCATCACGCCTACTACGCCGGCAGGTCCCACAAAATTTGAAGGTATGGCATCATCATCTGTGGACTTTAGTCGATTTATAGATTCCACCCCTGTTACTGTCCATCCTCGATTACCATTAGAAACTGTTATGGAATTATTCCAGAAGATTGGGCCTAGGGTAATTTTAATCGAATACCATGGGAAACTCGAAGGCCTGGTAACAGTCAAAGATGTCTTAAAATACCAATTCAAAGTGGAAGCCAATGAAGGATTCAGAGAAGAAAGAGATCGAGCTTTGTCGAACAATGAAGAAAGGCTTTGGTACCTGATGAGAAGTGTGGGATCTTGGGTTGGGAATAAAGTACATAGCGCCAGTGGTGGAAGAATTAGACTTGCTAGTGGAGAGACGATAGGAAGGAGAGAAAGCCCAAGATTTCCTCAAGATCATGGAATTGGACATATAGTGGATGGAACGGAAGATAGATTTAATGACGGAGTTGAGCTAGAGGATCGATAGATAAACGGGGGACAGAAAGATTTGTAAATGAATATATACCCCTAGTTATCATAGGGAAATGGATGTTCCACGAATTTGGTGATGTGGCAATCTCAGACCCATGGAATTTGGGAATCAATGATTGGCCACTGACTAGTGCAATCGTGATGCACTGCGGCTGATCAATTTACAGCCTTCATCTCGAAAAGATTTATTTGTTCACCCTATTCCTCATTACAGAGAAGTCGCCGCTTGGTAGTTCATTGGATACCTTCTCCCTACATTTAGGCGAAAACTCAATTCCAGCATCGAATGTTAGAATCAAAAGTTATCACGTTATCATCCCACTAATACCGAGCGACTTCTTCGTGCATTCAGCAGGCAAACTCATCTCATACACAATGTCTTCGTCCACCAGTTCCGCAAATCAAAATATCCTACTAACACCCTCTTCAAACCTAATAAAAAGTGGCCAAATCCTCAACCCCGACAAATTGCCCCGCCCCATAATCTTCCTCTCCGGCACCACAAATTACAACAAAGATGAAACGCGCTGGCAACAAACTCTAGCCGATGCTCTGTTCACCCCATTGTCCACCACTTCTACATCTACTAGCAACAATACTAACCATTCAAACCCCATCACAATAATCGATCCCTTCAACCCCGCCTGGGACTCCACGTGGCGCGAAGCGACCTCAGATGAAAAATTCGTCACACAGGTGGATTTCGAACTTCAGGCGTTGGAGTTGGCGGATATTGTGGTGGTGGGGCTCATAGGGGAGGATGTTCAAGCTGGGAAGATAGGAGCGGGAGGCACGGCGTTGGTGGAGCTTGGGGTGGCGATGAAGAGGGGGGAGAAGAAGGGAATTAAGGTGCTTGTTTGTGTGGAAGGGGGTTTTTGGAAGGAGGCGTATGTGGCGGTTTTGTGTGAGAGGTTTGGGGTGGAGCGTTTTGGGGATTTGATGGCGCTGGTTCGGGGGTTGCAGTGGGAGGTGGATTGTTGGGGGATGGACGGATCAGATTAGGTGTGGGTATTTGTTATTGGGGGTGGTTGGGGGTGGTTGGCGCGGAGCATCCTATTACCAAAGGATGTGTGGTTAAGAATACGCTACTTTATTAGGACGAGAGGATATGCTATGCTTAGATGACTTCCCAATCGCGATTACTTAAACATTTGATAAGATCACGTGGTTTTGTAAATATGGCGATGCTCAGGATATCATATTTCTAGGAACTAAAGTAATTTCGGTTAGTTATTACGGCTCGTTCATGAAGTCTGAAATACCGCTGATGCTATCCGTAGTCGAGCACATCATTCTCCTGCATCCCTATCTTACCATCATTTTCCATGCTGCTGGACGAAACATCCTCTCTTGCCTAGTCCTCTCCGTGAGAAATGTACTCATTTTCTCCCTTAGCATCAACATTGTCTTCTTCATCATCGTCATCATCTTCTACCTTTTCCTCAACATTCTGTTTCTCAACATCCGATTCTTCATCGTCGCCCTCCGAAGCCTCTGCATCATTTTTCTCCATCAAGGTCTTGCTACGCTCCTTGGCCGTTCTCTCATTTTCATCTTTTTCCGTCCAATCTATATAATTATCATTTTTATCAATGCGGCCCTGACGCTGATAGACACCATACTTTCTCTGGAGAGTAGCTGGCTCATATTGATTACCACCGTCTTGAGCCACGTATTTGGCAATTTCTGTCCACATGTCTGCCTTGAATTTTCGCAGTATGGCCTCTTTGTCTCTCTCGAATTTGGCCAAAAGCTCCTCTCGTGTTGTCTCTAGTTGAACTTCCATGTCTTGCTTATAGACACACATCTTTTGGATCTGGTTTCGATAATTAGTAATTATTAACCATCAGGCTAAAGTTGAAATTTCAAGAGTGGAATGCCAAACTTACATCCCCATGTGCGATTTCAGTCGCTGCAGCTTTGACTCTCGGCCATCGCATTCTAAGGGCATCGAGGTTGACTCTAGGGTTGCCTTGTAATTTCAAATTGAATTCTTCAACAAGGTCCCTCCATGTCGCGTCTGGACTTCGGGTTTTGAGGTCGAACAAAAGTTTATCCTCCTTGTTCAAACTTTCATAGGAATCAGGGGTGTAGGCGTTTGGAGGTAATCTGGCTTTCTTGCGGGCTCCATCGTTTGCGGGAATAGCAGCAGGTCTCTTTCTAGGCTTGGGAGCTGGGGCAGGCTTCCCGATTGACTCTGAATCCTTGGTATTAGAGACAGTTAGAGCTACATTATCGCGTATCTCAGCATTCTTCTTAGCTTTGGCAATTGGCTTTTTGGTTTTAGGCGACTTGGATTTCGACTTGGAGGCGGCAACGGGTTTCTTGGTAGGCTTTTTCTCAGGTTCATTGTTGTCGCTGTCGCTATCGACTTCGGAAATTCTCCCTGTCTTGGAAACAGGTTTCTTGTGAATATCGGTAACCTTTCGAGAGTTGAGCTTGTGTTCATGGCCCGTATCTTCATCAAGAGTATTGTCATCTTGATCAGTAACCGTGACCTTCGCTGTCTTTTCTGACACCTTCTGTTTCTTGCCTATGGCGCTTTTAGTCGCTAAAGGCTTGACTGGCGATGAACTTCCGGATGACGAAACCTAGGGTAAAATAAGTTAGTCGGGATCTACGATTCTGTCAAGATTTGAATAATGGAGAATGGAAGAAGGAAAGGCATGGATCCGATGACTGTGCAGCTTCATCGAGGAGACAATATTCATCCTCAGAATCGAAATTACACCATGAAGTAGTGCTGATTAGTCCTGATAACTAAACACGCTGGCCATAAGACGGGCGAGAGGGAATGCCTGTTGTGGGAATTGACGGTAAAAGATAGGGTACTTACATCTGATAGATTTGCCGTATCCTCTTGTGAAGTGACACGCGATGAACTACTCTCAGCTCTGGAATTGGGCAAACTTGGAGAGGTAGTGCCCGAACTAGAAGACATGTTGAGGGAAGTGAGCTTTGACGTTCTTAGGGAGAAGGTTGCGTAAATTAAGACTAAGTTCTCAACTTTTGTTCAAAAGTTGTGTACTTCAGTAGTTCAGAGTGCAGCAAAGGTTTTGATAGATTGTGATTAAATAGAGATTCAGAAACCCTATGGTGCAGAAATAACGATTCGAATTCGAAACTCAATAAAGAAAGGAGATGCCCAGACAGTTCCCCAGCTCTTGATGCTGGAAGAATAATCAAGTGTTGTGGAGAACTACTCGAAGTAAATGGAATCATTTATTGGAGTGAGAAAGAAGTGTTAAGACCAAATAATTGATCATGAATCTCGAGTATCTCCTTTTGCTGCCTGTCTCACTTCTTAATGTGCTATCAACGCTCAAGACTCTACTAGTGATTGATGCTATTCAGGAAAGCAAGGGCTCAGATGCGAGCAAGGTGGGCTACGCAAGTGTGTTGCCAGCCGGAGAAGATTTTGAAAATGCTGAAATTCGATAGAACATGAATGGAATGATGGAATACTTCCTACAATTGTTTCTTCAATTATTGATTTTTATGCTGAGAATTGGCTTATCCTGGTGACCTCAATATGCACAGATCTGCAGATTGGATCAGAATCATACCGAATAAAGAAACACCGGTAATTAAGGCCTCTCCTAGCACACATATCTTGAATTCAGTTTCTTTCCGACCACATGTTCTGTTACATGCGAGGTATCTTTCTGGGCCAGTCTAGGACAAAATTATAGAACTCCAATGCAAATTGTGGTTTTCTATTGTAGATCATAGTTTTCTATCGTGTATCATGGTTTCCTATCGAAAGCACAACATCATTAATTTAGAGGATTATTGAAGAATCTTCACTCCTTCAAAACCTTTAACTTCTCCAAGGTCTTCTAGAACCCTTCAGGGCCCTACAGAACTCTTTAGGAATTTTTCAGAATTCTTTCAGAGCTTTTCATGTTCTTTCTGCTTTTTTTCTTTCGTTTCCTCTCTTTTTTAAAGAGGGAGGATCAGATTAATCCCATAATAAGGCAAAATTAAGGATAAATGATAAACATTCGCAATCTTACACTAGAAGTTAACCATACCCAATAACAATCGAAATACAATATACAGCATACACTAGAATTAAGCAATTTCTACCCCAGATCATCGCAGAAGGACGTCATAACATGGGATTAGGAACAGCATTCATACATGCAGCTTTTGATACCAAATTGGTGTTTTTGAAAATACTCGAAACATAGGGAACAATCACTATGATTCCCAGTCCTCCGATTGTGGGCGGAGGACTTTGCGGTTCATCGGAGGACTTCTGGCTGATAATAAAAAATATATTATATCCAAACCTCTAGATAGATTTAGATCAGATTAAGAAGGGGATAGAAGCAGTATTTGAGGGCAAGCTGCCACCAGAACAGCTGAAATCAGGTATATCCATAAGAAACGAACGAGGATGAGATACATCAATTCAACAAAACATTGGAAGCCATAGTGATAATAATCTACATCTTCTTAGAACTTACTCCATTTCATATTGATGGGGACTATGTGAACTTTCACTCTATGGTTCCCGCGAAGATAAGGTCTATGGGTGGAAACAACGAGTTGCTCAGGCAACAAAAACTAGAGTAAGAATTTAGAACAGATTAGATTCAAATCCAACGCTGACATGAGCTGATGTAGATGAGTATTCATATGTTTTCCAACAATTAAAGAAAGGCATGAGTATATATATAACAGCAGTAAGATTACAGGTAAGGAAGGAAGGACACCAGCATTACAGAAATTTATCAGGTCCGAGCGCCCACTTTTGTAATATTGAGCTACAAACATGAAGTCAAATGTATATGTCAGCTGTATATGTCAGCAGCTTATTAGTCAGTCAATAATTTCATTCTATTCTAGCTCAGAATTTCTTTTGGCTTCTCAATTAAAATTCCTCAAGTTGAGCAAACATCAAAGTTGATGATACATATGGCGCATACCGAGATAGTTGAGTTACAAGCAAACTATATCATCCCATCAATCTGCCGACAACTCCAAATAATCTTGGCGAGGCCTTAGCTACAATGGTATGCTACCTCCATATTTGTTTGCTCCAACTGACTCGGTGGGCGATGCACTCTAGTAATTTTTTACAATCCAAAGCGCAGCTATCTACATATTTTCTTGAAGCTGGCATCATTATCAGCCTACTTCTGCATATACGAAACATTCTATCGTGTTTTGATTGCTGGTCGAGTGCACCAGTACTCATCCACGAGGACGTTAACGTAGGGGCCATCATCAATCCGCCTCATTTCTTATCCGCGCAATCAGGCGATGTATTTTCTGTGCGCTTCCTAATGTTTGCGTAGCACGATAAGGCAGATCTTTCCGGTGCTACACCTGGAAATCATAAAATAAGCCAATAGTTTCGAACCGCTTTAACATTTTTGTGTTTCGGACGTCTTGAGGTTGTACGTGTGTGATTTGGTGCCGAAGGCAATTGTGGTAGTTTGTGTGACGTTTGAGATCAAAGTTTGGTTATATAAAACTTTTGAATACCTGCTTCCAGGTCATTTACGCAGCTCGTTATTTTAACTGCATTGTTCCTTTTGATCCCCGAAACCAAACACCATTTATTACCCCCATTATTCCACGTCATTCATTTCATTTTTACTCTCATCTTTCGAGAATATCATTTCTAGAATTAAGCCAACGCCGAGTTTATAAAATGGCTCCGTACCATGGTATAATTACGGCGGGGTTACGAAACAATCGGCGCTACGCCCCGAATTCGCTACCAATTCCGCCCTTACATTATAAGAGTCCTGTCAAGCATCTCGAAAGAGTTTCACCGCCTGTGGTTCTTAGCTTTCCAAAGGGCTATGATGTCCCAATGCGGTCAAGCGAACTTGCACGCAATCTACCTGGAATCCACCATCAAGCTCGTGAAAGAGGCAATTCAAGGATCGATTTTATGGAGATATTTGGGGACACATTCGAACATTATGATGATCCTGATAAGCTTTCAGAGGCGGGGCGATGGATTTGTGCGGTCATAAACAGTTCAGAACAAATGCAATATTGCCCAGATCCGTTCGGTAATCGAATTACTGATATGGAAAACCCTCTGTGTTCACGCATAGATGATGTGCTATTTTATGGGTCGATTGGGGACCGGCAATTGGAAAATCATGCCGCGCAACAGATATTGCATCTGCTTCAAGCAATAAGTGACATATTGCTAGAAGATCGGAGACTTGGTGTCTATGATGGATTTCTATTTTATGAGTTTATCCACACAGCACTTCGCCTGGCGCCAATGATCGCATACGTTCTAGGAGGCGCCGGAGTATTGATTTTACTACGAGCAGTCGTATTAATGTGTGGTCATGATATCGATATTATCAGAGAACTGATTCAGACAATTTCGTACCGTGATCAGCAAAGTCTACTGCTGCATGCTCAAAATTACTGGCAAGTAGAGAATAAGGAATTGGGGAGGCTCGTTATTCTGATACTTACTGGAAAGATTTAAGGCGTTCTGCATTTCCACTAATCTTCCTATCATAATCCAGACTTCATGGCCACGTTTCTTGCATTTTTAGTACTGACTCGTCGTGAACAATCATTGCAAGGAAGTTGAAATGTTTTGTGAGGTATTTTGATATATTCGGTTGGCATTTTACCGATTGTTCCACTTTTCACGGTTTTTCTGGAACAAGCTTGACCTTGAGCTAGCTATGCGGTCTAAGAATTTGCCCGCTTGTAGCCACAGACTATGACAACTTAGTGGGTAATTTAGTTTTCTCGTCTACCCTCATGTAGCAAGCGCAACGTCTAGAACAAATCAAATTCAACAAAAGATGTTCGCCGCCTTTTTTTTTTGGGAACATGGAAGCAGGGGTAGTCTTCACCGGTTCTTGTAGAAATCCCAACCTCTTAACATTTCATTCGTTAATCAATGTCTCTTCTGAGTTTGGACCCTTCAGCTCTTGACTATAAAAAGGTAGCGAGCATGGAACGTAGCGAGCATATCGTTGTTCCGGGATTTCCCCAGATTTTATATCGTTAAGCACGGCTCCCGCTTAAAGATCAGCATTGATATAATTAAATACGAGATCCCCAGATAATGAATTGGTAACGACCTTTCTTTTTTCTAATCGACAATAATAAAGAAATCATGACGATGAAGCATAAAGAAGAAGTAGATGTTTCTGAGGAAACGGTCACGCCAGTTACGACTTCACAAACTCTGGAGGAACAAGAAGATATTTCTACATGGCAGATGGTGAAGAGGCATAGAGTGGCGGTTTTGTGGTCTGGATTTTTCGCACTGGCTGCCATCAATTGGGGTGTGGACATACAGGTTAGTAGAAGGTTGAATACCCAAGAAAACTGATGTGGCTAATCAGCATCTGTAGATATCCAATGGCTCGATATCTATAAATTCCTTCCAGCGTGATTTTGGATACCAATACAAAGGCGAATACATAATAAGCTTCAAATGGCAAACAGGGTTCAACTCGGCTTCATATATTGGACAATTGTTTGGTGCTATTGCGACAGGATACCTTGCGGATAAGTTTGGGAAAAGGTTGACAATGGCGGTTGGATGTTTATTTAGCATTTGTGGAGCATTCTTGCAAGTATTTGCTTCATCGCCTGCGATGTTACTTGTAGGCAAGGTAAGATTTCTCTTTCATCAGCCTGGATTGGAACTAACACTTTATAGCTCATCAATGGTCTTGCCTTGGGTGCATTCCTTACCACTCCATCGAGTTATGCTGCTGAAATATGCCCTGCCAAGATACGAGGCTTAACCACTTCTGGGGTTCAACTACTTATTTCCGTCGGTCAACTTACAGGTAACCTTGTGCTTAAAGGCACAGGAACATTATCCTCGTCAGCAGCTTACAAAATTCCTTTTGCTCTCCAATTCATCTTTCCCGCAATCATCATTCTGGGTCTCTCTTTCGCACCCGAATCGCCTTGGTATCTCCTTCGTCATTCCCATATGGATTCCACGATCTCGACCCTCGCTCGTCTAGGTTACCCATCTCCACTTACAACCATAGAAGAAATGACAACAAGCATTTCCACGGAAAGAAAGAATTCCTCCGAAACCAGTTATCTCGATTGTTTCCGTGGCTCCAACCTTCGTCGTACAGAAATTTCCATGGGTATCTTCGCTGTTGCTCAACTTGCCGGTGTCGTCTTCTCAATCGGATACTCGAGTTATTTCTTTGAACTTGCTGGCATGTCTAATTCAAACGCATTCACTTTATCGGTTGGTGTTACAATTTTAGGACTCTTGGGAGTTATTTGTTCATGGTTTCTTATCAACAGATGTGGACGTCGTTCTACATCTCTCGTTGGAACGGCAATCTTGACACTTTTGCTCTTGGTCATTGGTATATTGGATGTTCTACCAAATTACTCCAGCAAGGGACCTGCTTTTGGCCAAGTAGCTTGTGTCATCATTTTCTCGTTCATTTATCTCTCGACTATCGGACCAATGGGCTGGGCACTTTTTGCTGAAGTCCCTTCTTCATCGCTACGTTCGAGGACCGTAGGACTTGGTATAGTGGTACAGAGTCTCTTTGGAATTCTAATGAATATTGTCATTCCACTATTGATAAATCCCGATTCAGCAAACCTAAGAGGAAAGATTGGATTTATTTTTGCTGGAACATCAACTTTCGGGACTTTATGGGTCTGGTTGAGAGTACCAGAAACGAATGGGAGGACTTTTGATGAATTGGATTGGTTGTTTGAGCAGAGGATACCGGCGCGAAAGTTTAAGGGTTACAATGTTCCTCTGTGAGGGTGCTTGGTTTGTGGTTTGTTATGATTATGCTAATGATATGAATTATGTTATGTTATGTTATGTTTGAATGTTTATGGGACTAGGATAGGTAGTTACGATGTCGATGAAATGTCAGATATGAGTTTATATGGAATAAAATAGCTTGGGAAGCTCGGGATATAATAAAAATTTAGATGTATATGTTTTATCATGACGTCTTTGGTGTTCTTATTTGGTTTGTCTGGTTAAGCATTGATATGTCACCTGGCACCAATCTTTCAAATTCCATATCCTTGGTATCTCACTAACCTCAGATCAAACCCAAATCTAAATCCAAATCTAAATTCTTCGCAATAAGGTTACCCATCAAGGTAAAAACCCAATCCATCCTATCTAATTTCGACCCAGTGATCGAATCCCCACACCCGAATAAAGAGTAAAAAACAATCAAAGCAAATATCCAGCAACATCCTAGCTCCAGGTCCCATCCAATCTATCAACTAGAAAAGCTTACATTAACTCAACCCTACCAGACCTCTAAAGTTCTAAACATCTTTCCATCCCAACAGGAATAAGACAATAAAACAATAAATAAGACCGAATTTTCCAATATTGTGACAAATGGACATTCGCAACAACGGATTGTGGGGTTTTGTCATAGCGTGATAAGAAAGATGGTCTGGTCTTTTCTTTCTTTCGCGTACACAATTCCATAGATAGACTAGATAAGGAAGGATAAGGCGTTGTTTTTTTTTTGGAACGAGCTAGGACTAGATAGAAAACAATGCTCAGCTTGGATCTCTATGTGCTCTTGTTACACCGCTTTGTAAGGACTTGGTGGACTGACTACTCGTACAGATACTCGGTAGACTTGCTGTCTTCACTTGACTCTCGAATATCCATCCGTATGTGCGCAAGTTTTTTCTTTTCGTTTCTGCATGTAGAGTACAAATTGCAATGTACGATGTAGATTAAAGATGCAGATGCAGATAGGTGACTCTTGCGTTTTTGTTTCAATAATGCAGTGGATGCACACCGGTTGGTAAAGTTTGCTTATCCGTATCCAACCAAATGGCGTTATTGTATATGTTGTATGATTATTATATGGGTTTTGTGAGACTAGCTTTCCTTTCTACTCGGTCTCTAGGATGATCCAGGATTAGGTAATTTTGTTCCTGGTGTTGTTCCTGGCTTGCCACGCAAGCTGGGTCATTAGATTCTATGCGGAAGGATTTCTGGGATGGGTATTTTGGTTGTGGTTGGATTGTTGTTTTATCTTTTCTGTCTGTAGGTGATAAATGTTAGATAGATATTGTTTGATTTCTTTTTAAGTGTGCGTGGAATAGGTTTTGTATGTGTTCTGTCTTGAAAATTATTAGCTGTAGTAGGTAGATATTTCGGGTCTATGGAGTATAGAGTGGATATATCTTTTTCTAACTTTCGACTTTATATATTAGTAATCTTATATATAATATTTTATTATAAATTACTTCACTAATAGTAGAAATCTACTACTCAAGCTATAATCTAGATATAAATCAAACCCAACAAAGAAATTATTACAATCTAATCTTATCTCTATCGTCTAGTAAATATAATCAATATAAATATAGAAGATCATAATTAGTTGAGACTTTTTATCATTTCCCCAGTTTCCCCATTCAAACGAAAGTAAACATCAGAAGCTCAAATGGTTCAAGGAATCACCCAGGACATGAAATGACCAGTCTAATTGAGAGCAATGCTTTACCGAAATTACATCAAAAACTTGCTTAATTAGGTTTGTGGAGGATGAACTCAATAGTAGAATGTATGGCTTCCTTGAAAGTTCAAGTATTCAGATCAGTGGATAATTCCCGAGGATTCCGGTACCTAGGTAGTCAAAGATACGAAGATATAAAGGGTTTCTGAGAACTAAAGTGTATTATTACTTGATAGTAAGATCTGCCTGATGTGAATTGAGTCATGTTGGGTTTTACTAGTCCAAACATGAAAAGGAGGGTGATGATTCCCAAAGCTAATTCACGGGAGGAGTTTAAGTAAGGTGTATATAATAGGGATACTTAGTGTCTGCTTGTTTCTCCTTGTGAGATGCAAGATAGTATATGCCCAGCCGAGCAGAACCTTTTAGGCACATGACTCTTAACTCATGACTCTTACCTAAACGCTTCCCGGCTGTTGCATCCTATGTTCGGGCATTATTTTTAGGTCATGTTCGCAGTCCAAGTTAGGATGTACACACCAGCGGTTTCCTAGATCTCTGGAAACTTCCAAGCTTCATTGCACCGCTTTCCTTCCACCCCTCTTATCTTGCTCAAGCATTAAGTGGTCATTTGACCTCATGCTCTTTCACATCCATAACCTAGCTCTTTCCAGTCTCTCAAAATGTCTTGTGCTTGCGGGAAAGTTCAGGTCCTTTGCCTACCCGATGCTTCTCAGTTGCTGCAAGACCAAATCCAATGAAATCAGACGAATGCTGATTTACTCCCCTATCTACGGTGCGAAAATGGTAGCAAATGTCGAGGAACCCAAGTACTCAATCTGGGTCAAGGTGCCCCAGCATTTCTCGAGGGATTCATCCCAGTTATGGATACCGGAAGTAAGCATGCGATTATTAATGATGTTGAACTTTCCCACCGACTACGTAAGATTACTCTCTGCATCCTCTTCGACATGTGTGAAGTTTCCTGGGCAACTGACACCTAGGTAATTGCTAATTATACGTATGTCGCAAGTATCTTTAAATTTGTATAGGATTCTGCCATAGATAAAGCCGATACATCTGTTCCATGACCTATATCAAGAATGATTGGAACTTGGGTTTTAAGGCAATGAAAATATGTGAGTCTCTTTTCAAGGTGAATGGGACACACTTGATGTTGAAGATCTAGAAATGTCAATATGAAGAAGATAACAGTGTCTATAATAAAGCCTGCCTAAGCGAATCTTCTTTGTAAGTAGTGCAGCTCGACTACCTGTTAAAAATTACCGAATGTCCTGCACTACACCTATCAATTTGAGCACCTGACGTAGTCGCAAACATGTCCTGATAGTTGGAAGGGGCAGCCTTGTCATTCTCGCAGAGATAAATTGAAAGAAGGTATGTGTATGTAGCATGTGTAGGTTTTGTCTTTTGGACATTGCAGGATAGGAGAATGACTTTTGATTCCCGGTTATTCGCATCGAAATCTAATGGGTCGTTTTAGAGGATAGAGGTCCTGTTGCGGATAGCAAGACGTTCATCTGGCTAGAATTATATACGGTACTCTCTTAATTGACGGATGATGTAGTGGATATCATAGAGTAGAGTGCTTATTCAAACATCGTTATTCGAAGATTGCCCAAATGCACCAAGAACGGAATGTTTCACTGGGAAGATGAATGCACTGAAATAGTATAGGTGCAATTCCACCTCGAAACAATACTCGAGTCCTTCGATACATATGTATCTAAGCTCCTGGATAACTGCATTACCACCAACCGATTCTTTATAGAAATGCATGGCTAACAAGACTGAATTGTTTTCGCATTCAACTTGGGCGGTGATTTGGAGACATAAAGCAAGGGCATCATCAATGATAGTGATTGAGGGAAAGATAGGACCCTCTATATTGGTACAGCTCGTAAAGCTGGGCGAATCGTGTGATGTTCGGTGACCTGAGGTACTTTTCAAGGGTCATATGGCACGGGAGTGTGAAAAGAACCCGCTGCGACCACAATGATGGCTTTGCTCTTCGATCCGGAGCTATTAGTAGAGCTTATCATAATATTTTATTCTTGCTTGAAAAGTAAGTGGTGGAGAGAATTAGGCACTATTAAACGGCGTTGCTGTTTCTCTACTCACTGGGGTAGTGCTAGCTTCCCCTTTAGAAAAACGAACCACCCCACCCGTCACCATGGTTAGCCATGAAAAATCATAGCACCCAAGCCACCAGACCCCAGCATCTGAGCTAGTGGAGAAGAATCTCTACCTGGGAATGCAGCTGTGAAACACAGATGGGTCTAACCACTCGGTGAACCGTGACAATCAAATCCTTCTCTACTACCATATCAAATTTATCGGGGTAGATAAACTATTTGCAAGGAATTGCATTGTGCCTGCCAGGATTACCCGTGGTACAAGTAATCGAGATAGATCTTGATTCAAAAGGTGTGATTAGACAGATGAGATGTATACGGTCTCCGCGTGTTATATACGAAATCCCCTCCAAATCCTACCTGCGAAATGACATATGATATCTTAGCGATTTATCCCCCTGATAAACAATTTCTCAATCATCCACCGTCCCCAACAAACTCAAGTTCAAACTCAAAATCCTTCCATCTTTTCCTATCAATATCCTTAAACATAACATCCGCTACCTTCTTATTTCCCGGCAAAATCCTCTCCGCCTCCGTCTCTCCAATCCCTAAACTCCTCATCAACCCCCTCATCGGACTATTCCCCTTCATCGTAGCCACTTCCACAGCACCCACATCCAACTCATTACTTAACCTCAACAACAACTCCATCAAAACCCTCCCAACACCATGACCTCTCGCCTCCTCCTCAAGTATCGTACCGATATTCGCTACGCCGGGTTGATACTCCAATTCATGCATTAGGCCTATACCGACGATTTTGCCTTTTTCTTCTACTAGGAGTGCAAGGGCATTATGTGCCGTTTTGGCTGAGGTGTAGCGCTGCGTGTACGTTTTTATTAGATCGTGAGTGTCGGATTCTTTCCAGTTGGCAGAGGTGGGAGCGGGGTTATGTGGATCGTTTAGGGGGTTGCTGAAGATGCGGACTAGATGGTTGTAGCGAGTAGGGATTAGACGGATGAAGCGGAGGTTGGGATGCGTGGGAATGGTTATTGTCCAGTCTTCTGTGAAGAATTTTGAGGATTCCGATGAAGTCATTTGATTCTTTTGAAACTCGTTCTACCTTGGTGAAGACCCGTCGATGAGTGCGGATATGTACATATTTAATGGGTAAGTTTCTAATGTGGGGTGAGCTTATGGTTAAATAGACAGGCATCAGTTGACGTAAGAGCCGATTAAATTTTTAGCTGTAATAACAGCCTTCCATTTTGTGTTGAAATTTTATTTTATTCCAATCCCAATCACAAAACAAAAGTTGTTGAGGTGAAGAGGAGGATACTTCACTCATTTCACGTCACGTTATTTCACATCACCGTTTTTAATCATCACCAAACTTCTCCACAAACCTCAATCAAGCTCTCCCTTTTCAACCGCGCAAGCCTCTCATTTCGTTCCTCTTTCCTTGTTGTTATTAATGTGCTTTCAAAGATTTCATTCTGTTTTGGAAGTCTTTTTGGATGTATTAAGGTGGCCTTTCCCCGCCCTGCACCACACGAGGTGGAGATGCGGAGAACCCTGTTCATCCAGTGTTACAGCCACGTAAGGTGTGCAGTTCGATGAATAAGACAAGAAATATTTATGGCAACGATGATAAAAAAAATCGATGAACTGAGTCGGTGATGTACTTTGGAGAATAATCTGAGAATCGGAGTGGTTATATGACGGCAGTGTACACTGTTAAATGGTGTTTATGGTGGCATTTCTGAAATGTGCTAGGTCGCATCCAACCAGGAGTGTCGAGAATTGTCCAATATCCTTTTCAAATAATCAGCATTCTGAGTTAAAATTGCTTATTCTCTACTTGATTATTCATTAGTCATGACAACCCGCTCAACGACCCCTCGAAATCCAACCCCTATAGTTTCCCTCAACTTCCACCCATCTCTTCTGCCCGCGCCTTACTCATTCTTGGGACCCTCTCCACCTCCAAAATTATCTTCCTCAATGTCACCATTCTTGACTCCACCGGCCAAAACCCATATCCTGGTGATGTACTAATTGAAGGCGGACGAATCCGCTCCATAGTTTTTTCCATGCCGAGAGGAACTCCTCAAGGACTCATCACGCGAGGACTCGAAGACATGAGTGTTCCAAGGAAGAGGTCGGACTTTAATGAGTGGGTTGAGAGATGCTCATGAATATCTCACGTGGAATGGAGGGGAGTTGAATGCGCTTGGAGAATTGGGAATAGCGGAACATGCGCTACTCACGGCGCAGAATATGAAGAGCTATCTTGATTCGGGATATACGATGTGCGTCTTGATTTTAAATTTACTATAGATCAAAGTTCCTTAGTGTTTATTGATATTATACAAAGGTGTTTTGGAGCTGCCTCCGCAAATGATCGTCTAGATGTTGTCATCCGCGATATGATCAATGCAAGTGATATTCCAGGCCCCCGATACCTGGCTAATGACATGGAAATAGCGAAGAGAGATGGAGATTTAGTGCCGGGAATCACAGCCTATGGCCTATTCTTCACGTTACGTATCTGTTTAGCCGATTTTATCATTCAAGTTAGTTCTAGAGGTACCTATTTCAATGAATCAAAAATCTAACTCGCAAATTTCATGCACTAGCCGTAGCTAATTTACGCGGGTATACTCGGGCTAGTCTTTGAAGAGGGCCAGGCCCAAGCCTTTATAATTCTTATTATCAAAATTTAACCGTTTCAAAAATATTTATTAATTCAATCTTTCAATGTTTTGATTTGATTTTCAAGATAAACACTAATATGTTACGACAGGTAACAATTAGGTCACGGGATTAGCAATAACACGTGATGCGAGGACTCGAAGAGCTCGAAGGCTTGGCCTCTCGAGCCCTTCGATCGAGGAGAGCGAAAGGATCGAAGCTCGATCCTCTCGCTCCCTTCGAGCCACGAAGCATGAAGGTCTATACAATCAAGATGGATTTCCTTTGTATAGAGCTTCGTGCTCAAGATCAATCATTTAGTATACTCTACTATTAGTTACGAATTGTATATCATTATTGTCATTACTTAAGTCCCTGCTTGACGCCTAGTTATAAACCACTTCGAGAGCCTAGAGCACTTCCACGTGATCTAGACGGCAAACCTCGTAACAGTTATTTGGTCATGTAATCTTTAATAATTAACTATAAAAGAAATAATTTATTGTTCTCTTTTTAAAATAATTAATTTTATATACATATACTTTTGAATGTATATTATTTCCACTCCAAATTTATTACGAAATCTGTTTTATTTTCTAAATGATATATTACAATATAATCTAATCAATTCTTTCCTCCATTTCCTTTTCACAATATACTATTAAAATGCATGTATCTCGACCTACCTCTTTTACAATATACAGGGGTTTCAGGGAAAGAACGTCAAAGGACGACGAAGAGCTAGCTAGCTTTATATTACCTATTTAACTAGGTATAAAAGCTATAGTCTTCTCTCCTTCCTCCTTCCTGTAATCTCATGCGTCATTATTCTCCAACATCGCTTTTCTCCCACCCTCCATCTTTTCCATTAAGGGCACCCCTTTTTTGCTTCATTTTGCAGATGGAAGTATTATAGCCTTACAAATTACGCTTTATTTTATTTTCAAAGATATTGCAAGTAGGATGATTCCTTTAGCTTCTAAAGTTGGGGTATCATAGCTATGATCTTATATGACATAATGCTAGCCCTGCAAGCTATCATTTTATATAGATCTATAGCTCTGTTGAGCTGTGTCTTTCTAGATTTAGACTGGTTAGAAAATAGAAGACCTTATTCACCTATCATGCCTTGAAGTGATAAAGACTGAAACTATGATATATAAATCTGAAAACTCGAGATATTGAAATTTTATTAAATATCTATTATTTTTTCTAAATTTGAAGTATATATATTTATTTATCGAATTTGTAAAAGTTTTTGAAATAGATGACTTTTGGTGTAGAATTGTGTTTCGCTAAGCCCCCGACCCTCCTCCATTCCACTATGCGCGGCATCACTTCCCGTAAATAAACGTTCCGTTGATATCACAAACACAAATTCATCCGAGAATTTCGACGTAGACATTTTATCTAAACTAAGATATGGATTATACCCTCATTTTAACACTAATTTCGAATTATTGTAAAGGATATTCTTTGTGCTGTTTCTAGGATTAAGGTGTATGTCTCGCGCAAGAGGACCATTTGCAGGATTTTTGTCCAGCTTCCATCACAAAGTATTCACTTAAAATCCCAAAACAAAGCATCAGGCTCTGCTAACTAATCCACCAGCCAACCCGCAGAAGCGCAGTTAAAGCTACGGGTCAGCAGAAATTTATTCCCGGACACTTTCGAATTGAATACAGGCTATTGAATACCGAATGTGTCAAGGCGGTGACCTAATTAAGTTAGACTGTTCAGTCGTCACGCTGGCTTTTCAGCTGATTCACCTCACTTTAACAACGCTTGTTAGAACACGGTTACCAGAATACCTTCAGAGTTCACATACCTCTGTTATCTTAGGAGAAAATTCTTCCTTGGATCTGAATTAGCTAGGCTACAATGATAATGTCCTCAGCCCCAAACATTACTGTGGATCCTGATGGAGATTTGATTTTTCTTCTGAGTCCAACCAAGCTAGATTCATCAAAGTCCACCAGCCGTCCGTTACCAGGTGCTGGTGCCAACGCTGCTAAAACTAATGGTGTTTCTGACTCCACCGATCCAGAAACGAAAAGATCACTTGGACCTGAAATATCGGACAAGTCGACCCTAGTCTACAATGATCGTATACTGGTATCTTCAAAGCATATGTCTCTTGCATCTCCGGTGTTTAAAGCAATGCTCGAGGGTCGCTTCCGAGAGGGTATTGAATTAAAGACAACGGGAAAACTCGCAGTTCCTCTTCCAGATGATGATCCCGCTGCCATGAGAATATTGATCAATATTATTCATGGTCGTATGAATTCAGTTCCGTTGAAGATCGAGCTGGAGTTATTCACGCAGATAGCAATTTTGGCTGATAAATACCAATGTAAAGAAGTCGTACGGCCATTCCCTTCCCTTTGGAAAAACGGATTGACAACTGAATGGACGACCTCGTCTACCAGTATTGCCTGTTGGTTATGCATAGCATGGCATTTCGAGTTGGATAGTGAGTTCCTTGAAGCTACGCAGTTAATACAAGCGGAAGGTACTTGTAGTCTTGAGGAGACAATTCTACCTATTCCGAAACTTGTAGTTGGTAAGTTTCCTCAGCATGCAATAGTACATCTGGGCGCATCACTAACATACAAAGATAAACTGGAGTCATATCGGATAGAAGGAATCGGAAAAGCCGTCCAAGTTCTTAATGGCACCATATTTAAATATCAACAGCCCGACCTTGTTTGTACAAGTCAGAAGATTCCCGGGCTTGGTGGATTTTATGGAATGCCGATGGAGTACATTGATGTCGATCGTTACAGAAAGGATTGCGACTCGATGGTGCTTGGGTCTCTTATGAAGAGTGCGATTGCAAATAATTTGTATCCTCTCGAAAAGCCACAATACACTTCATTGTCGCTACGATCTTTTATGGCAAGAATACAACTCCTTGAAGCCAATACATTATGTGGGAAGTTGGAGAACAAATATGTGCCCCCACATACCGTTGAGGTCATTGACCGGCTCAAAACATCCATAATTTCTATGGACAAATCACCCCTAACTTTGGAAATCTGTAAGGAGCTCGTTAAAAAGACCTGACAGAAAGGCTGCTCAGATCTAACACAAAGTTTGGATCGTACTAGTACTTATCTCTCTTGTGATGCTTTGTCGACACCGATCTCCATCTTCCAATAATTATGACGCTTGTGTTAGCTAGCAAACTATCAAGCCACACAGATCAAACATAGTCAAGCAAACTTTTGTATTTACCAGTGGCTTCTTACAACCCACACTTTGATTCGCAAATTCACTTCAAAAGCCACAGCCTTCTCGTCTGACATAAAGGTTCTTTTTGAGGGTTTCTCTAGCATGGGCCACTAGCTAGGAATGTTGCCAACTTGCGAGGGATTTGCTTGTGGAGTGCCTGGTAAATAACAGCGCAGTTGGTGGATAATACTAGGCTAACGAGAATACATATGCTGGCTGACTACTTCACACAAAAGAGGAATCCGTCTGGTCATGCTTCATTTGCTATTAGTGCTGTTATTTTAATGATGAGAGAATTGCAACCCCACAAGTTCCATTTGGCGACTTGGATTCACGTTGACAATATGCTTGATATGCACTGTGCGTATAAGAATACACATTCTGGTCAAACTGAAAGACTAAAACATTATTTAACATCACCAAACTGGCTATTAGCTGCTGCAAAATCGTCACGGAGGATTGAAAAATTGATGACATCCTCATTACTTTGCCACCACCAAAGATGTTGACACCTTGTACTCTATACTACTTGTTTGTCGGACGCTTCAAACATATGGTATTTGGTCTACGAGATGTACGTGTTATAAAAATCGAGAAGCTAAAACGGAAACACGGTATCGAGTTGGTTATGCCTTCAGATGCAATATTTGGCGAAGTAATTTCTAATAGTGTTAGACTTTTAAAAATAGTCAAGCCTGCTCAAGTACATCTACGGATGCTGCCACAGGGCGTTTAGAGACTTTCATGTATACTCACAGGTTACCAAGAATCGCAATTATTTCTCCGATGAGAGGAAAAATTTCCGTGAATGATGAATGCCATGCCAAAACCCGAGACACAGCGTCCACCCACTGTGTGTTTATGATCTTGAACACGATCTCCTAGATTGATATTATCAACCAAATCAATAAGAGTGAGCTAATACAGGATTTTGTATCAGTTTTTAAGGGGCGCAAACCGATCTTCTAGTTTAGCGGTAAGGAAAATTGAGGCTTTGAACAAGATTTGCTAGCATTCGAACCACTCAGACTGCCATTGTAGCGATCAGTCTTGAGAGAAGTCTATTTTTGGACTTCAATCTTCAACGCATTTGAAGTGGTTTTATATGCATCAATCAAGAATTGAAACAGGTGGTGCTGAATGAAGCACGCAGATGGCCCTCCTCACGGAACGCCTTTTGCAGCTTCGCAGCCACTTAATCATTTGATAAAGAAAAAGGGTCTTGTTCTACCCATTCTCTAGGAATATCTCTTCCATAAATGTCTGACTACTTCTAGGACATTAAAGATCAACCTATCCATTACCACCAGGCTGGGGTTGGCATAGAACTCGACTTAGACTAAGCGTAGTCAGATTATTGAAAGAGGCACCCTTGGCCCAGTGTGGTGGGTTGCACAGCAAAGAACTTTCTCGTGGATGAATACTTTTTTTTTCGGTGGATGAGTAGCACGTGAATGTTCACAGAGAATGAGGCCAGAGAACTTATGTTATTGCGTCTGGTTTAAAATTACATGATGATCGTATTCTATTCCTTCGTATACTATACATTCAATATCTTGAGGTTCTGGGGTTAACTACTCCAAATGTATGGTAAAAATATTACTTCACGTCCATTGGACATACCCATCGCAATGTATGGCCAACTCAGAAAAGAAGCCCCCTAGTACATGGTCAGGCGCCAACAATGAAGCCATAGAGCTCCCATGGATTCAAACATGAGCTGGCGATACCATAATACGAAGGAGATCTTCTTCGCACTAACGCCACCATATACATTCCAAACCAATAACTATTTAAAGGGGCACTCGGCTGAAATGCCTATACTCAGCCGCCGTTACACGCTAAGTATCGGTTCGGCATAATGAACGCGGCTCACAACTATGTACCGGATGTGTCCTCCAAATTTTAGTTACATACATTGCAAATTTATTCGATCATCACAGTTCCCCACAATCTATGGGCGGGGAAGCTTTGCCAGATTTTAAGAGGCGAAAATTTCAATACTCACTGTTGATCACCCCGCGTTTCGTCAAAATTTACTTCCACCCCTGTCACGGGAGGAAACATACACTAACCGGGTCTCTGCTGCTCGTAAGTCTTGATTAGGAAAATTCCCCGGGCATCAAGAAGGAGAACGTGATATTCGGAAACCTGGGGATGTTCTATTGGGTTTTCCGGCCGTTGGGCGCTGAAGAAAATAAAAAGCTTGGAAGCTGGATCATCGGCGAGGACGAGATGTAAGCTTCAAGAACGAGTATGTCATGCTTCACACGCCTCGGTATGATGTGCAGGCAGGGAGCAGCCGTGGGCCGCGATAATCAGCTGAAATTCGATTATTGTATGTGTTTTGGCTGCTCCCGCTGCTGCGACTGCAGGTTGGAAATTCGCCGAATTACTGCAGGAAGGCTGCAACGTCCTTGAGGTGATTGGGCTTGGCTTACCTATACCAGGGTCCCGGATTATCCAAAAAAGATGTTGGATGGACATCATGTATTGCATAAAATGCAGAGTTTTCGTAGATGACTAGATATGAGATGCACTTTGAACGTATTGTCATTGGATCTGGGTCGTTTCTTGGAAGTACTTGAGCTGTGGTAAGTAAGCGGGCAAGCCCTCTTGGAGTCCGAAACTTCTGGCGCAGTCAAAGTTTGGAGACGAGAAATCCACAACGAGGATTTCTGACACGTGTTAAGAGAATTTTTCCAGCTTTTGAGCTCGAGTTTGAGTTTAGTGGTCCGTAGTAGTTCGTGATGTGTTGATTCATCGTTGTGTTGCCCTTTTGCTGCAGTGATCTTCTTTAAAAAACGCACAAGGTAATATCTTTGTGATGAAAGAGAAGTATCCTTTTATATGAGAAGATGCATTGTAATATATGGTTCCAAATTTCAAGGTAATTACCATCGCCAAATCAATTTTCCGGAAGTCTTAGCCATCCCTACTCACCCCCATTCTTGTCGCCAATCAACTTCCCCTATCTGAGCAGAACTGTACGTGCTCTCGAGCTCGACGTGTCATAATTGGCCAAGCTTAGCACAAGCATCTTGTGGGGAAAGTCGGGGGAAACTGGGATCGTGGAGGCGGGAAAAGATCAGATGAAAACTGACAAGTATGATACTTTCCCCATGGTACGACAGCTCTGAAATAATCTTCGATCCTCAAACAAAAGTAAGGGATCATCAATACTCGTGCCCAACAGACCTGCAAGAACTTCATTCCAAATAATCTATTAAGAAATCCGAATTTGTCAATCTGACATCTAACGCAAGCATATGATTTTGCAAAAGACCTAATTGAGTATCTGACAAGACTTTTCCCATTTTCATTTCCCTGCCAATGCAGGAAGAGTTTTGTAACTTGGAGAAATTTCCAAGCACAAGATCCAGTAAAAAGGAAATCAGCTCATGTTCCTCGTGAGGGATCTGCATATACATATATGCTGTGGCCAAAATACATACAAGCCCCACAGCTGCATCAACGACGCATAACGACGCATTAACGACGCCAGGGAGTCTTCTACCACTACAGCGTCGTAGATATAATATTGCGATATACCCAATATATCAAGGATTTTGGCCAAAAGAAGGGTCTTGCTGCCGTCAGCTAATGTCAGTATTCTTCCGAAGACGACGTCGGCGCCTCAACCGTGACCGTTGGTTTGCCGGAACTTTACGAATTGAAGTCTACCGGAATCGCTGCAGTCTTTCCCCGTTCTCCCCGAGTCGTTGAACATCTTACCGTCGACTCACGCATGAGCAATTATCAGCTCAGAGGCCAAGAAGATACTATCATCGACGTATTTTTGTCATATTTCATATTGAGCTGAAATCGCTGCAACTTGCTGCAATCGATTCGCAAATTATTCCAGATCCCAATCCCACTCCCAATCCAATCCAATTCTATCGAGGTGGGTTGGATATTGTCCTCCGGGCATTCGGTACTCATCTTCATGCCTTCATCAATTGGTTCAGCAAAGATGTTCCATACATGTAAGTAGACTCTCAGAAGGAGGACATCCGAGTTACCGAGTGGAGCAAGTGAGATTCCATGCTGATCATTGTTCCAACGTTGTATTAGTTCAAGGACTGGCGCCACCCCGCCAAACTTTAAGCTCCGAGCAAACAATCCAAGACACCCCAAAAGCGACAACGAATGGAGTGACGAAGAGAATTACAACACCACATGCATGTGCAGAATGTAAACGTCGTAAAATTCGATGCGACGGACGACAGCCTTGTGGGCAATGTGTTGGATGTCGATCACCCAAACCATGTTACTATGATAAACATAGGCAGAGGGTAATTCCCTCTCGAAAGTACGATGCTTCTGCATTCCAAATGCTGCCTTGACATACTGATTGAAGCAGAACCCTCGATGCTCTCACTCAATCCCTAGACGAATGTCGTACCGTCTTGCGAAGACTTTATCCGGACCGAGAAGTGCAACAATTATTGCCATTATCGCGGAATGAACTCGTTGCTCTCATCGACCGGTCCCCACGAAGCGTGTTCTCGAATACTTCTCCCTCAGGCTCCAATACATCACCAACATCACAAGAATATAGATCGCCTTTGAATTCTGGTTCGGATGAAGATAGAAGCCTAGCAAATCTCGAACAAATACCAAGCCAAGATATAGAATGGGACGAGGAAAGAAGAAACAGGGATCCAATACCTGCAGAAGCCGACGATGTAAATGCTTTGTCACTCTCAGTTGATAGACAGTCGTCGTACTTAGGTGCGACTTCAATTAAAGCTGCGCTTTTGGTTATGCTTAAGGTAGCACCAAGACTCCGATCTCTGCTAGCGCCTTCAAACAACAAGCATATTCCAGCAAGCAGCAACTATCCTACGCCGGGACCAGGAAATTCTGTCAAAGAATTACACGCAGTCTCATGGTCATCCGATGGCCAGACACTCATTGATGCATATTTTAATAGAGTACAAATATTTGTACCGATGCTTGATGAACCCGCCTTCAGAGCCGACTTTTTGAAAGGGCGACGTCAAGATGCACCGTGGCTTGCATTGCTGAATATGGTATTTGCAATGGGAAGTATTGTCGCGAACAAATCAGACGACCATAATCATATCGATTATTATAACCAGGCGAAAGACCATTTAGGAATTGATTCTTTTGGCAGTGGCCATTTGGAAACTTTACAAGCCTTATCATTGATGGGAGGGTATTATCTTCACTATATCAATCGTCCAAATATGGCAAATGCTATCTGTGGAGCTGCCTTAAGAATGGCTTGCGCAATGGGTTTACATCGAGAAAGTATACATGAAAACAGTGCTGAGAGCAATTTAATGGCAGAACAAAGGCGGAGGACATGGTGGAGTTTATTCTGTCTCGATACTTGGGCATCTACAACATTAGGTAGACCTTCTATGGGTCGTTGGGGCCCTACAATTACCATCCAGCCACCTGAATCATTACACAATACTGTTTGTACCGCTTCCTCCTTCAGCTGTTCATCGCTAATGTGCCCCAAGAATCAAAATATGAGTCTTATCACCCTAACGGAGAACATTAAATTCTGTAAAAGTCGCCACGCAAATTCAGGATGCCCTCGCTCAAACGCCACTTCTCCGAAGCGATGACCTTGCGAATCTCGATGCACAGCTCGTAGAATGGTATGAAAATCTTCCTTGGATCTTACGCTCTACAGAACCTTGTCCCGAGTCCATGTACACCGCTCGATGTGTCATGAAATGGAGATATCAGAATCTTCGCATCGTGCTTTACAGGCCTGTTCTTCTGAACCTCGCTAATCGAGGTAACCAAGGAATTGCATCGAGTAAGGAAGAAATTGCCGCCATCCGAACATGTCGTACCATTGCCCGAGAGACCATCGAACAAATATCACGTGAATGGAGTCCAAACCAAATGCTGGGATGGAATGGCGTGTGGTTCATGTATCAAGCATCCATGATACCACTTGTCAGTATATTCTGGGAATCATGGAATACGAATCTCGTTCGAGATTGGCAATCACAGATCGAGGTTGTGCTTGAAGCTTTTGATGGCATGGCTGATTGGTCGTTGGCTGCAAGACGAAGTAGGGAAGTCGTGAGCAAGATGTATGAAGCTAGCAAACGACCCCTAACGAGACATCCAAGTCCGGGGCTCAGCCAGATTTCGGAAGATATGAATCGAATGGGTGGTATAGATGGGAGACATTACATGGATAGTGAGATGTTACAGCAGGTTGAGATTATGGGTGAGGAACAATTAATGATGCTTGATAATGGGGGAATATGGGATTTAGATGGCATGTTATGGGGAAACTTGCCAGATGGCTTGGATATGCCATATGATGGCTTACCCATGCAATATGATGATTCTGCGATGGGTCAATTCGGAACGCCATATATTATTCATCAATGAGTGATGGGTATATTATGATATTTCCGTCTAATAAGGAGCTTGTTTTTCTCATCAAGGGATGGTATCTGGGCATTTTATCGAGGGCGGCGAGGAAATATAATAGGCTACGGATGGACTCGGGAGGCCACTTTCTTGTTTGCGTATATGAGCTACGAAGTTACGCCGGTGTATATGATATGATACCATTACAGCAATATGTTAATTTCACAACACTATTTCAACACATATGAAATGTGAGATCAACTAGAGTAAATTTAAATGAATCTATACTCGCATTCTTGGGCTACATAGCATGTGTCATCGGTATCCATCTGCTTGCATATCTACTTAAACGATAATGGCCCCCCGGACATAACCATGATCTAAATCAAGAAATGAATACATCAACATCTAGGAAATCTAGATGGGCATCGATTCAATGCCAATAGCCACTAGAAAGTCCTTGGTATACACACTAATGAACAGAGCTGCATGCATTCAGCTCCAATACCCCATCACGAGCATAAGTGCCAATGCTAGCAATCTCGTAAGATTACCATAAACTCAAATAGATACGCCCAGCGGGAGATGTACGAAATACCTGGTAAGACTTACATACTCAAGCACATTTGCTAGATCATTCTAATGGAAGTAAGTATTCTCTCAAGTTTCATACTATATGTAAGGGTCTTATTATATATTCCCTTACAAATAGCGATATTCGCAGAATTTCTATATATGTATACCTAGTATATATATACATATGCACAGCAAATCCGGGGAAATGAAATGTAAAATTAAGATCTTAGAGTTACAACTTACATGGCTAAGGTTACTTAGGCTATCGTTCTCTAAGAAAGATATAAGGTTATAGCTAGCTAGTACATAATCTTACATATAAATTCTGTTCTTGTTCTATACTGACCAATCCAAATCCAAATCCAAATCCAAATCAACATCGTATTCTCGAAACCAAGCATAGGTGGGTAATCTTAGACTTCATCTCATCTCACTCACAAGGGATATCGGGCCGAAATTCCCTTTTTTTATTTCTGGGTTTCCCCTCTCTACATACAGTACTCCGTATTCTTACTTTTAAGTTTCCACCATTTATTCTATCTTCGCTCATTCGCTTCTTGGGACTTTTTTATCCCGTATTCCGACGAGATCTAGTTCAATACCAAAGCCAAACCTATCTTCAGCTCCTCAGCTCCGATTCACTCACTAACCCATACTTGCATCGCACTCATCTTCCTACCCTACCCCACACCTCGCTCGCTACCAAAATTTCCCCTCTGCATTCTTTTCCACCTAATCTACCCCAATTTACCCCGCTAATCTATCTAAGGTTACCCCACCCACGTCCGGAGAATAAAGTATTACATCTACATCTAGAACCAGCAAACCCAGTACATCCATCTAACATCAAAACTCCCCCAACCTCATGAACCAACAAAATGATATTATAAAGACTCCTGCCGTGCAACAAACATTCATTTCCCCCTTTTACCCAGACTCAGAAGCGAATGCGGAATGCATGCTACAGTATATACACTACTAACTCTCTTAGAACTGCACGACAGATGTATCACTAGAAAATCATCCTGTCAAGATCTCCCGCGTACATGATGTGGTGTAACTTGTACCATGTTGTGATTTTTGGTTTCTTTTTGCACCGCGTGATTTGTATGTATGGTCATCATGCTTTCGAAACCCCTCTTTTTTGACTTTTGAAAATTCTCGCATTTTACTATGGAATAGATTGATTCGGTCTTTTATTCTTCATGATATCATTATTGCTTAGCCTTGACCCTGATGACATTGGCAAATCTTCGTTAATCTTTATCTTTCTCCCGCACCCTTTGCATCTCGATATGCATGATCTTGCCCTCCTTGTCGATCATATGGCTCCCAATTTCGCCAAACCCCCCTATTCCTTTTTCAAGGCACAATTGTTTTTGTTCCCTCAAAGATCCTCAATACTTGTGCCCTACTTGTGATACCATCAAATATGCATGTGTTGTCGATCGGTACATATTGTTTCGTGATAATTTTGATGATTTCTTGTGCTACCATTCCCCCTGTCAGTGAAGAGATGTTGTGTAATTCCCCTCCTTTGGCTCGTGCTACTTCTTCAGCGACTTTTCGGATACGCGGATTGGAAGAGGAATTCGGAATTTCTCTATCAATCTGGGCTAGAATTTCACACGAACTAGCTAACGGTACGTGGGAAGTTGAGCGAAGAGCTAAGTAGATAGGGAGGTTTGATAATGGCATCATAGTAAAAGGGGCGTTTTCATCATTTTCAGATTCCGATTCTACTCTAGCATATTAGTCTCAATTCTTCAAATATTGGATATACGTGGTAAACATACTTGCTATCTTTTGCAAATTTGATATCGGATCCGAGCCTCGGATCAGCTTGATGAAAGCTGCATTCTTACAGAACACCTCCACGTCCTCCACTTTAATCTCCTTACCACGCGGATGTGCACGAATAGTTTCTAATACTTCCTGGACATCTTGGCGGGCTTTTGCCTTGTAGATATTCTGGAGTTGTACATATATATTTGATTGGGCCTTCATGTCTGGGACGGATCCTGGAAGTGGGAGTTCATTATGCTTCTCATAGAATCGCTTGACAGCATCAGCTATGATCCAGAAATCTGATTCTGATTCTTCCTAAAATCATGGCGATTAGAACTAGATTCCTCAATTGGAACACTTTTATCATACCTCAGTTGGTGTATACTCGAAGACTTCCTTCACAGAACTGTTTAAATCTCGGATAGAGATATTCTTTAGCACAGCTGCAACAGCTTCATCGAAGTTCTCCTCTCCACCCTCGGCATTATTTCTTCTTGTGCCATTTGAAACCGTGGTCCTAAATTCCGTTTTCTCTTTGTACGACAACGGGTAGGATCCATGCTTTTCTTTCCACTTCCTTAAAAAGTGTAGGAGCAAGACAAGGTAAGGTATGTGCCCATGCTCATGATCACTGAGTGCGTCGATGTTTTTTGTCAGATCTGCTTCAAAATTCGAAAGTTCTGGCCATGGTTTCAAGAGCCGTAAGTCTGTCGTGGCAGTCGAGTCAGGGTGAGTGTCGACAATAGGAAAGTTTCCTGGTAAATGCGTCCTAAAATATGAGTAAAACCCTGCCGAGTGTATGCTGACGAGAGGCACTTTGTAGGTTGCGCTGTATTTCTCTGCAAGGGCGAGGATTTTGGGACCGATAGGAAACGAGTATATTATTAATGTATATTTTTCTTGTTGGTCTGATTCGAAGACTTGATCTATTTTGCCATCCTACATACATATTCTGTTTAGCATATATGTTGGTGGGCAAGCAAGTCTGCTGATGTACCTTGAGCTTCGGATACCAGTCCCCATTCACGTCCGGATTGAGTTCTTGTAAAAGTTTCACACATTGTTCTGCCCTTGATTTTCCCAAGCTGTCCTTGTCAAGAAAGAAATTGACACCTAGATCAGCCTCGTTCACAAGTGCCTCATCCGCAATTGTGAATTTTCCAATGCCTATTGTTGTTAGTTGACTCTGCATAACTGGGCATGTTACATTACATACCTGGAAGAACTAAATTCTTTAAGGTCTCAACACCAACTGTGCCAGAACCAGAATTCAATAGTAGCAAATTAGCATTTTCCAATGCTGCTTGCCCCGAGGCTGCCCATAATCGCAGTTGTCGATCATATTTCTTCTCCTTGTCGGAAGGGCCTTGAAGGATGGGAGGGGTGGGCTCTGTGACAACTTCTGTCATTGTGGAAGAAGACAGGGACTGATGTTAAGGTATTTAAAGTTTGAGTGTATAGAGAATGCGTAGATCCTTCTATTACTCAGAAAATGTACGAATGTATATTTATGATAAGATAGGAATATTCAAAATAACATCCATACATCAAGGGACCAACACTTGACCATCTCGGAAGCCTTGCTTATCTAAGAATAATTGCTCTTATCGACACGTGCTGACCATAGCTCTTATCTTAGCGTTAGTTCCAATCCGGAGAAAGTCCTCACGGCTGTATTCACCGAGCTTTGCTCCGGAGAAACTCTCCTCCCGGATCGGACGTTTAGCTCAGCTGTCATGTCATCTTATTCAGCAACATCGCAGAAAATGTTTCTAAAATCTAGTCGGGGCCCATCCCACTTGGTTGACCCCACCATATAACAACTATTGATTCATCATAATTATCTTTAAATACCCAAGCAAATTTCGTAACCCGAGTTTTGATGGAAATATACCCTCGCAATTTTGCTTTTCGTTTCCTTCATTCAAATACATTTTCGCATGTCACTAACAATATACTTCACATAAGATTCATAAACTCAACCCATCGTTCATTTACACGTTTTGGTTCCACTAAGTGTCATTCCCGCAGCACACAACCAAACTTCCCACAATTCTTAAATAATTCGAAATCGAATCTATCAAACATATCTGCGCAACGCTACACGAGATCAATGGCTTCTACAAAACCAGCCGTTCCTGGCCAATCCGCATCCTCCGCAGCTCCAGCTGCTGAAAATGCTACTCCTCATCATACCTATGACTACTCAAACCTTTCACCAGTAGAAGCATCCAAACGTCGAGCAGCATATAAAGCAGTTGAGGATCACTTTGATCCCACCTACAAATATATCGGGATCGGGTCAGGTAGTACTGTCGTTTATGTAGTGGAAGCCATTGCCGCTAAGGGTCGAGAAATCACCTCACAGATGATTTTCGTTCCCACTGGTGATCAGAGCAAGCAATTGATTATTGAGGCGGGTCTACCCCTAGGAAGCATAGATTCTCTACCTCCGGTAGTTGTCGAGCCTCTTCATCTTAGTGGGGATGCTGCTTTTGATGTTTCTACGGGGTTGCAGGATCTAGGATTAAAGGGAAAACGTGAAAGTCTTGATGTTGCGTTTGACGGGGCAGACGAAATTGACGAAGATCTCAACTGCATAAAAGGAGGTGGAGCCTGTCTTTTCCAAGAGAAGCTAGTCGCAACTTCCTCCAAGAAGTTCGTATGTGTAGCGGGTCAGTAAAGATATGGGAAATGTGTTGGTGACTCTAACTCAGGCTAATGATACATAGATTACCGAAAACTTCAACCTCGTCTCCTTACATCTTGGAAAGCTATTCCAATCGAGATTGCGCCACTAGCCGCCCCAACTATAAAGAGGATTCTGATTACACTCGGATCTCCGGATCCGAAAATTAGGCAAGGTGGAAGTGCGAAAGCCGGACCAGTCGTAACAGATAACGGCATGTGGATTATTGATGCGCCTTTCCCTAAACTTCTGATTCCTTCGGATCTGAAAGGTAATGACAAGGGCGATGGAGAACATGGTACTTGGGAGGTACACAACCTAGGGAGAAGATTGAAGAGAATAGTCGGAGTACTAGAAACGGGCCTCTTTCATGGTAGAAATGGTGCACAGGTCGCCAATGCTGGGGAAGAAGGCGGCGGACAAAAACCAGTGGCTGCATATTTCGGGATGGAGGATGGTAATGTCGAGGTACGCACTGCGACGGAGCACGGAGTGAAGTCGAGGCCTTAGGCAGATTGTCAAGGCTTGACGAGTGGAAGGAGGAGCTTTAGGATGCTAATCGGTGATCAATAAGCTCATGCCATAATTAATGGGATTTATCATTTTTCACATCCATGTCTGGAATCCCACTGACAAGAGCTCTTGACACAATTTATTGAATTAGACCCAAACCCCACCTTTGTGCTCTATTTTCACATTCCGAGTGCTGTTTTTTGTTGCTTATCAATATCGGCTTCCTTCGAAGGATTGGAAGATGACAGTAGTAAGCTCAAGTCTAGAACGTGTGGTGAGTTGTCCCTCCACTTCGTCCGCGTTTTTAACATACACTGGTTTAACTCACCAAAAGATAATTCCGTGGAATCTAGGTAGACCATCAGTAGGTGTGTAGATTAGCGTATGATAGCCAAGTTCTTAGGCTATGACTTGCTAAACGAGATGAGCTTATGAAGGACAACATCGAATGGTTTTAGGCTAAGAAGGACAGAGCAAGACCGATTAGACCACCGGTAACGCTGATAGTTCGATTACCATTCTTCTTCCAAGTAGTTCTTGGAGGTGTGGGACGCTATTATACTACCTTGGATAGGTACAGTTCCATCGGGCTTGAGGAGCTGGAGTCTGAAAACTTGGAAATAATTTTTGGAGGCTGCAGCGTCTCCGTAGTTTTGAAGGTGGTTCTTATGTGAAAATGAGACTGTACTGTATCCTACTTTTGGCAGTGGGCTAGTAGTTTGGAGATTATCATTGTGGTGGATCAAGTAAGCTGATGAGTTATAATGGCTTACTCTTGTAAAAAGGGATCTTGTGGATCATTATCACCAACCTGATCTCCGTAGTGGTCTGAGTTAGGTCCAAATTAGGAAGATTCTGCATTTCCGAACAGTTAAAAAGTCTAGGTTATTCACCAAAAGAAATTACACATGTCCCCTTTTACTTTCCAGAACCTGAAAAGTCAACCTACTTCCTAGGGAGTCACACGCTGGCTCCAGTTATATCAGCTGCCTGTTCGGAAAGAGCACAAGTACAAGCCTGATAATGAGCCGCGATAGGCAAAGGTATTACACTAGCATCAACGACAGGTAGTTCTTGAACACCATATACGCACAAACTGCTATCCACAACCTTCCCATAGCAGCAGTCCAGCAGGATGCTACACAGTCTCGCGGAGAGAGTTAGTGAATATCTCTTCTGTACAGCAAGGACCGGTACGTACTCCCCACGTGCTCTGATTCGTTCATCCATTGCCGCATTGCCGACCGTCTAATCCAATAGGTTTCTCCCCAGCTACTATAGTTTCTGTGTCTATCAAAGCTTGCCCCTCTATGGTGCTCAAAATGGCTTCCATTGTTATTTTCCCACTCCTATGCGCAACACATATAGGTCGGCTTTAGTTAAAAAGTAATTGGGTCAATGACTAGTGCTGCGGTAGGATCAGTCGATGCCAATATGACATTTCCGCTCGAGGTTGGAAGAGCACCAAGTACAACTGTTGTTTCATGGCTTCCATCCATAGATATGACAGGATTGGATTTGCTGGCTCCAATATAGACCGTGAAACAGTTTATATGAGAGCGTGCTGGCTTAAAAGCGGATGCGAATCATATATTGTTGCCTCATCTTTGATCAAAGCGGCTTTGGGTCTTTTATGAGAGACTGAGTATGTGACGAGCAGACGTGCCATAATGGTTGAGTCATCAATTCAAAACCTATAACTGGATAGGCGGTGCTGGCAACTTGCTCAGGTCATTTTTGCGATTGCAGCGATTCTCTACATCACCCAGTCTCTGTGGTGAACCAGAATTCAAATCGTCGTTGTACTTTATGCTAATAGATTTCCATGCCTCGAATGTTCCCGCGTAATGGGTAGTTTCGGCTCGAAGATGAGACTGGCTGGGTGTAAAAAGGACCGTTGTAGCCGTGCTGCGTATCTCCGGGCTTGCAATGCCAGGCAGGAAAGATTTCACTTTCTGAAAGAGGTGAGCGAAAACTCTGATTGAACCCAAAATTTGTTGTGTGTTACCCAAATTAGGTGGGTTTACACTGTTCACAGACTTCGGAAGGCACTACTTCATGCTTCCCGACGGCGCAACACGAGCTTTACCGCAATACCGAACATTCTTATTCGCTTGAAATTATTCGTGGTCATGCACGTTACCTACAGTGTACGTATTATGGACTGGTCAGCCACTAGCCCCAAAATGCGTGCTGCTTCGGGCGAGCATTCTAGATCTAGAAAGGAACCTAGGGTAATTATTTCATACTCCCAAAGTAGTTCCAATAGTAGTATTCCGTCATTATTCGTAAGCAGGAATAACTCTAGATCCGATTAAAATCCCAGAGATGCAAGTTGCCACTTTTGTGTCACGAAAAATATTCGGGAGGCTAACATCACAATCTCATCCGCTTCCCTCTACCCCCATGCTACAGCACATCCTAAATTAACAGCTCACTAGCACGGACAGCCAATCAGTCTAGTCAAATTGATCAATTATGTGACTGACGCTGAGCTTTGTACTTCCCTAATTCCAAACGGAAAGGATACTTAGGGCAACGCATAGGCCCAAGGGGTCCCGACCATAGTGCTCTTGTTATGAGGATTTGTAGCATTGTCATTAATGAGGCTGCATCTTTTGTCATTGAGTGCATTAGCAGTGATGCTTGCAACGTTGGTGTATGTCCCTTTTACGACAGATTGCAAGGTACGCCGTCTTCATTCAAATGAATGAATTAATGGTAGCTTCCCCGCTTGATTGTGGAGCTTTGCATGTTTGCATCTCGGTTCGATCCCAGTCTAGTTTTTGATTGAGAGCAGAGCCTCGGAAAAGGGTATTGAGAGAGGTTTTGGGGGAGAACCGGTGTTGGGAATTGTTACCACACACGCGATGCTTATCCCAATGGTATTGTTCGAAGTTGATCTATGAATTCCATTACAAGCACGCAAAACTTACAACAAACTTAAACACATCAAGCTGAAATACGGTTTTATTTGAAACTGGAAGTTACAATTTCTAAATCGTACGTTGCGGGAACTGGGAATCATCTTGAACTCCCTTTTTGCAAAAATTACAACCTTATCGTAGGATTTGGGCGCACATATACACGCGACCATCCCACCGTTCTTTTTTCAACAGTACAACGACACATAACAACAGTTCAATGGGGAAACTATCCCCACGAATCTCGGACGCACTAGATACTCCAGATGGAGATATACCGAGATAATATTATGCCGCATGAAGGCGTCAGTGAGGTAAGACCTGGCATGAAACCGATATTTGGATGCACGAATCATTGAGAAACGCGAAATTGCGGGGTAATGTCTTCCGTTTGCTACTTTTGACTGCCCATGAGAAAAACCTTTACTATTAAGAATATAACCCTTAGTGATAGGATCACAAGGTATTATCACTGTTCAGGAAGCTAGGACTAGGAAACGTAGTGTTGATTGGGCTGGAAAGGTAAAAGTTGCGGGAGAAGAGGAATAGCTTATAAAAAGCTAGTGTCGGATCATGTGACCTGATTGTGTTCAACATCTACCTCTCAAACTGCCTCCTCTGAACTCAAATATTTTTTCATCAAGCTTCAATTGTTCAATTTTTTGATCAATTCTGTCTATCAACTTTAGTTTCCAGTTTGTATTAAACAAACCAATTCGTCATATTGCTAAGGTTACTTCTATGGAATCCTCAGAACTACAATCACCACAATGGCAATAATGACCATTGACATTTGATGAATAAGACAGAGAAGGAGCCTCAGTAGAACCAAGCCTCTCTGTCCTTTGACTTTTTGAACGAAAGAAATGGAGTTCATACTTCGATGTAATGCATTGAAATGTCGGAAAGAATTGAGCGATCATGCAGTAGTTACGACCTGCAGGTTCGTGTTTCTTCGAATTCCTGTTTCATGTTCGCTTTCATTTGACCTTTCCATTACTTATTTTCGATAGTCATGTCTTTTGTATTGAGTGTTCGAATCAGTCCCAGCTCTCTAATAACACACGAGATAATCGACGATCAACATGTCCTGCATGCGACATGCATCTGCCAAATCCTGACGATGTCGTTGTCGCGAATTTAAACCCGAGCGAGGACTACAAGACGAGTGTGTTGAGTGGGCTTACTCCGGGTGTCATAGTGGAGTGTGCAGGCCGAGCGTTGAGTTTCTGGGCATATCAAACAACCCAAGAGATGTTCGTGTAGGCATTCTGCCAACGAAAGCTTTACTGACTATCTTGAAGTGTTTACCAAGAATACCTGGCCAAAAGTTTGACAGACAAGTACTCAACATTGAATACCCAGATGGACAAAATTATACATGACGCAAACAGCGAAATATCTAGTCTTCGCAACAAAATTATTAGTAAGTCTATGTATGATACTCCGGATGGTTGAAAAAACGCTAATCAAGGTGTTCAGGTATGAGTACGGATCAGGATGCTTTGAGGCGAAAGAATGAAGAGCTCAACCACCATCTCAGAGAGAAGAATAAGAAGTTACTCCAAACGCAAGAACTTTACGATAAGATGAAGCGTAGAGGATTGCTGGATCAGGTTCAGACAGCTGCTTCGAACGCAGTTGATGACACCATAGAAGCGGCCGTAACTGGTAATCGCTTCGCTGACAATGCAGGCACCGATAACCACCGACCGCACCAACAACCATTTTACCCCAATCAACTGGCTGGTGGAACGCATCAAAGCGGCGGTTTTCACAATCCAAGCATGCCGCCGCCCCCTCTTCAAAGAAGAAGACACAGTAGCGGCTGGGATGCTATTGCCGGTCAAGGACTCGGCCAAGGATCTCAGCGACGTAAGAAAAAAATAATGTTCTAAGACTATAGTACAAATTGCTCACAAGATTAACAGTGAACCAAGTTCAAGCGACTCCTTCCTCCCATCGACAGCCTTTGACATCTGGCAATTTTCCTCCTGTCAGCATTGGCATGAACAATCTACAACATCATATGGCTGGAACACCTTTACCTTTATCTCAAGGACGAGTTACCGTTACTCCTCGTCGAACTCCACTTTCTAGTCTTAATGCCAATGTTGGACAAACTTCTGGCTTTGCGGGTTACGGCATGCGGGCCGGCCTAAAGGTCGGGAACCAGGGAGCATCTGTAGCATCTGAATGTTCTAGACCGATTGTTCGATCAGGTATAACCAAATTATCTATCTTGCTCTTCATATATCTGCTAAACTTCCCATAGTAGCGCAGAGACCTGGCTCTAACCTTGCCTTTAGTCGTGACTCAGGACTCGGCACGCCATCGATTTCTCGGGGTGAGAGTAACTACTACTGATGTGGTTGCCTGGTTTTGATATAAATATTTGGTATTCGAAGTAATTTTGAGCCACTAATCAGATCAGTCCCAAATGATGTTTGTACAACTGCGCTGTCAAATTTACATTTAGCTGGGAGGAAAATTCCATGACGTTATAAATTCAAAATCATGAGCCCCTTTTCTTTGCACCCGGTGTTACAACAATTGTTTTGCCCTTTGTCAAGATTTGAGTTGGCTTGTCTTTGTTTGATCTGCTCATTAAACCTTATTTTTCGGCAGTAAAAAGTATTGGTAAGCTATTTTCTCAAAACAGTGGTAGGACAGGCGAAATATTACATGATATAACATCTCGCCCCTCCCCAATGATTTCTTTCTAAATCATTCTACAGGGTCTATTGCAATCACAACTATACCAACGATCACAAAAAATCCATCAGTAGTAAGTAGCAACTTCAGTTCCCGGGCAATTTTGATCAACCTCTTCTTGAAAGAAAATCCGTGACAAGTTCCTCATTTACACATCAGGTAGGTCAGACTAACATCATGAACGCATCACCACATTTCCCAAGATCTATTAGTCGTCTGGAGGGATTACCAAGCCTTAGAATCGACACCTTAATGGCTCAAAATTCGTCGCAGGCTACCGGCAGCATGTCAGAACTCCCCCGTACTCCAATCGAAGTCGATTTTCGAGAAGTCAGAAATACATGGCTAAATCCAGAGAACCGGTTCCGGAACTCCCTCGTGTTTCAAAATTCTCCACATACAGGACGAATGGTTGTGATGAAGAGAAATATCATTCGAAGGATTCCCACTCCAATTAGAACTGCCTTAATGGCTCTTCGAGGAAAATCATCAACCAAGATCAGACATATAGTCTCTGAGCCTTTCAACATTTCGAAAATCGTCGACGGACAACCGCAGCCCATGTATCGGCATGAGTTTAATAGGTTTAATGAGATGACTCCCAGAGAGCCCTGGATTCCACTCAGCTCACACCCATTCCGCATCAGTGAGCTTGAGGCCGTGAATGAACGTTCCGCCATGATGTCTCCAATGCCTGGACCACGATCCAATTTATCTTTTCAGAAGAGCTCATCTCCAAGTCTCACTATCATGATTCCTGAATTGTCTGCCACCACTGTGGACTGCGAGACAGTTGACCCTTCCACGCAACCGCACTGTTCAGTCAGAAGAGCATCACCCACTTTAACAGAAGCTCGCGCTTGGAAAATTCATTCTGACAATGCACGCAAGGCTTGCACCAGGCTCGGTCAAGTGATAGAGCAAGTAGAAGTCAAGAATCGTAAACTTGAAGACGAGAATGAACAACTCGTAAGCAAGAATAGACAACTCGAAGGTAAAAATCGACAACTTGAGGAGGATTTTCAAGAGATGCGCATAGCCCGTGTGGCCCCAAGCCAGTATAAGGTCTTTGCAGATCACTTTAAGATGTTGTATGACAGAGAGTTGAAAAAGGTGAACTCGCTTGAGAAAGAACTCGAAACCGCACTTGCGGACGCAACTGAAAAGTCGGAGAAGGTGAAGAAGCTTCAGAAACAGGTCGACCTCGTATTAGAACTCGCAGATGCATCTGCAGCCTATGCTGAATCCTTGAAGCTCAGCAATCCGAAGCGATCCTCGACCCAAAAATCCACTGAATCTGCGGAAAGCTGGGGCCATTCGGACGAAGAAAAGTTTTTCTCGGTGAAACTACCCGCCCCATCTCGTCCACCATCTCCAACTGTGTCAATGATCCCTTCACTCAGCTCATCGACTTCCACATCTGAGTCTGAGTCTGATGATGACGACCGTAAATGTTGGATGACGGCGTCGCAGATTTTGGATGGTCCTGCATCGGATGATGAATCTGATCTTCGTCCCGTTGAACATACCGAAATCCCAACCATCCTCAATTCTCTAACCGATCTTCCCACACTTCCCAACTCCCAAAGTGAGGAAACACCCCCACTCATTCCTACAACTACCCTTTCTCCTCCCGCCTTTACCGCTGGCACAACTCCTCTCACTACTCTCAACCACGTCAGCGCCAATCACAAGATCACTTGTCGCGTTGGGCCTCCTCATCCAGCCGTCTTCCGCATCCCCATCTCTTCAACTCCAGACACACCAGCATTCACTGCAAGCGTTAGCTGGTGTCCGACTTTGGACATGTGGGAATGGTGCAGTGTGCCAGAAGTAAAGTTGATGGATCCTGTGGCCGAAGAAAAGAAGAAGAGATGCTCGGGGAGAGTTTTTCATGGCAGCGAGTTGATGAGCTTCAGACTTTCGGCTGGCAATTCCTCCGGAAATGCTTGAGGTAGGATGACGAAAGGATGAGGGAGGAGTTAAGAAGGTAGGAAAAAAGGTAACAAAACATGCTTTATGACTTTTCATGATTTATACGCTATGATTAACTTATGCTATCGATGAACAGACAAAGAATCCAACTTACTTTTTTAAACACAGATCCGCTAGTCGGATGTTAAAATTGAGATAGATCCACGGGTTGGATTATCATCATTGGGGAAAAAAAATTTCTTTATTGGAAAAAAAACTCATTATTGAAAAAACAAACCTATTTGTTGTAATACAAAACTTTTGAATTTAATTGGATAAATTTATTATCATTGATTGATTGATTAATTATAATGTTATGAGTGAAGAATAAGTGAGAAAAAATAAATACAATTTGATAAACTGGATGAAGTAGGTATATGAATTTAAAATGTACAATGAATAATTTTAAGACCTGATTAAGAAGGAGTATAAGTAGAGTAGATAGATACCTACTTAAATTCTAAGCGTAATAAACGGGTGCTGATGGTTCAAGATTTTAATTGTAAGATCTTAAGATTAAACAAGAATTACATAACATACCTTTATGTATCTACTTTATGATACAAAGGTTTCTACACTCCGTGAGATGACTGATAAACTATCTGGGTCTGATTTTCATTAGATTTTATCTGAGCCGGCGCGCTACTGTAGATGCAGTATCGAAGGAATATTAGAGGGGATCTAGTAAGATCTAGGAGATAACAATAGCATAGAGATGAATAGAATATCACAGTATCCATCCAGATCGATCATTCATATTATTTACATCACGCGAACCTCCTGGCTCTCGGGGGATTGTATTATTTTCTCTAATTACTCATTAAGTTATATACTGTTTAGTGATGTATCTATATAATGTATACTCGAGAATATCATACCGAAGATATCTCTCAAGACAGCTAAATTCTAATGCTGGCTGGTTGGCGCTCTTTTTCTATCAACGTCGATTTTAAGGCTGTGATTCAGTACGTGCAGGATTGCTTTGGGGAGGGAGAAGGAATGAGGTTTGGGGATAGGTGGTTTCATGGATGGATGGATGGATGGATGGATAGGTGAAAGGGAAAGATATTTGAAGATCTTTTTGGTGTTAGGTAGAGGGGAAGGTATCTATCTATTTATCTCTTTATTTATCTATCACCGATTTATTTATGTAGTAGTCTAAGATCCTTAGTCTGCGCCATCACGACCTCTGCTTTCCTTGACTTTCAGCAGGTTACCTAGTTGAATCCTCTTTGGTGTGGTAAATTTTTGAAGATTGATTGCAGATTCTCAAGGCTTCTTGGTGGAAAAAATGTGCAGCTACGCGAGATAAGGACAAAAAAGTCGGTTGGAATCAGAGGTGATACTTTGTTGTTTGTTTCCTTTTCGAAAAAGAGTGTTTCTGTTTCTTTAGATTCTTTGACTAGTTAGAAGTGATAAAGAAGGAGATGGGTAAAGAAATTACAATACCGGGGACTCAAGGCTGCGTGCCACTGATAGGCTTGTCTATGTGATAAAATATAAGTTACGAAGAGTTCATTGTTCCAAATTATACCGGGGATGGTCGGAGAGAAAGAATGTAAATGAAAGTGCGCGATCAAGCAGAGTGATGAATGGAAAGCACCTGTCTGGATTGTTATCTTGACAAAAAGACCTACACGCGATGCCAAGGAAATTAGGAACAATCTGTGTGGTTTGCCGTTTGCCTCCCTCCCAGATCTCGTTCTTGGCTTTTTCGGAGGTTCTCTAGATATCGCGATTGCATGCGGTGCTAGGCAATGTAAAGACGATTTACTTCCTTGTGCATTATCTTGTATGCCGAAAAGCTGCAAGCTGCATATTATCATGTGAATATTGCACTTTTCCTAGGTATTCACTGCAGGAAATATGTGGTGTATGTATGTACCCAATGCTCACGCCTTCAAAATGCACGCATCCGTATTCTGTTGCAGTGGGAGTTTGAGAAATCTTACGAGGAAATCTATCAAATGCAATCAGCCGTTAAAAACCCAAGTACTCCATGGGAAGAACACTCGAGCGGAAAGAGTTTGTAAGATCTCGGTCTACTCCGATGTAGCACAACAGACTATGAAGCCGAATTCTAAAATATCCCGGGTGTATGATGTCAGTGCCGAACACCATTATAGAATAGGTGCCAGCTTTTGCCGTGTAAGAACAAATCTCCCCCCATGGCAGACTACTTTTGAAGAATAGTTAAAAGAATTTAAACCCGATTGTGAGCTTATACAATCACAAAACAATAAGGTAAAATGTGATCCACGAGAGGATACCCACTGATTGGAAAAAAAAAAGGGAATATCAAATTTCTTGATGTCAATCAGTTGAGGGATCTAAATTTTTCCGGGCTCTTCTCCTTGTAAGGAAACTTACCTGGATGCCTTTTGAGCCTGCTTTTCCATGTGGTGGCAGTGTGCCTAGCCGTGTTACTGCATACATAACTGTCATTGCTTGGCATCAATTGCTTGGAACCAATTATTGGTGAACCGTACAGTAAAGAGTGGTTGGACAAACTGTACGAGGCTCAAGAACACTATGCTCCAAGCCCAGTATTAAAATATATTGCATAACTATGTGCATTCAGATATAGCCGAATGCCTCTGATAGTAGCATGTACTAGTTTAGTCATAACTGATAACTAGGTAAGGAATTCAAAATGATACTGTAGATCGAAGTGACGAACTGCATGATGCCGAATTTGACGACAAGAGGGAGTCGTTCAGTATGTGTACTTCTGCAATCACCCGTGAGATGATGCAGTAGATTTTGAATGAAAGTACAGTATATACTTTGTACTACCTAAGGAAAATCTTATACAAGATATAGGATGAACTTAATTGTAGACAGTACAATGATAAGATTAATTCCTGGTGTGAAAGATTTGAATGGAACAAGTCAAGGTCAATACAAAGAAAGTTGTTTTCTCCATTAGATATTACATAAGCAAAGCATTTATCATCTCTGACAAATCACCACCGGCGCTAAGAATCCCGTGTACCGATTTCCCCCAACGTCCCCCAAATATCTGAAACGTCCAAAATCAGAGACTCTGCATCGATTATATGAGGAAAAAGATATTAGTTGCCAAATTTGTTTATTTTCCGGAGAATGAGGGCTACTTTGTCCAACATCTTAAATTATGCTGCTATTTCACTGACAGTCTCATTAGGATCGAACGACATATCTTACTTCCAACTCATCGAGATCGTCCCATCGATTTCTATCTCATTTCCTATACTCTTGAAACTCTAAAAATATATGTTGACATTAGGAAAGATAGAGGGGAAGGCTTAATCTAAAGGCCACTTGTCAATTTGACATGGTGGCTATTTATGAGTACAGCAGGTCTGAAACGCACTACATCCATCATATATCTCCATTGCCTCTAAATAGACCTACATGGGGAACACCCGGGGATGTGGCATCAAAGCTGTGCAGCAAAGTTAGCCTCTCATAGTTTGGCATCATGACGATGCCAATTTTCGTTGCCCCTCGAATTGCTTCTTCGGGTGCAGAGTCGACTTCCCCTGAAAATCTTCAAGGAATCAAGACTTACATATGACCACTCCTCATGCTTCTAGCTAAATACCACTTCTATGAATGTCAACGATGCTTCTAAAAACGGTTCTACGACCCCTGCTGGAAGAGTCAAACGGATCGATCTTCCTACGGTCACTCTTATTTCTTGTTCCTGTAGTGTCTAGTTAACTAAGTTAATAGCCTCACATCTCTTCTTCAATTTTAGTGGAGCTATATGCACAAGGGCGCTTTTCCCTCATTTTTACACACAATTGAGGAATAAGATCCTTACATAGCCATGTTGTCGGGCCTTTCCCCCTGAATATTACATGCTAGATATACTAGTTGCCTCGAAATGATGCATTTGTTTTGTTTCTTTTCATAGGTCTTTGAAAAAATACCAGAAAATCGTGTATAAAGTTCCTACGCTTCCCTTTTTTCTCTTTTCTCTTCGCATTCGTACACAGTACGATCTGTGGTGACAATCCCTTGAGCCTCTATCTTCTAACTTCGATTGAAACTACCAATCGCCTGCTTCACATTCTCCCCGAGTTTGTGAAGAACTTTATCACCAACTGTCTCTCACCCATATATCTGTTCTTACATCATGTCACCTATATCATCTCATAGCCGTGCTAGGAAAGGATCTGCATCTAGGTATGTGGTGTCACAATGGCAGCATTATATGTCTATCTTGCTGACTTTTAGAAGCACTGACGGCAATTCCAGTCATCAATCTCACGGCCGTAACGCCAGCCGCACCCGAGCTCGAAGCTCTGTCGTAAGAAGAGAAGAACCTCGATATGCCTCAACAGAACTTGGCTCAAGCCCTCACCCACAATCCCCAGTCTCAGATCATCAGTCACAGGAAGAAGGATCTTTTGTGAGCAATAGAGCTAGCTTCGGTGGCTCCATTCATGATTCTAGCTTTACATCAGAAAATGAGTCGGATGAATTGGAGACTCAGAGCCACGAAAACTCTTCTCAATACTCCTATTCTCATTTGGGTTACTTCTCCCATGACTACATGATGATATCACACTACGACAGCCAGCTCGCCATCGAGGAAGACCCCAACGAAGAGTACTATTCCTATCAACCAGTTGCTCATAATGTAACCAGGGGATTAGCCACAGAGAATAGCGTACAAGCACCTAACATCGAATACCATTCAGCGCAAGCTTATTCTCCGGCTACAGAAATGTGGACTTTGCAGGAATCTCGAGATGAAAGGATACGTCTTGGCCTACCAGGGCGCCAACAAGCCCCTTCAGCCTTCTTTGAATGCGATCAGGAAAATGTGCTCGAGGCAGATAATCCCAATTAATTTTTGTGCCACTGATTGAGGTACCCTTTATATTAAGGCTTATGCCAAGCACGTCAGCTCCAAAATCTTTTCAAGCTTTTGAATGCCAGAGCCTAGATGAAGTTCACGTTACTTTCGACTGCTTTACTTGCAATTTTCAGTTTGACGATTTCATGAAATGTAACGTTGTCATTGCATTGTTGTTTCTTTCTTCTTCTTTGGTTTCGCTGTGCCAGAAAAGGCTGGGTTTGAACTCTCAATGGTGGTGACGCCCACATCATCTACGTATAGGGTTTTACGGCAGTGTGTCTCTGGTCAATTCGCAATTACACCATCCCCAGCTGATGAGGAGTTGAGTTTCTCTTCAATTCTTCACACATGCATCATTCTTGTACATATATTAGCTAATTTATTCCATTGCTATATTTCCCCATATCAGTAAATCAATAGCACTGAGTCTGATAACTATCCATAATTTTCACCACATTTGTACAACGTTTGTGTTTATTGCTTTTCGTTCTTTAGAGGAATTTTCTGATCAAATTTAATGTGGTTGTGCTGTTTGGTTGACCCCACCCCCACTATGAATCTCTCTCGCCGAGTACATTCGGCAAAGCCGAGGAAAATCATCCTCATAATCGTTTACCTTCCTATCATCGTTCATTCCACACTTGTCCTATTGGATTTCTTGGCTAAGTTGTCTAACAATCAGTCAGCACCCCAACCGTCACGGTTCATCTTCCACGATTCTCTATATTTATTGTAGGACAATATTCCTCACAAAATTGATGCAAAGTATGAGATCATGCATTCCCTACCAGATCGTCACATTGAATCACATCTTAATCTTCGATTTACCTCCCCCTTTCCACCAATGTGCCTCAAATGGCGCCCATGTTTCTTTTATTGTCGTCATTTTTGTCTCTATTTTTACCCTTCCTGGGTCTACTTTTACGAGCTCCGTCTCTCTATTTGCTGGATTTTTTGTGGCAGGTCGTATTTTTTCTAGAATACATTGTGGTGCTTTGTCTCACGCCTCCGGAATGCATCAGAAGTCTCCGGAGCTTCTGGTCATACTGGGGAAGGGGGGCCAGTTCTTCCATTGGATATTTTGTTAATTTTACATTCTGTTCCATCAAGTTAGAATGATAGAAATATAATCTGCTTTTATAATATCTCTACATTTTCAATATATAAGAAAAGAACAGCATAGCTGATTCTTGGTACAATTACTGACTGGAAGTCATGATATCATATTCTTCCTTGAGAGCTGTTTAGTATTAGTGGTGTGTAGTTGTAAATCCTCAAAAACCAAGCACCCTTAGCTTTCAAACTGAGAGCAGCTTTTTTCCCTTAAAAAATCATCGATGTATAGATGGACAATCTATACTTTACATTTACACAATATAAACTATCAAAACTTAAATGCTTCATATTTGATTGCAGAATAATATCCTAAGTGGGAAGCAACAAAGGCTCTGCTAGAAGAACTTTAATGTCAATCTTGAGTGGATAGTAAAACTTGAGGCTGAAGCGGCCACGGAGATGATGTATAGTTACTTCCCCAAATCCCTAAGCTGATTTGATAGTGTCATGTTGTACAAACGATGTAGTTTATGACACAGCCGCAAGGATTTATGGCGGGACACTTGCGTAAGAAACCGCTTGGTGAGGAATTATGTTGTGTATTTGGGGGTTCTTGTATTCGGATTCGATTAATATAGGATTTATATCTGCACTTTTAAACATCTTGACCTCTTTCAAGTATTTTTTATTTATTCTTGATATTTGCGGAATTTATTTAATCTATGAAGGAGATTTTGAATATATATCTTTTTTGTTGTTATTAATAAATAAGTAAGTATATTGTAATCCTAGAATAAGATTAAACTAGAAACTTAATATTTAATCCTAATTTAAAGTAAAGAGGTATCAGAGCATACATATATTATTGATTGTTAAGGCCTTGCTAATTAGTAGGTAAGTTAGTTTATTGTCGAGGGAGTGAAAGGGTGAGGGGGTGCACGATTATCTATCAGTGGGATGGGTGGAATAAGTTGAGTACGTTATGAAATCATATTTTAAGGTGATGATGAGCATAGAGTAGATAGAGTACATATACATAGGTAGACACATATGATAACTACATACCCAGAAAATCAAATACAAATACAAACAAAAGCAAGTAGAAAGCAACAACATGACAGCTCCATTTCCATTCATCCCCCACCCCACCCCGAACTCACAAACTCACTCCCCCTCCCCCTGCGGATTCCCCAGCCTCTTCAAAACCCTCTCCACCACATCCTGCGCCCCCCTAATCCCCCTCTTCCCAATATCATCCGGAATCAAATTATCCGCCAACAAACTCTTCGCCCGATCACTATTCAAAAAACTAACCAGCGTCTGCGTATTCTGCAACTGTTCAGTCCAAGCATTCTGGAACTCATCCGCAAGACGCGTCCCCGATTCCACAGCCGCCAACCGATCATTCTCAAGATCAACAAGTCGCTGCTTATATATATTTTCAAGAGCCTCGCGTCGCGCAGCGAATTGTTGGGTTTCTGTTGCGCGACGATGAGTGGAGGTTTGTTCGGCTGCGGCAAGGGTTTGAGCGTGGATTTCGAGTTCTTGTGCGCGGATGTCGAGTTCGGCTCGTTGCGTGGCGAAGTCGTTGAGGTCTTGTTCGAGGGTTTCGCGTCGCAGGTCGAGATCGATGGAGAGTTGATCGCGGATGGGACCTTCGGTGAAGGTTTTGAGTTTTTCTTTGATGCGGTAGACGTTACCGCGTTGGGTTTTTACTTCGTTGAGGAGGAAGGCGCGTTCGGTGTTTGAGATTTCGGCGGCTTCGCGGAGAGAACTGTTGTCTCTGCGGAGTTGGCGGAGTTCTTCCAGATCATCCCGCGTTTGCTTTTCCCAGACGGAAACGCGTTCGGGCCAGATGGGTTTTACGACGGAGACGACGGTGGGGTTGCGTTCCATTTCTCGGGTTACTTTTACGCCGGGATGTTCGGCGTGGGCGGGGATTACGAAGATGGTTTTGAGACTGTCGTTGCGGAGACGATAGTAGCGGGTTACGACGTCGATGGCTGTGATGCCGCGTGAATATTCTTTTCCGCCTTTCGTTTCCCAGAGACGTTCACCTTCGATACCGAGACGGAGATGATTTGCGCGAATTTGTTCATCCACGCGTTCTTTTTTCTCGAATTCATCGTTCAGGAATTGCCAGATGTCGTCTCCGGCATTGACGAGAACGAATCGATCTTGAGGATAGACGAGCTCGCGTCCACTGCGGCCATCTGGACCCACACGGGAGAGAGCTTGATGTGGAACAACGGCTTCTCCTTTCATTACATCCATCGCGTTTGCGTGAAGACGTTCAAGATTGTGGAGACGCGCGACCAGTCGTTGGATGTAGAGGATCATTTGACCTAGGAGAGTAGTTTCTGCTAGAGGTCGATCTTCATCACCAGTTTCATGAGGAAGTACACCTAGAAGACCTCCTTTGGCACTATATTCATGATCAATCAGTTCGAGGACTTCATTTGCATGCTTAAGAAGTGCTTCGTGAGTAGCATATGGAAGAGATGGACCATCGAGAGGTGCGGGATCCACTGGATGTAAGGGACAGATATCAATATCGACGTAATGATCTGGTTGTCCTGGATTTACCATGGTTCCAGGTTCGACATATTGAGGCTCTAGCGTATTGAGGAGAGTGGGGAGCGGAAGATTGTGATGAACTGTATTGTTATCATATACATTATTAAGATCGTTGAGGAAGTCGAAAGTTTCATTCTCGTTAAAACTAGGAGCTCTAGGACCAATTTCTGTAAAGGCATTTAGATTCGTGTTATCGACAACTCCTGCTCGAGTTGAGAGGGTAATTTGTTTGAGAAGAATGACCAATGCTTGAGCATGTTGTTTCAATTCCAATACTGTAGGTGAATGACCTTTGGTAGACAAATAATTGCAGTTTACATGTTTGAGAAGTGGAATGAGGTCCGGTTGACTGAGAGTGAAGATGGAACGATATGCTTCTGAGAATTTGGTGCGTGGTACTGCTCCACGAGCTAAACCACTTGTTCCTTTAGGCGCAGGTCCTATAGTTGGAGGATCGGTACCATTTGCAGGAGCATTTCCACCAGTTCGTCGTTGCATAGCTGCAGAGCCTGCAGAAGCTGCTGGTACATCTCTCATTATTACACTCGTCATGATTTTTCGTGTTGGTCGTATCCTGTGTTTGGTGGCCTTGGGGGTCGTTTATCATAGACTTATTAGTCTCTAATTGTAGCTTGAGCATTACCATAGCAGATGAAAAACTGCGAAATAGAAAATATTAGAGTGGAAGAAAAACTTAAGAGACGGCAGTGACGCTTTAGGAAATTTGGATACCGCATATTGTGAAGCTTGAATTGAGACAATGAAATGTAAGGAATGCATTTCATTCAATACTAGAAGCATAGAAGTATTTCTTTGATAAAATGAACAATGGATGATTTGCTTTCAATTTTCCAAAGTCTTTCGTCTAGAGTATTGAGTCGAGAATCAGAATTTCCTTATAGTGAAAATTGCAATTGGAGGTAGGACTTGGTAAATGTGAAGCCATGTATCTCGATGCCTGACTTTGAAGCAGTAGAAGATTGTTCATTAAGAGAATATTGGTTTGCACTTGCAAATCTTGTAGTTTTCCCAAACATATTTCTCCTCCTTATCTTATCAAAAGGATCTGATGAAGAGGTACAACATGCTTAGCATGGTGATAGCCGAGGAGATGCTCTGTAAGAGCTTATGTATGACAGGTGTAACGATAGCTCACTTGAGCAATTTCATTTCTGTTTCTACTTCAAAACATCAATCATGGACGGGAAAATCCCACGTTAAAAAATGCACGCAGTACAGTGTATTAGATGAGCTTCGCCGGTAATTATTTTGATTTCAGCGGGGTAAACTAATAATGCAAAGGAAAACATGAATCAGCTGGCAGGTGATGAGAACCATGTCAAGCTGTGGAGTTCTGCAGGTGTAATTTGTGTTATGTAGAAGCTAAGAGCAAAGAGGGACGAATTCCGTTGATTGGGGCTGAATGAGATAACGAAATGATCGAGATCATGTAAGAAAGCTGTGGACAGTACCGAAACATAGGTAAGTACCGGCGGCTAAACAGCTGAGATTTTAAGGGACCTTAGCAATGCGTCTTCGAAGCTTTTCAGGGATGTATAGATCAAGCAATTAATTGAGGGTCCACTGGTGATCCAATTCATTTTAATCGGAGCAAAAGTTTTCTGTACAGAGTAGTTTTTCGACTAATGAGTTGTTAGTGACTTTAGATTGTATTGACATGTAGCATTGCACTACCGCATTTAAAACCCGAGTAGGTAAAGTAGGTACCGATTAGCACCTGATTAACCCATTTGACAGTTGGATGGATCGAGTTGCACAAAGTCATATCCGAGAATTGCTGGAGTACAAGATAACAACGTTAAACTTACTTCAATGTGTATAGCTTGAGACTGTTTCGAAGGGGAGTAAGTATCAATTGAGCGAACTTACATCAGTGCTGTATTGCAAGAGCTAAGATAGATACTTATCGACATATCGACATTCATCCTCTCTAAACTACCTAGTTTGTAGAGCACAATGCCAAAAAAGCTAAAGCATCAATATCAATAGATCGTCGACGTGCTTGTACAACTAGACACGTTGTCCTGCCCACGATTTATTAGTTATCTATCGCCCAAAGCCATCAAAAGTGGTTGGAGAAATATGCAAAGATATCCCGAAGAAGCAATCATCTCATTCAGCTATACAGGGATATTTGCTCATGTATCCAATGTCCACTAAGCACCCTTGATCATCTCAATTCTTCGGTTATCTCATCAAATCCATGTACATTTTGAAATTACATTTGTGTTTTAAGCCGTTTTTTATTTATTTTTTTCTCTTTTTAAAAATCCCATCTTTTGATTCGATGGTGTTATTGAGGGATGAAGAGTGAAGTGAGTGAGGGGTCAAGAGAAGATGTGAGAGAGATATGGGTTCAGCTGTGATGAAAAGTCGAATAGATTTTCATCCCATCTCTACGTAGACGCGGAGACAGGGTATTGAATGAGTTTGAAAATGATCTAGATCAGTTTCAAAACATTTTGGGATGGTTAATGTAAGGCTTGTTATATCCACATGGTTCATTGTACAGCAAGCAAGCAGATACTACTGCACCTATGGACTACGTACACTAGGGGATAGGGAAGGATCGAGGTACCGCAGTACCACCTCTGTGCAATCGTACCTAGCTACTGTTGGGGTTTGATAGGCTTTCTCATGTCTGGTTTTCTTTGTTTCTAAATATTGATACTATCCTGTCAAAGATCCCGAATGACAATTAGATACACTCTACCTCCCTATTACCTACCTACTCTTTCATGCTTCACTACTATTCTGTACGCGTACTTGAGCATCTTCACGATTCTTGGCTTCTAAGGTAGAATCAAGATTCCCTCCTATCCTATCTTGATTTTTGACACGGATCAATCCGAATTTATTCAATTCACATTTTTTACATTCTTGTTCTTGTATTCTCATCATTTCATCATTGAGAGTGAATTGAGAGAGAGTAATCGAAAGGAAGAATAACAGCCACTGAATTTATTTTCATGCAACGAAGCGCAACATATCGTCATATCGAAGATCCTTACCTCTCGATTATCATTTTTCGCCTACGTTGACATTTCATCCTATTGATCGCCAACCTTCACATCCGTCCAAAAGAAAATCCCTAAAATTCTTGTTTTTTTTCCTGCTTTTCGGCTCCAAGAGGTTAACAAGGGATCTTGGCCCAAGCTTTAATTTAATCCTGGTCCCACTGCGCGTTTGTCTCAAGGGGAATTCATTTATCTCTTTTAACTTCCCCCCCAGTTCAACGATTTGTTTTGATTTCTACTTTCGTTCCCTCTTCGATCTTCGATAATTCCTTCCGTTGATTTTTGCTCATTCGAGCAAAGACAACAACCATAGCAACAACTTCAAACAACTATAACCTCAAAATCAATTGATCCGAACTTCACGATATCGCCAGTATCGTGAGGATAGCACTCCGCAATCATGAGCACGCACGGCGCATCCACCAGCAGCAGTGGCCAAAGTTTATCGGGATTAGTAGCAACTTTGGTACCTACTTTAGTTCTTGCCACTGTTTACTTCGTAATCTTCTTGGTTTTACGAAGAAGTAATGCACGATGGTATGCTCCTAGAACTTACCTAGGCGCATTGCGTGAGGAGTAAGTAAACTCAGAAATGGTTAGAGTTGGACCGAAGTATTGACGTCAAAATAGAGAACGGACAACACCACTACCGTCAGGATTGTTCAATTGGATTGGTCCTTTTCGCAAGATTCCAGATACATACGCACTTCAACACCAAGGTCTTGATGCCTACTTATTCCTTCGATTTTTACGAATGACGGTGGTCATTATGTTTGTTGGTTGCTGCATCACATGGCCTATTCTTTTCCCAGTCAATGCTACGGGAGGAGGTGGAGCAAAACAACTTGATATGCTCTCTATGGGTAACATTGACAGTTCTACATCATCTGGAAGGAATCGACACTATGCGACCTGTTTCGTCGGATGGATTTTCTTTGGATTGTAGGTCAACCACTTGAGCCCCTTTCTAGGGACCCATGCGCTCTCCCTGAAATCTTCCTATTTCAATTGAGACGTTGGAGGGTCTTACTTGCTGAGGCATGCACTAACAACCAATTGCTTAGTGTTCTTTTCCTTGTTACCAGAGAAACTATCTATTATGTCAACCTTCGACAGGCCTTCTTACTCAACCCAGTTTTCGCAAACCGTATCTCATCCAGAACAGTTCTCTTTGTATCAGTCCCAGCAGCATATCTCGATGAAAGCAAACTTCGAAAAGTCTTTGGAAGCTCAGTACGACACATTTGGATAGTTGCAGATACCGAAAAGGTGGAGGAACTCGTCGAGAAGCGCGATGATATTGCATTGAAACTTGAAGGTGCAGAGGTAAACCTTATCAAGACAGCAAACGGCGAAAGACTCAAGGCAATCAAGAATGGCGCTAGTCAAGAAGAACAACCTGTCATAGATGAAGATGGCGAATCCGGATCATTAGCCGCTAGATGGGTTCCTCAGAAGAAGCGTCCTACACACAAGCTTGGCAAATTTGGTCTGTACGGAAAGAAGGTTGACACAATCGACTGGGCTCGAAGTCAACTAGAAACAATCATCCCAGAAACTGAAGCCGCACAAAATACTTATTTGGCCGGAGAGACTCGTAAGGTTGGATCAGTCTTTATTGAATTTGCCCATCAATCGGATGCCCAAGTCGCTTTCCAAACCCTCTCTCATCATCAGGCTCTTCAAATGTCTCCCAGATATATCGGTGTTCATCCTAGGGAAGTTATCTGGAAATCTTTGACTATCTCATGGTGGCAAAGAGTTGTTCGAAGGTTTGCTGTCGTTGGATTTATCACGGCAATGATTATTTTCTGGGCTATTCCAGTTGCAGCCGTTGGTCTTATTTCGAACGTTACATACTTGGAACGCTTTAGCTGGCTGTCATGGTTAAAGGCTGTGCCAAATTGGATTATGGGTGTAATTTCTGGTCTTTTGCCCTCCGTGGCTCTGTCGATTCTCATGTCCCTTGTTCCCATTATCATGAGACGTAAGTTACCCTCGTTGAAATCCGCATGGACTATGCTAATATGAAAAAGTTTGCGCAAAACTTTCTGGTGAACCAACCACTGCACGAGTGGAACTCTTCACTCAAAATGCATACTTTACCTTCCAAGTCGTTCAAGTTTTCTTGGTTGTAACTATTGCATCATCCGCATCAGCCGTCCTATACCAACTCATCCATAACCCAACTGGAATCCTCAACCTCCTTGCAAACAAATTGCCCAGTGCTTCCAACTTCTATATTTCCTACTTTATAGTTCAAGGATTGACGGTTGCTTCTGGAGTTATTTCCCAAGTTACGGGATTCTTCATCTTCAAACTTCTCTATAAATTCTTGGCCGGTACTCCAAGAAAGATGTACACGAAATGGACCAGCTTGAGTGCAATCTCCTGGGGTAGCACTCTTCCAGTATTCACAAACATTGCCGTAATTGGCATCACCTATTCCTGTATTGCTCCACTCGTCATGGGTTTTGGAACCATCGGCATGGGTCTATTCTATCTAGCCTACCGATACAATATTCTCTTTGTCACCGACGCTCAAATCGATACCAAAGGTCTTATCTACCCACGTGCCCTTCAACAACTACTTACTGGAGTATATCTTTCAGAACTTTGCTTGATCGGTCTCTTCGCCATAGGTAAAGCATGGGGCCCACTGGTCCTCATGATTATATTCCTTGTCTTCACCATCTTATACCACATATCTCTCAACGCAGCCATGGATCCTCTTCTTTCTACTCTTCCAAAAACTCTCGAAGCTGAAGAAGAATCTATTCGGGGAGAGCTGGAAGCCGGTATGAGCGGTAGCCCAACCGTCTCCAATGAGAAAAATAACGAAAAAAACGGAACCAGCGACCTCACACCGCACCCCAAACCCCAAGGTGGCCTATTTGCCAAATTCTTCAAACCCCATCTTTATTGCGACTATGCCACCATGCGCCAACTCGTCCCACACGACAACATCAACCCAGAAGAGTTGTACGATGAAGTCTCAGCTCGAAACGCATATTATCCTCCCGCTGTTGTCTCTGAACCTCCTCTTTTATGGATTCCAAGAGATTCGGCGGGAATTAGTGCACAAGAGGTTGCGCATACCAGTAAGGTTATTCCAATTACGGATGATGGGTGTACTCTTGATGAGAAGAATAAGTTGGTTTGGGATGTTGAAGGAGCCAGACCACCACTTTGGCAACCTAAGATTTTCTATTAAGCGGAGCAAAGGACAAGTGATTTGAAGGTCCATAATGGGTCTTCTAGGACTAGTTTTATGAGATTGAGATGAGAGGATTATATACCCCGGGAAAGATATCGAATTGGTGGATTGATGGAGGAGTGGAATAGCGAGGGCTCAGTTGTGCCAAACTTCTTTAATGTTTTTAGTTTAATGCGGTGTTTGATATGGATGCATGGACATGATGAGAAAGAGATTTTCGTTCTCTTTCCATTTTTGGTCTTTGAGAGTAGATTGATAGATACCCTTGACTTGATATCAGTGGAGTGCAGATGGAACAGAGTCTATTAGGCCTGTAGTGAAAAATTATCATGATGAAATTAATTAACATGATTTGATTTCTTCTGGATTGTAATGTGATTATATCTCACAGGAAGCATATTAGCCTTGATGCAATCAATCCACAGCTTATGTAAGCAAGACTATCAAGGTAGGGTAGATTGATCCACACGATAACATAACAATTCGTATTTTAGACTCATGGTCCAAGCGTTAGCCAGCCTAGCTTCTAATCGTACTTTATAATCTACAGACAGGTTCGATCTTATCGGTGTCTTGTCCTTTCAATTTTTCGAATTCCCATTCTCGCTTTTTGTAACTTGTATGCAATAAACGACTTTAGGGATTTGAGTTTATATTTGTGTTTTGTTTGATCGATTGAAGAGGTGAATTGAGGGATTGATTGGATTGAATTGAAGGGTTCTTGTGCAGGAGGGGAACGGATTGATTGATTGATTGGGAATTGTGAAGTTTTGAGGATCGGGAATAGTGAGATTACTGCGATTGCGATTACAATGGCGACGATACCGGATGCGAAGAGGATGAAGGTGGAGGGGGATGCGGATGGAAATGGGGGTTTGGATAAGAGTAAGAGTGATGGGATTAAGAGTGAGGATGGGGTGAAGAGGGAATTTAAGGAGGAAGCGGGAGTACAGGTTGGTGGGTTGGATAAACAGCAACGGGATCAACGGGATCAGCGGGATCAACAGGAGGATTTGGATGCGTTGGAGGGGTTGGAGAGTGAGGCGAAGGAGTTTATGAAGGTATGATTTTCTGTTTGACAAGGAGAAGGACGTGTTTGGTGTGTGGTGGAGATAGATTGGAGATTGTATTTGATGGGATGAGTGCTAATCTTATGTGTTATCTATAGGACACAGAAATCGATAGGATATTAAAAGCTTTTCGTTTAGATGCGTAAGTTTTATTCTTTCATTGCTACAATTAAAGATGGCACAAAAACAGAGTCTGAGGTTGAGTTTGAAGAGGTTGTACAGACGCGCTACGATCAAATACTAACAAAACACACAAACAGCTACGCAGTCCTAGACCTCCAACCTGGAGTCGGCGAATCCGACATCAAAAAATGTTACCGTGTAAAATCCCTCCTAATCCATCCAGATAAAACCCGGAATCCACTCGCCCCCGATGCATTCGACCGATTAAAAAAAGCCCAAACAGAACTCATGGATGAAAAACACCGCGAAAGACTCGATGAATCGATCGCTGATGCTCGAATGTTAGTCATGCGGGAAAAGGGTCTGAATAGAGATAGTCCGGAAGTTAAAGAACCCAGTGAGGAGTTTCGCAAAGCGTGGAGGGAGAAAACTACATTTGTTCTGATTGAGAATGAGCAGAGGAGGAGAAGACAGGTTAAAGCGCAGATGCAGGAGGAAGGGAGGGAAATGAAGAGGGTGGAGGAGGAGCAGGAGGCTAGGAAGAGGAAGAGGGAAAATGAGGTTAAATGGGAAGAGAGTAGGGAGGAGAGAATTGGAAGTTGGAGGGAGTTTGCTAAAAAGGGGGGTGGAGCTGGGGGTGGGGGTGAGAAGAAGAAAAAGAAGAAGGTTAAACCTTTGGGTTAGGGGTGTTTGTGTTTGCGCTTATGAATGGATTTAATTTTGGTTTGAATTTGGCTTTGGGAATGGGATTGCAGTATGTGGATTTGACATGATATGGATGAATGGATGGATGGATGGGGAATGAAATGGGATGGAATGAATTGTATTGAATTGAATTGAATTGAAATGGGATACTGAGGATGAAAAATAAATATCTACGATATCACCGATACCTCCTGTGCTCTTATGAATGGAGAAATTTACGGCTAGTCACCTCGATAGCGACATATCATATCACATTATCATATCATATCATCTTATAATCAACAAAGGATGAAATGTACACTTCCGTGCTGTTCATACTAATGCCCCTTGTTTTACATAAAGTGCATTTACATGAAATTAAGAGTCCTACATAAAATTAAAACATGTAGGTACCTAGGTATATGCAAATACATGTAGGTAAATATAGGTACGTAAGACAAAGACAAAAGTATTTCTTTCCTTTCTTCATACATAGATACATACATACATACATAAATAAATACATATAGATCTCGATATTCCTCCCATAAGATGAACAAGTAAGTAAGTAAGTAAGTAAGTAAGTGTGTGTGTGAAACCTTTCTACAACATAACATAACATAACATAACTAATATCCATCTCTGCTCTGCTCTGCTCTGCTCTGCTCACACGAGAAGTCCCACATGATAATTAATCATTGATATCTTCAACATCCACACAGAGCAACGAGCCGCAAAAAAATTCTCTATCACAAAAAATAATCCGCTACTGGTTTCTTCGCCGGCATACCCCGTGAATCCTGGGGCGCCGCGTGGAAAACGCGATATCTCCTCGCCGGACCACTCAAGGGGATTTTATCTTCTAGTAGCGGCGCGTTGGCTCCATTGCCTCTACTTACTTCTCCATTGCTTCTTGCCATTATTCCATTTCCCGTGCCGTCTTCTCCTAATTCCATGATTGCTGCTACGTTTCCGCATCTGTAGCAGTAGTTGGGCGCGGACCAGACGGTTACGATGCTGTGGTCGAATGTTTCCTTGAAGCCTTCCATTACTAATTGATGAGCGCGAGCGATCATCGAGAGGTCGTTTGTGTGGTTGAACATTTTGACTATGTCGGCTCCGAAGAGGAATCCTGCGCCACGGGGTGAGAGTCCCCATCCATCTATTTCGTCTGGGTCGGACCAGAGGAGATCACACATGGCGCCTTCGTGAGGGACTTCTTGTTTGCGGTCGAGAAGGCGGATTTTATCAACGGCTTGGATTAGAGGGGAGAGACCTCCGTGAACGCAGAATACTGCGCCAGAGGGGTTACCAGAACTACCTCCGCTGTAGCCTGAAGCTCCAGAACCGGGGGGTCCCGTGCTGCTTGGGAATTTGCTTTGAGGACTGGGGGAACCCTTGTCTGACGAACTCATTTCTGAATCTAAGGATGGCTGTCTTTTGCCAATTCTATCCCTGTTTCGTAGAAATTTGTTCATGATACTTCCATCTACATTTAAAATCTCAATTTCGACATCCTCATCATTAAATTCCTGTGTAGAACTGGCGCTGTGTTCACCGTTTGGCATAGATGTAGGTTGTAGACTGCTTGATGCCCCGAGTACAATTGCACCCAGAGCAAGATAATCAAACACTTCGCAACAGTATCTCCATACATTTGCGCTTCCATACTTTCGTAAACATTCGTCATAAAATCCGTATACTGTGGTAATTTGTCTAGATTCGTGATTACCTCGAATCAAGGTCATTCGATCTGGGTATCGTACTTTGAGACATAAGAGGAGGAGGAAAGATTCCAATGAGTAGAAACCTCGATCGACGAAATCACCTATGCAAGTTAGTATTACATCTGCCATTGACACTGCCTTGAAACCTTACCCATAAATAAATAATTCGTATCAGGTACATCACCACCTACTCTAAACAGTTCCATAAGATCATGAAATTGACCATGAATATCACCACATATCTGCAAATCCGTCAACATCGATCCATCATTGCGCAAATTCATGACACCATACCGTAACTGGCGCTGTTACTGTGACTACATTCCCTTCCTCTATCAACAATTCCCTCGCCTTATGACATAATTCTCGAACCTCTGCTTCTGGGATTGGTCGACAAGCTCGCAATTGCGATATGGCTCTGAGTCAAGTCAGATTGGAACCTTCTCATAGAAGTCGCAGAAGCTGTACCTATCCAAATCACTCATCTTTGCCACTTAAATTCTTCGATTCGAGTTCTGGGGGTCTGAGGTATTAAGTAGATCCAAATTGGCGTCTACGAAATTGATCTAATGTAGATAGCTCCAAGATGTTGATGAGGCGCAATCTCAATCTATTGGCCGTTTAAGATCTGCGACTCAGCTCATTCGAAAGAACTACGATCTAAATTCGTATATGTCCAATATCTTTTGTTGATTTCTTTTAGTAACAACGCGTGAATGTCAACGGCGCATCGAGATTTATGGGGGGGGCGCAAACGGATGGCGAAATATATCGTGTGTATCTCAAAGCTGGAAAAAGTACTATGTAGGAAAGAAAGACTAGATAAATTCTAGTTCAAAGTTGAAAGATTGAAAACAAATTATATCGCAGTCATGATAAGTTCAATTGATGTTTTCATTACTTTTTATTGAAATTGTTGGTTGAATTATAATTTTCTACAGCCTCGAATGTGATAAGGGTGCCTCAAGATTACGCTAGTGTGAATGAGATGAGTGAGCAATGAGCAATGAGCATTGAGGAAGTGAACTTCAAAGTTGGGAAAAGCTAGGATCATGCCTACCACCTTGGGTAAATTTAGGCCTTATAATTAATACCCGATGATATCCCACCATTTTTTATCTTTACATGTTCAACTACGTCAATTGAAGACCTATCACTTACCCCAATATCACCCCCATATCAATGTCTCCAACAAAGATGCAATAATAAGTAAGTATCTTCTACATAATATAAACCCATTGCTAATACCATCCTCAGACAGATTTCACTCATTTAAACAAAAACTCACCACACTCCCTTCGACTCATATAAAAAACCATGCCACCTCATCTTCATCCCCGCTCGAAATTTACCTCCTCCCTCTTCGCAGGCACCCTCTTTGCTAGTTTCTTCGTAGTAGCGCTTCCGCATGTTCTTCCATGTCCAGCACCGCGCGTGGTATATGCGGATGACGGGTCGGGGTCACAGAGGCCGAGGAGGAGAAGGCGGAAATGTCCTGTTGATGAGGTGGGGGAGCAGGGTCAAGGACAAGCACAGGATCAGAGGGTATTGAAGGTTCAGCGAGGAGAAAGGGAGGGAGTAAGTGGATATAAGGATTTCAATGAGAAGGTACGGGAGGAAATGGGTGGTAGTGGGGAATCAGATGATGGGGAGGAAATAGAAGGGAGGAGGAAAGCAAAGCGCGAGTGCCCGGTGCCGAAACCTGGGGGTGTTCTGGGGGGTATCTTGGGGTTCAAGTCGAGTGTTGATGAGAAAGGCTCCAAACCACCGTAGCGAAGGATATCCTTTTGGACCGATTTGAATAGAGAAGGTAGGAATTGGATACAAATATCGCGGGAATACAGAGCAAGAGATGCCCGACAGTCATGCACCGGAGAATAGTACTAGATACTTCTGGTGATAGACTAAATTGTCATTGCCCTTCGACGGAAGCGCAAAGTCATTACAATGAAGTCTACCGGTATATTTATTCTTTCGGTCCGGGTACATGGCTCTTGGTCATCTCTTACACAGGAATTTATGCGGTAGGGTTGTATATATTATGCGGTTGTACATACTGTGCCACTCAATGTACATTATGATCTGATATCGAGTTTATGAACTCTTGCGTCAAAGATGGCCCCTGGTGGGCTAACAAAACATTTGGGTGCGTATGGAACTTTCAAATCCATGTATGCAGGCCTCGGTGAAACGCTCATGTAAGACTTATAATGTGGATCCAAGAAATGAAATAATGGATCAGACCGAAAATGCTTCAGTTTCTATTTGTTTCAGAACAATTTCAACTCCCGAATTCATACCTATCAAATATCCTATTAGTCAGACTTCGGCCGTACCGAGACAACGGGTCTGCAAGGTAAGATCTAATAAGCATTTACAATTAACTCGAATTATAGAGATATGCATCTATGATTGAATTGTGATGGTTTGCTAACCTACCATGGCAATGCTGTGAAAAATAATCTTCTGTTACTTACAGCGTTTAAATAAATCATCAGATCAAATAGACCATGCAGCTAGGAAGGAAGGAGCTATTACACACGCGACATCCCCTTTCGTGCTCAGCTTAAGCGAATACCACCATGTTAAGATGTTGAAAATATCATGCTGCAAAGATATCATCAACGATTCAAGTCCATTTTGTATATTCATTCAATGTATTGGAAATAATTCTCATGCTTGAAATAAATAAAATATTACACTATCACTAACTTTATATTATCAATAACACACTACCTAATCTCCATAAAAACCACGGTGAAATGAAAATCCCCTCAATCAATTTGCGTACTTGCAAATACTTTCGACTTCTAATTTTTCATTTAAACCAAGATCTTCGAAGAACAACCAAAGGGAGAATCTCAGCCCCAACACCATCATCGTATCAGCAATTTGCATGACGCAAATATCCAGAAAAAAGTCCCTGGCGAATGACAATACCTAGACATCGATATATTCAACACAACTCACAACTGACCGGTATATTTTGAAGTACCATCATATATGCTAACTGAGAGGACCCTTAGCGTCAATCCTGATGCCACGGGCTCTGTATCCGGCGGGGCATTCACCACAGTATTCCAATCAGCAGCGACGGGCATGCTTGAAATAACTTCTTCCCAACTGCTAAATTTGCCTGCTCTCGTCTGATCATGGCCGGAAACAGTGCGGAGAATACTCGCAACAAAATCCGCTTTAGCTTTCGCAAGGCTGGCAGTCCATTCAAATTTCGGAAACACGTTCTTCGCAAGCTTTTCGAGGTATTCTTTGGCATTAGAGACTCCTTGTTCTCTCTTGTACCAAGTATCTACCGATATTTTCATTGACTCAGCTGCCACGTTGGCTGCTTCAATTATTTCTCCTTCTCTTTTAATGCGCGATACTTTGCTGATCCAATTTCCAGGGTCTGTAGGATTAAATTCAGGGGTAGTCTTTGAGTATGCGACTAGCTCGTCCATACTAATACCTTGAGCTGCAGCCATAGTTGTCACAGAAAGTTGTTTGGCTATTTCCAATTCGACGTCTTCAAGTTCTTTCTGACCTTTTTTTATCGCTGCTTTGGCCTTTACTATGTCGCCAGCTTGAATTCCATCTTTCACAGCTGCGACATGTTTTTCATCTTTCTTGACTTGTGTGGTCTTTGACTTGTACGCATTGGTCAATGTTATGATTTTCTGGAAATCCTCTTGTTCTTTTTGTTCTTTTGCCTTAACGACCAATTGTCTTTCTTGCTCTTTCAATTGCGCATCTGTCATGACTGTAAACCCAAGTGAACCTCGATCTCGTTGTTCCGCAATACGTTTTCGTTTCAATCTTGCAGAGGCGTTCAGATTATTCAAAGCCCCTGTTTCCTGGACTTCTTGGTCCAAACGGGATGCTTCCCTGTTTCTTACTATTGCTTCTAATGCCCATTGGTTCTCCGGTAACGTCAAGACAGTCGTAGGGGCTAAACCTGCGATAGGGTCTTTGAAAGGTGGGATCGCGCTCTCATTCGCACCCTTTCTACGTTCATTGTATATTAGTCTTACCCGCTCCAGCTCTCGAACTCTTTGCAGCGCTTCTTTTGTTTGTGACTCGGCATCAGCGCTAGAAGCTGGATTCCACAGATCTTCTTGCTTCACTAGTGCACTGGGTTCTGCTTTCTCTGTGAGATCTTTAGCCCCCTGATTGATTTGATCAACTAATTCTTTTATGCCCATATTCAACTGCTCCACTTCCTTTTCTTCAATCTGCTCTATCTTCTGTTTTTCTCTCTCTTCTATGTTTTCTCGAAATCGTTTGGCGTCAGGTAAGAAGTAGCCATCATTATTAGCCTTTCGCTTCAAACTTATGGCCTCAACCTTGGCTTGGTCGGCATCAAATTCTTCCCGTAGTCTTTCATCAAATGTTTGACCAGATTTTACTTGAGTCTTTTGAGTTTGGTCTGCATTGGATGTCCACCATGCATCCCTAGCCTCATCTGTAGGACCATCAGAAGGATCTTGATAGTCTTCTTGCAGCCCTCCCCACGCTGTATCTTTGGTTGGCTCAATCATTTTGGCCTTGAGCCATGGTTCGTCGATAAACATTTCCTGAAAATGAAGTTGTGCTGCTGCCCATTTGAGCTCGGCTTCTGGGCTCTCGAATGGTAAAGGTCCAGGGGCTCCCCAGTCTTCGTTATCGCTCAAGTGAGCATGAGCATTAGAATCGAGAAAACCGGAATGAATTTTGACGGCGCGCGGATCTGCTCCATCTGGGTTTCTGGCTGGTTTTGCACTTTTCCATTTTATCCATTTAACGTCTTGCTCCCCTTCTCCCTCATCATCTTCCGTGATTTTACCCACGATTTCGTTCTGCCAGAAATATCCAGATGCAACGCCGAAATATTCATCATTCAAGACTTGTCTCAACTGACTCCACTGTCGAGACCAATCCTTCATTCTAGCACCAGCTGGCTGTAAGTAGAATCTACCACCTACTCCATGCCAGAAAGACACTCCGCCTCCCTCAGTTTGTATGATTGCAAATTCTGGTAGTGGACCTGCAATTTCGCCTTTTCCGACTTCAACTCCGTTGATTGTCAAAAGTCTTCCGTCCAAATTAGCGACGAAATATCGTTTCTTCAAATCAGAATCTTTCTCCACTTCTTCTTTCCAAAGTTTGACATCCTTGGGGAGATGCGATTGTGTTTCATCAAATTTGGGTGGATAGTTTCGAGGTGGCATGTCTCGATAATATTTCTGTTCCGGTTCAACCCACCAAGGATCATCAAATCGCATGGACCTATATTCTTTTTCCTTCATCCTAAAGGATGGTTGGATAATAGTATCAGTCTCTCTAAAGTCAGCTGACTTTTTGGGTATTTTCCCGGGTTTGAACGGGGATGTGATTTTTTCGCATCGTCGGATATCCAAGGGAAATATGTCAAGGTTTTGATAGTTCTCGTTATTATTGAAGGATTCTCTATGCTTGGGATCTTCAAATTTGTCAAGAGTTTGTGCAAATATGTTCTTGGTAGGGATGTTGAAAACTGTGCCTGTGACGTTATCCCAATACTTTTTGAGCTTCAATAGGGATCCTTGGGGTTGTAGCGGTAGGTGATCTTTGGGGTTTGAGTCTTTATGTGCCCCAACGTGGCTTTGTGCGTATCTGTATAGAGGCCGGAGAAGCTACATTGATCGTATTAGTAAATGGCTTTCATATTTCATGAAAAGGAAATGAAAACATACAGGATAAGGACTTCTTCCACAATCCACACCACCATCAATCTCAAATTGAGAATTCATTAAAAATGAATCGGGTTCTTCGTCCATATCAATCTTTAGTATCTGTTCATCAACTTGTATTGGTCGCCAAATACTATTCTCAATAGGATCATAATATTCCTGAAAACTCGCATCATCTTCATCCGGAACCGCATATTCAAGAAAATCCCTCATGGCAAAAAACCCCCCACTAGACCCATTCTCTTCGATGGGCAATGGCCTAGCAAGATCATTATGATTGATATCCTCATCATCCTGCTCCTCCTCCTCCTCACCACGCTCACGATCAATCGCCTCCACCGGCGCCGCACTCTCATCCTCTTTCCCCGGCCTCGCCTTATCAATATAATCCTTCGGATCGGGTTTCTCAAACTCCTGAATCGTGGAATCCAAATTCCCATCGTGCGCTTTCGCATTGATATTATAATGGGCCTCTTGCCACGAGAGCTCTATATATCCAACCCCCAGTTTCCGATTCACATTCATGCGGAGTCGGAATTCGTCGATTACGGCGGGACTTGTACGTTTCTTCGCGGATTCGATGTATTTGTCCTCTAGTTTTTCGGTGGGCTCGTACATCGATAGCCAGTTGGGTCGTTCGGTGTATCTGCATCGGATCACTTCGGCTTGTTGTTCCCAGTTGGCAACAGCGATGGCGTATTCGATAGTTCCCGGATGAGCCTCGAGCTTGGGCTCCTTCTGCCAGAATTCCGTACCGAGGAGCTCGATGACGCGTTCTTTGGTATCCCCATATAGTTCCTGGTGTACATATTCCATAGTCAAGGGTAAATATTCCGCAGCCTTATTCTTGTGATCTTTATACAGACTCCACTCCGGACGATTCCATTCGCGTCTCGTCCATTCGGCAAGCGCTTCGCAAAATTCAATATATCCATGACCCAAATCGCGGTTTCTCTTAAACGATGCCTTTAACTCGTCGATAGCGCGCTGCTTGAATTCTTTCCTTCCCTGCGCTACCTCGTCGATACTCACTTCGAATTGCTCCAACGCCTTACTCTCTGTGCGATACGGTTTCCCTATCTCGACCTTCTTTCTACGCAGGGGATTTCGTCCTGATGGTCCCTCGAATGGCGCTTTTCCCTTCCTGCTCTGTTGCGCTATATACGCTTCCCATTGTTTGTAGGCGCGCGCAACCCATACTTCATTCACGCGTCCGTCGATGTAGTGATTATTCCAAATATCCCAAGCGCGTTTCCAGCTCGCCCATACTTCGGCGCCGTTGCCGGAATACTGGCGTTGGTAGGAACTGGTGTATTTACCGGTCCCCAGGAGAAAATCTCGCACGTCTTTTACGACGGAGGGGTGCAGGTTTTCGGCTAGGGGGGAGGGGATTCGTGTGGAGGGGATGGGGGAGAGGAGGGGGATTTGTTGGCGGTTTACTCGCATGCGGTGGAGAACGGCGGGGGAACCGAGGAAGGGGGTGAAATCGTAGGTGGTGTATTTGTTTTGGTAGACGTTGAGGGTGGGTTTATTGCGGGGGTCGACGACGGGGAGGGGAGATTTGAATGGGGCGGCGAGTGATAGTGCCATTTTGTTGGTTTTGCGGTTATGAGGTATGGAGTTTGAAGATATGGATATGAGTGATTTGAGTAGAATGGTTTAATCACTTGATTACTTGCTTGCTTGCTTTTTTGCTTGATTCGTTTCTTGCTCAATTACCTCCTTACTTGCGTGTATGCAATTATAACACACGCTATCCAAATACCACAGAACGAGCTTCGAGATGAAGAATAGAATGATGAATACAGTACAGCACACTCGAGCATTACAAAAACCCAATATTGGAGACGAGAAACAAGAAACGAGATAGAGGTTTCTTGTGCAGAATATAGAAGATGGACAAAGAATCCTTTGTGAGAAGAAAAAATTTAGGAGAGAAAGGAGAAATGTTTGGGGTTGAGATGGTTTTCTCTGCTGCATGGTTCTTTTCTTTGCTCGTCGAGAGGGAGTCCATATCCGTCTTTGATGAAAGGGTTTGAGGATTGTTTTAATTTTTTTTCTTCTGAAAAAACAAAAGGATACGGAAAATGGATGCATTGGATGTGTTGTTGCATTGGTAGGTATATGTGGACGGAAGAGGTTAGTGTCTTGCTGAGGAATGTTGGGTGGTGGGTTATACCGGTAGTGGGAAGGTGTGGTGAGGGAATGGTAGGATTTTAAATGGAGCACTTGTTTGGTTAGAGTAGTAAACAAAGGCAAAGCGAAAGAAAGGGAAGGGAAAGGAACATCCAAAAGAAGGTCGAAGGAAATTAGGTTAGGTTGAGGTGAGGTTATCATGGAGATGAAAATGGGAATAGGTGGTGCGGATGTGTCGAATCTTTTAACTAATGGATTTTGGAAGTTCTGGGTGCTAATAAATGTTATTCGAACATTGCATACCTGTCAAGGTTACACAAGAGATATTGACTTGGATTGATTCACTAAACTTTCAATGTAAGTAGGTAGGTGAGAAGTATGCATACACCATAAAAATCTCATCAAAAGCCGAAAGAAGTAAAAAACTTTTGTATTATTCGAATCATCGCTATCCTTGAGATTCGTGGTAAAGTAAGGGGTATCTGAATCTGAATCTGCATCTGAACAAATAAGAATTACATTAAATACTGAATTCGTTTCATCTCGAAATTGTCATAAACCTACTCCATTACCCGAATATCGATCCATGACATGGAACACTAACTGATTATCCACATTACAATCCATGTCTGGCATACAGCCCAATTCTGCACGCACGACTGCTGGATCGCCACCCGCCATGGTGGTGATCATGTCGGTGGCGAAAACGCAACTATTCATGTTGGGTACGTTATTATCGGTGGTCATGGCGGTGGTGTATGTTGTTGATATTGGTGGTGAGGTTTGATGAGATGAGATGGATGAACGGGTATTGGGATTTGAATTGGAATGAGGGTTCGTGTGAGATTGTAAGTGGGGATGCATGTGAGGGGTCTGTGGAGATAGGGTATGGTAGGATTGGTTGGAGAGATATTGAGGGTCAAAATCGTAGACTGAAGGGGTTTGAATGGAGAGACTGGATGATACTCCATGTTGTGTATTTGGTAATGCTAGTGGTGTCATGTTGAATCTTTGCTGTTGTTGTTGGTTGTGAACTGTTCTGACAGTACTGGAATTCTGACTAATACTGCCATGTCGACTTGTTGCGCTGCTTCTTCGTGGACCCATGAATTGTTGTGCTGTTGAAACTCCCTTGATAATCGATGGTTGTGTTTGCCCTAGACTTAAGCTACCTGAGGTTTGAACTGGATCCCATAATGAGTGCACGGTATTGCCACTACAAGAACTCTCTCGACTCTGGACTGTTTGACCCATCGTTGTTGCGCTCGGATGACTGTTTCCATCTGAACAGCAAGCCTTTCGCGCCTGAAGTAGGTGCTCCAACTGTTGCACTGAAGTACTTTCACTCGCATATTGCCCCGATATCATCAGATCTTCAGAACTCATTTGTAGATAGGACTCCACTATATCACTTCCCACTCCTTGCTGTGCCAGTAGACTTCGTAACTTTTTGTTCTCATCTGCTACTCTTCTTGCCGCCATTTGAATCTCGGAAGAAGCTTCAATACCCTGAAGTTCGCATTGACGCAATCGTGCCTCGAGTTCTTGAAGGTACTCTTTCCTCCGGGCGCGGGACCGTCTTTGATTATCTCGAATGCGCGCAAGATTTGCTTTCTCCTGAGACATAGTATTAGACTAAGATTTGAAGACCTTGCAAGTTATTGATGAGTTCTAGGGACTGAAGGACTTCGTCCCAAGAAACGTAGCTAAAGATATCAATTGATATTTAAGCTTTCTGGAAGGCTTGGCATTTGACTTATTATCCTGCATCCACACTTCATGGAAAGTCGACCTGTAACTGTAAAGGAATGAAGCTTTTATCACTCACCGCAGCAGTCGACATAATGAGATATGAAATTGTCAAAAGGGTTGAAAAGGTTTGGCCATTCAATTGAAATGAGCAATTGAATTGATTGAATTGAACTGAGTTATGAATAGCCGCCTCTATTTGGCGCGTCTTATTTAACTTCGATCCTCCCAAGTCGCAACCGGTATTCGTACGCGTCAACTCTGCTTTGGCATAGGTAGATACAAAACGATTATTAAGCAGATAGATAGAGGATCCAGGTTAGTTTGAGAGATACGATCTTAAGTATATTCAATATCTGACCATTATATTCCTGGGTCTTGTTGTTTGAAGTCGCCTTTGTGTGGTGGACATCTCAAGTCTACTATCCATATGCTATCACACGCATAAAAGCGTGGCTGTGCTGGAGAATTGTTGAAGAAAAGGGATTCATAAGGGAGGATGAAATGGAGAGTGAGAATGAGAATGAGAATGAGACTGATTGAGAGCGCTTGAGAGTGAGAGTGAGAATGAGAGGTATCCAAATATCACTTCATCGTCACCTCATACCATTTCTTCAAGTGTAGTATAAAGTACTAGGTATATATATGTATATATGTATATACTAGGTATATAACTCAAGAAGCCCTTACAAAAAGGAATACTCTTTCATGCATTGACATTACTTTTTGTGTGTTGTGCTGTGTTGTGTTATATTATTCGTTGGTAACATTAAAGCAAGCATCAAAACAAAAAGCCTCGAACTGCCACCTCCGGGATTTATCCATCTGAATCTCCCTCAATTTATCTGGCGGATGGAGTTTACCCGGTCGGCACTTTCATTCAAAAACTCAAAAACAACCGAATCGAGATAAATGTTACAAATGTTATAGGAATCTCCACAGAATACACGCGTGGAAAAATCCACAAATTTATCTCACCGCTTTCCTTTATAGGTTTAATTGCGTGTGATCTTGTTTGGGCAAAATGTCTTATCTGGTGGTAGATATAAGAGGGGTTGGGCAAAAATATATTCAGGACTTCTGTACCGGTAACATTTGCCTTAGAGCCGATGTTAAACTAGAAATCAGATCATCGATGCTCTTTCCTGCTTTTTTCCCTCTTATTTTGGGGGTGAAGGCTTGAAAACTTAAGCTTCTTATGAACTTGTCGGGTTCTTGGGCCATTCAATGTTTGGTCCGGGTGGGAGGAAATGATCCCATTTGCTCTAGATCGCCGCATTCACACCTGTCAATGTCCGAAACATCCCAATCATGTGTAACATGAAATCGCCCATCGACGATCATGTCACATTTGATAATCTGGGGATCAGAGATCTACTAGTGTGGATATCACAATCTCTAAAGTATTAGGATGCCGACGCCCAGGGCAATGCAACATATTGTTACCATAATCTATCGGTGTCACACACCATTTCACACTGAAGTTGCTCAAAGAAAAAAGGGACTCTGTATCTCCATGTTATCCCGTCTTATTAGTTCAAACTGCAATCTACTTCTCGCTCTACCTTGCCGACTTTGATGTCAATGTTCAAAAAGGGGTAGCTTCACGATCGTCACTGGATCTGTGATGTAGGTTCAGACCGCAGTACTGATAGTTTCTCTCAGCACAGGTTACAAAACCAAAAGTCTCGTGTTCTTGATCATCCATCTCTTTCTCCACTCAGATTTCTGCAAAACGTGAGCTCGGACATAGTTGTTTGGCCTGTAGCTTGTTGAAGGCTCTCGGAAGAATAGTTATTCAAACTTGTGAAAGTTCTCTTGATTCAGTTTTTATTTTTGATGGCCGATTACTGTATATTTATATAACGATTATTGCTATTGTTTATGCACCATTGTTAACTATAACTATCATTCATACTGTAATGTGTAGTCAATGTAATTTCCCAGATAACCAAGTAGTTACCTCGTTGGAAGCTTTTCACCCACAACTCTCTTCATATCGAATTTTCGAGTGGAGCATTAGCTCCAAGTTGGTTCTTCAAGATATTACTAAATATGCCTTTTATTGAAAGTCAATGCGAGGAGAGGTGAACATGTGGCTTGAGTAACTATGCTACTTGCAATGCAAACACAAACACTTATGCCGTGTATTGAAATAAATATTATCTACTAATAAACAACTATATAGTATCTTATGTTTTCTGATATTGACATTGGTAAATGCCGCTAATGAACATTCCATGTGATCCATTGGAGAAAATCAATAGCCAGGAAAGACATCTGCGATTGGCTATAGATATCGTATTGAGGAAGAGCATCAGAAATTAGACGCAGTGCTTGCAATTGTTGATTCAGTAGAGCTTACTAGTATTCAATTATTTCTTTTGTTGGCAACGTCAAGTTTAATACTACACAAGTGTTATCTTTTATCCTGAAATCGTTGTTCCACAATTCAAAGACTATATTATTATCATCACCTACTATTGTGAGAAAATTAAAATTGTAGATTATATACATAGAGGTTTCCTAGTTAGTTAATTATATAACCTTTAATAATTAAATATAAAAAAAAGACTTTATTACTCTTTCTTTTAAATAATCAATCTTTTATGTTGAATCTGAGTTGTTTGGAAGTAGTAGTATTATTAGATGTAGGTTAAACTGAGGATCTAAGTTACAGTAATGGTAGAATTGAAGATATTCCCAATTATGGTCCGTGCACCATAATGGTCATATGACCTCAATTCTAGGCCCATAATGACCTTAATTTCAACATTTTATATATATACTTTTGAATATATATAATTTTTACCCCAGAATTATTATAAAACCCATTTTACTTTTTAAATAATATATTATAATAAATCTAATCAATTCTTTTTTTTATTTCCCTCTTATATGTTACGACGGCTATCTGTTACGAGGTTTGCCGTCTAGATCACGTGGAAGTGCTCTAGGCTCTCGAGGTGGTTTATAACTAGGCGTCAAGCAGGGACTTAAGTAATGGCAATGATGCAATTCGTAACTAATAGTAGAGTATACTAAATGATTGATCTTGATCTTGAG
>NW_001820825.1:793637-1044246 GCF_000146945.2 Sclerotinia sclerotiorum 1980 UF-70
AGTTGATTATCATATCATATCAAATCCAATCCAATCCAATCCAAATCACATTCAATACAAAAGCAAACCAAAAAATCCAAAAAGTTATTTAAAAAATTCATAAATATATTATATTTTGTATAGGTATCATGCATGTATACGTATCTGTATCTGTATCTACAAAGCCATATCCATATCCATATCCATCCATATCTCATAAAAGCTAGCCAGATAGCATAGCTAGCTAGCCTACTCATCCATCCATCCATGCATCATAAGTTTTAATAAAACCCCAGCCCGCCGGCCAACCAACCCAAACCAAACCATTGTCCCCCTCCCACCAAAAACAAAAACAACAAAAACACCATGATTGATTACTACCTAGCTAGGTATTGAATGTACTGCGTAAGATTACATCCCCTTTGAGAAAACAAAAAAAAGCCTCCGCTTTATCAATTACAATTCGCGTTATGAATCGATTGATTGATCGATTAATCAATCAATCATCTAAACTTCAACTTTCTGACCACCCTCAGCATGTTGAACATGTTCAACACCAGACTTCTCAGTCATACCCATCTCATCTGCGAAAGTGGAGTGAGGAACCCATTTAGCAGATGTACGGGGGGTAGTTTCTTCCAACATGCGATCGACTTGTTCGAGGGAGAGACCCTTGGTTTCAGGAACAAGGAGATAGGCATAGACGAAACAACATGTGCAGAGGGAACCCCACATGAAGAATACCTTTGCGCCGAGGTTTGCTTGGCCTTTTTCGGTACCGACGAGGTAGGGAGTGATGACGGCGATGATGCAGTTCCAGAGCCAGTTGGAGGCGGTGGAGAGTCCGACTCCGCGGGATCGGATGGGGAGAGGGAAGACTTCACCGATGACTACCCAGGCTCCGGGACCCCAGGTGGAGGCGAAGAAGGAAATGTAGATACAGATGAATGCGATCATGGCTGAGACGGCAGAGGTGTTGTTTTGCGAGGCACGACCGGCGGTGACTCCGATGATTGCGACGATGAATTCACAGACTAACATACCGAGGGCACCCCAGATGAGGATTGTACGACGACCGAAACGTTCAACGGTGTAGAAGGAGATGGGGGTGGAGCAAACGTTGACGAGGGTGGTGATTAAACCGATGAGGAAAGGGTTGGAAATGGTACCGAGAGCTTGGAAGAAGGTAGTACCAAAGTAGAAGATGAAGTTGACACCGGTCCACTGTTGCATCATTTGAAGAGAAGTACCGAGGATGGTTCTGCGGAGGTTGGAACCAGGGTTGCGGAGTGATCCCTTGAAGCAGTTCATCCATGAGCCGAAGTAACCGGTTTGAGGAATGACGGACATTTCGTATTCATGGTTGGCAATGATCTCGGTAAGTTCTTGTTGGATGTATTCACTTCCTTCTGGTTGACCTCTGAGACGAGCAAGGTTGGCAGCGGCACGATCAAGGTTACCCTTCTTAACATAGTATCTTGGGGATTCAGGGAGAAGGAAAAGACCAAAAGCTAAGATGAGAGCCCACGCGATTTGAAGACCGATTGGAATTCTGTAGGAACCAGTATCCAAACGATTTTGAGTACCATAATCGACGCAAGAAGCGAGGAGAAGACCAATGGTAATGCAAAACTGGTAACCCGATACCAAAGCACCACGAACCTTCTTGGGGCAAATTTCCGACATGTAAAGAATGATGGTGGCCGAGACGAAACCGACACCGAAACCTGCAACCAGACGACCAGCTACGAGGAGTCCGAGACCAGTAGATGCAGTTTGTAAGATGACACCGATGATGAAGATGATACAACCGAGAATGACAGTAGTACGACGACCGATCCAATCCGCGAGATCACCAGCAATGATGGCGCCGAAGAATGTACCAGCGGAGAGAATAGAAGTGATTAAAGATTTATCCGAAGCGGGAAGAACGAAAGCATCCTTCTCGGCTTTTGATGCACCAGGACCTGGAATAGCTTTGCCAGTCTAGAAATGAAGATGTTAGTTAATGTGTATGGGATGATGGGTGATGAGACATGACGTACATATAAGTTGATGAAGTAGGGCATTCCCATAACACCAGAGATATAACCGGAATCATAACCAAAGAAGATACCACCGAACGAAGCAAAAGCACACATCATGTATGCCTTTGCAGTGACGGGAGCCTCGATGCGGGCCACATCTGAAGTAGCAGCCAATCCACCTGCCATTGCTGCGGTAGGCTTGAAAGTACGAGAGGGTAGGAGAGGAGAGGAATGAGAAGATGTCAAGTAAAGGAATCACTCAAGATTGAATGGCCGAGAGAAGAGGATTCAAGAAACCTTACTGAAGTGAAGAGACTGGGGAAAAGAGGAAGTAAGATGGAGGGATTTCCAAAGCTTTTGTATGCAGTGAGCCATGACACTTGAGAGATTGGGGTAATAAGCGTAGGGGACTAGGATTAAACGCTTGCATGGAAGTTCAAGTCAGGCGTTGGTAGGCTTTTGGTACGGAGAATGTTGACCCAGGAATCCTCACGAGCAAATTTCTCTCCAGATGGGGACGCCGCTCTCCACTTCCTCTTCCTCTTCCACTTCCACTTCCACCTCGCCACGCTAATTACCCCATGTCTTTGATGATCTCTCCAGTCTCCAGACGTCTAGACATGTTTTTAGTGCATTTGGTACTAGTGCTGTACAGTGTACTCCGTACATGAAGCTAGGTAGGGATGGTTAGGCGAGGCATTGGTCTGTGCAGTACCCCGAGTAATCGGTCCGTTTTGTAAGGGATTTTCTCCATACGCTAGAGTTGGGGAGAGCCTGGAGTGAATTGAATGAGTGTAATATGTATAGTATTGACAGCGGGATAGGTACAGATTACAGTATTTCCCTAGTCGAATTTACGATTAGCTAGGTACCTACTGTAACATCCTCGGTTCAGCTGGATTATTACAAAAGTAGAGGCTGACTACCAGGTGACTGATATTATTGAATTGAAGACAAGAAGACACGTGATTGTTTAAATTGATTATCAGCTAGTATTTAAGTAGGTACGCATCACTGAGTATAAATTGAACAAAATCTAATTATGATTATCTAATTTCCCTTCCTTTCCTCTAAATATCATCCACTAGAATTCATCATCACATTTAATAAAAAAATCTCTTCACTCATAAATTGTAAGTTGGTTGTAACTTGTAAGGATACTTACAAAAAGAAGCTAAAAACCGAGTAATTTCTCAATCAGCAAAAGAAACGATCCATCCAAAAGAATGGTTCGTTCATTCATTCATTCACCCAAGCTCCAATCGAAACTCCAACTAATAGTAGAAAGAAACAATCAAGGTAATTGGTCCAAGAAATGTCCGTGTCCTAATGTACAAAGTTTAAATTCTCCATGAATTGAAAAGCTCGCTCCTAACAAAATATATTTTGAACGAGCTGTCATTCCCGAAACAGTCATGCCCGATGCATGCATGCGCCATGGGGTACATGGATTCTCCCCACAGCGGGTTTGGGTTTGGCCCCTCGAACCTTTTCCTTCCGCATGACTTGTCTCGAGCCTCTCTTTCGTGGCATGTTTGTTGTTTGTTTGCATTTAATGTATGTATGTATGTATGTATCGACTTTGCCAACGCGCTGGTCCCCTCGATATTAGGTATTGTAACGTTGTCGATACTTTAAAGATAGTAGATACAGTAGGTAGGTACCAATTAAAGATGTGCAGAGGAGAGTAGGTACTCCATACATACATACATACATACATACTCTGTACATAATTCACCGAATTTTGGTCTCTTGTTACTGCATATCCCAGCTGAGGATCATTTCATGCATACGACCCCCCTTGTTCAGTGAAAGGAAGGCAAGTTCAAGCAAGCAAGCAAGCCATCAACGTGATCATTTTTATTATTATCATTATTATTGTAAGATCTTAGGTACTGAGTATAATAAGAGAAGATATATTTATTAATTTCGTTTTCATATTTGTTGTTAGTATTGATTTTTGAATGAATAGATGAGTGAAACGTGTTGGCTAGGTAGCTCCATGTAAGATTAATTGTAATTGCCATTGTCATTCTCATTGTCATTATTCTACAGCGGTATTCAACTCAGCAAAGAATTTTACACCAAGTGGTTTGAATTTCGATACCAAAAAACCCATTACGAGAACTTCTGGATTCAGTTGCTTGATCCATTTGTTCCAACTTCCAAATCCCAAGATCGAAAGCTTCTAGGCTTGATACTCCGTATATTTCCACGGGATTAGTTTGGAACTTGAAGTTTGTTTGGGAGAGCTGGGCTGGGAAGGTAACATTAAAAAAGTGTCGTCGGCTATTAGTTCATTTTTTTAGGTGTGCATTGATACCGAGTATTGGGACTGAGCCACACCTTAACTTGGCGCTAAAATAAACTTATTAAATGGAGAATGGAGAAATCTTTTCGTTTGTATGGGAATTTGTAAGTCATTTGTTGGTTACTCTAGTCTGGATTTTACGGGCTGTCCGTTCATTTGTTCTGGAGTCCAATCTTTATAACCTTAATCGAATCATGCAATGTGAGAAGACTAAAACACACAGCATGACCCATCTAGATTCTGGAACTATCACAGCCAAACTCGTAATTTGAAATCTTTTAGAAATCTTTTCCCAGCTGTCTGAGCCGAATGATAGAAATAATAATAATCCGTATTCCGTACTGCATCCCCTTCCTTAATCCTGGTGACCAAGATCAAAACTTCCCTTCCAACAAAACCCATTGGGCTGTCCGCCGTCCACCCGTTTGTCGGCTGTACCACCGCAAAAACGTGTTGTGTTTCTTGGCATGTCGACCCGCTGGGATTGCATAGTGCTTGGCTTTGTTGTTAAACGCCGAGTGAGGTGAGGATATAATGGTGGTAGCAATACTCAGCGCTGGGATAACCGTGGGATGTAGGATTAGGATGTTGATATTATAGGATTGTGAAGAAGTTAATTGAATTTGTATGAGCGCCTATGAATCATTGAAGTCATGTAGGTAATTTATAATTTACGATTTCATGTTACCTAGATATTGTCGTTGAAGTATAAAACTGTCGATGAAATAGAGTTGTTTACATAAATCATTAATCACACATAACACTTTGTTCAGTGGAGAGAAGATTTACCTATCTGTCTGTTTCCACCTTTTCTTTTTTTCCCTTACTTCCCCCTTTTTTTCCTTTCCTTCCAACCAAACTCCACTCATCTCCGAAGTTTTTTCTCTTGCCCACAATTACTCCAAACTCCAGAAAAAAAAAGGAAAAAGAAAAACAATAAAACCCCAAGATCCCCACTCCCCGCTTTCCCATCACTAATCCCATCCCTAATCCAACACCTACCAACACCTACCAACACCTAACCATAATCCCACATACCCTTAACTCCACAAATGCCTTACATGTTTTAAAAAACTCCCCCCAAAAAGGAGATATCCGCATTTACGCATAAGCATATGGAGGTAATCGGCCCTTTAAACCATATACTTTTTTCACCCATTATTCAATTTCCCATCTTTCTTCCCCCATACATACGAAATCTTGTCGGATCCACTTTTCAATCTCCAGACCGTAGTAATCCCACGACGAATCCCCCACTATTCCAGAATCCCCCAACTTTTCCCTTTTTCCACTTTTCCCAAACTTCCTCGCATCGCATCGTCCGTACTCTCAGAGGTATGTATGTATTACCTATGGTACAGAATACGGCCTATTTTCCCTATTGCCGGCCGAGGTTCCCACGAGAGCCCGAGATTGGGAATTTTGATCACGAGTTTCGTATTGAGGCTGAATGGGGTTCGAAGTACGAGATGAATGAGAAAGTGGAAGGATTTGCTCGTAGGATCTAACATCAGCTTTCACAAATTCGCTTCTCGGTCTAAGTTAAGGTTACATCTTAAGAGCTGAGTAAATGGTCCTGACTAAATCGTGTGTTACAGTATATCCATACAAAGTTTGATTGATGACTGTACTTTTATCCTTTTGATAGTCGCCCGAAAACCTGGAATCGAGATGGTATTATATTACATAGATCGAGCTTTTCAGGCTGTTTGTGAAAGATTCGCTCGGTGCTGACGCCTCAATCTTACCGCCGGCAACACAAGATTCAAAGTTCCCACTCACCGTAGCAACACCGATTGGATGAGTTGAAATCATCAGATTCCCCAAAATGTGAGAAGTGTTCCTCCGGCCCCGGATATAAAATTTTCCTATTCTCCTTTACCAGCCATGAGATTTTCGCCTCTCGCATTATTGAACATGATCATGTGTTCCTAGGACCTAAAGGGATGTAGGGTTAGGGTTTTGGATAATTGGCGCTGATTTTTGATTTTTGGGATCCATAATAAGACCGCATAAGACAACGGGAAGGGAGAAATTGTTCCAAAGAAGCTTCAAGCTCCGATCCCTAAAAACGCCTCTTCATCTGGTGGCGTTTTCGGCTGGTGTTTCCGGATATCGGTGTACATATTCACATGACTATTTTCTTTGGTATGGATTCTGGATGAGCTTTCGGGAGAATGGTCGCGCGCGGTGATTGTAAATCATGGGGATACAGTAGTTGGAAGTTGGGAAGGTTTCTCGAGGTGGGAATGAATTATAATGCATTCATTTCATGTTTCATGACTTTTGCTTGGAGCTCTTGATTATAGTCATTTTCATTTTTTGGGGAAGTACAAGCTTGGCGTGGCATAGTTTCTAAATGCAGAAGTAAGTCCAAAGCAAGTCATCAATCATGCCAAGTGGCCTTTCATTTCTCCTCTAGTTTTAAGTCTGCACATGCAAATATATGGACTGCTTACTCATTTCTTTCCTTCCTTCCTTTCTTCTTTCTTTCTTTCCTTCCTTACATTCTTACTTCTTACTTCTTGCTCCCTGAAACCATCATCGATCGCATCATAGAAACGATTCACAACATCACTAACATTCGCACAACTTAATATTCCCCTCGAGCGAGATTAAACGAGGTTCCGTATTCACCCTGAAGAATAACACTCTTACACGGATTGAGAAATCGTAACGTTGCGACAAATACCCATGTATATACGAATATTATGGCAATCACTCACTGATACACAAGAATGATTCTCGAACACGCGAAGAAGTCATTGAAATGCAGTATGATTCTTATGAATATACATATGTATGTATGCATATGTACGACGGGTGATCTGTGAGGATGGGTATCTTATGATGTAGATTGGGAGGTGTTTGGGTTTTGGTGAGAGATGGGCGGCGAGAGGTGAGAGGTGAGAGATTATGATGCTCATGATCGCGGTACAAAGTTATAGTTACCTAGGTACCTACTTTATATCTTACGGTGAGGAGTTGGTTATCTTTGAGACTGTACGGCGGGAGGCGAGAATACTTGTATACTTGTATATCCAGGTACTTGTATACTTTGTATACCTAGGTACTTGTACTGATACACACATTGTGCATTATGTATCATATTATTGAATTCGTGTATAAGTGAAACAGGATAAGAAAGGAGTGATTATATATTTATTCATTTTGTAAAAAATTTTAAAATTCCTACCAACTTTAAATCTTTGTATTACAGCTATGAAAAAAAATCTTATAATAGAGTAATTAAATACTGTAATATTAATTAAAAAAGCTAGAATCGGATTTTAAGGATATTGAGATTCGATTATTCAATTCGTTTTCGAATGTAATATAGAGTACCTGAATACACAGTCGTGATAGAGCATGAAGGAGGTGAATATTTCAATTTTTTTTTTTTTTTGGTTAAGAGTGTATAATTTGATGATTGGTAGTGATATGATATTGACAGTGGAAGTAGTAATTGGAGGTACTTGTGATTATAATGATGATAGGGGGAGATCCAAAGGAATGATAGGGCGATTGTTTCGTTGGCATTTATTTTGCGAGATACTCATGCAAGATGCTGAGTTACATCGTTTCATGACTTTGACTCATCTTTAATATGGTTGTGATATAGTGGAAATTTCGCAGTGTTCTATTGGTGACTAGACGGGCTTGGTTCCCTAGTATTAGTTTTCACTTCCCCCATTCAAACATTAGAAGATTGAGGCTTTCAATCTCCCCAACCTGTATTAGCTACGGTCGAATAAGGCCAGCTACCCCCCATGTATTATTGTTAGAAGCCTACAAAGCTCCTAGCCGTCTTAGATAGTCATAGACTCAGTGTAGACGTTAATTTAATCAATCAATCTATTGGTGACTAGACTAGTATGATATAAAGGAGGTAAAATTCGGCAAGCTTCAACCACCAGTGTACCCGTATAGAAAGTAGATGGAGTGCAATCAAAAAAGAAGATAAATTTGTGCTATCAAGATACTTCCAAGTTTGTGCTTACTACGTTTCCAACTTCACGATATATATCCTTTCACCTATTGTCTTCTGAAAAATCCATCACAGACATATCCAAAATCAAGCAACAGAAACAAAGAAAGATTTCTCCCCTTCTTTCCTCTCCACCTTCCCCATCTCACTAATTTTATCCCCAACCGCCATTCTCAATCTTTCCACTGTAGCCGGACTATCCAAATTCCAACCCTCACTCTCCTTCTCCCCATCCTTCTGACTACTTAACCCCAACCCATTATCAATCCTCGCACTCCCCACCGCCATCCTTAGCGCGAAGAATACTCCTGCACCCAAAAACAAGGGAGGTTCACCCACTCCCTTACTACTCTGTACACTCTTCAATCCCTGCCACATCTTTTCTTTCCCCTCCTCATCTTTCAAAAAGGAAACATTAAAAATCTGAGGAATATCCGCAAATCCCGGTATTTTATACGTACCAGGTCCCTTCGTATAAAGTTGACCCTCACGTGTCCAAAGACTTTCTTCCATGGTAAACAATCCCAACCCTTGCACATAAGCTCCCTCAATCTGACCATAATCAATTGCCGGATTGATAGATCTCCCGATATCCATTAATATATCCGTTCTCAATACTATATGATGACCTGTAAGTATATCGAGTTCGACCTCGGTAAGAGCTACTCCTTGGGTAAAATAGTAATACATATCCTTCACTTTCTCCTTATCATAAACTCCCCATTCATATCCAATACGTGGCATTTTCCAAAACCCGCTAGCGGTCAAATGAACCCGATCACGATAAGCCGCATGTGCTAAGTCTTTCATACTTGCATCCTTTCCCATCTTTTCTCGATAAGGTGCTAAGCGCGAGTTTAATTGTTTACAAGCATCTAAAATTGCCATACCGTTCAAATCACTTCCTGAACTGGCAGCTGTGGGACTCGCATTTGCAGTTTGATAACTTGATGTATCCTGTGTGAAGATAGATGACATAGGCACACCTAGTTCCTGAGCGCATATCTGGGCCATCTTAGTGTATAAGCCTTGGCCCATTTCTGTACCCCCGTGATTTAATAGTACACTGCCGTCGCCATATATTTTGAGGGAGGCGGATGCTTGATTTAGATGAAGGGCTGTCGCGAATGAGAGACCGAATTTTGTGGGAAGTAGAGATATGCCACGTTTTCGGTATTTGTGCTCTTCATTGTAATTTTCGATTGCGAGGAGACGTTCGGAGTATTTTGTTTCGCTTTTGATTTTTTCCAATAGAAGAGGAATATGCCAGTCTTGATCGATTTTTTGTAGAAAGGGTGTATGGTCCCCTGGTTTGTAGAGATTTTTGAGTCTGAGTTCGTCAATGGGAATGTTGAGGCCTTCTGAAATAGCAGTCATGTACGTTTCTGCAAAGAACATGGCCTGTGGTCCCCCAAAACCTCGGAATGCTGTGTTACTATGTGTATTGGTTTTACACAAATGGCCTCTCAACAGAACGTTAGGAATTTCATAACAGTTATCGAAGTGCGTCAGACATCTTCCCATCACCGCAGCTGACATATCTCGTGAAAATCCGGCATTGTTGTATACATCCGCTTCCAGTGCAACGACCTTTCCATCAGATTTAACGCCGACTTTCCAGCGAGCTTGAATTGGATGACGTTGTCCAGTTGTCATCATATCTTCGTCTCGATTTAACATGCATCGTACGGGACGTTTAGTTTTCTTAGCTGCAACGGCAAGAAGACATGCGAGTTGAACACTACGGGACTCTTTACCGCCGAAGGCTCCTCCCATACGTTTTACCCGGGCATTGACACGGGAGCTGGGAACTCCAGTTACTTGAGCTACAAATTCTTGGGTTTCCATGCTGCGAGAATTTCTTAGCTATTGTTTGGACTAGAAAGAACAGTTGATTTGTCTTACCTGTTTTGAGTTGATGACCATACTTCATACGTTCCATCTTCCTTATTTGGAATCACCATCGATGCATTAGTTTCCAAGTAAAAGTGCTCTTGACCACCTATTCTAGTAGTACCTTTAAAGACTTTGTCACATGATGCCCAGACATCGTCCATTTTGTCCTCAATTGCAACTCCTTTCTTCAAAGAGTTTCCATAAGGAAAGTAACTGTTCGCCTCAATTGCTTCATCGATAGTCAAAATAACCGGAAGATCTTCATACTCAACTCGAACAGCTCTCGCAGCAGCTTGTGCTTGTAGAGCAGATTCTGCATATACTAAACCTATAGGTTGACCATGAGAAAATACTTTTCCGTCGGCAAAGAATGGTTCATCCTTCACAATAGATCCCCAAAGATTTGCATCTATTGGGATATCGTTAATGTCGACGTAGCCCAAAGCAAGTCCTGACTCAATCGCTGGTTTCCAATCTACATCCACCAACTTCGCATGGGCACGACTTGACAAAACCATAGCACCAAATAGTTCTCGATGTTGTCGAGGCATATCATCTATGTATTCAGCTTCTCCTGTCGTCTGTTTCAAAGCTGATAAATGTGGGATTTGTTTCCCTACAACACGTTGTTCGTACGGGTTAGAGTTATCCCTGATACCTGAAGAAATACCTCGATGTATTTCATTGATGAGATCAGGGTCAACCTTTCCCAGCCCTAGATCAGAAACTACTTCATGCCAGAATCTAAAGAATAGAGATATGGCCAATGTTTGACGATATGATGCCATTCCACCAGGAACATCGTGTTTCAAATTAAATTCTTCGGCTAGACTTTTCATGGATTCATTGAGAGTCATTGGACTGTACCATGTTTTACCTCGCAAGAGCTTCATAGTTTTTTGTGCTTTGATAGTCATTGGTGCCATCCCACCATATACCAGTGATACTTGGGAGACGATACCATCTTTATCGAGTCGCACCCGAAATGCAGACGTCACAATTGCGATATCATCATCTTTCCTCTTAGCCTGCTTATATGCTTTGATGATCTCTCGAACATCTGATGGTGGCAAGGGAACTCGAACATCCACTATCATAGCATCAACTGGAAGTTTGGTAGTACGGTATGAAACGAAGAAGTCGGACATGGGTAAGTCCTTTCTCCCCTGGCTTTTGCTTTGGACCGTCAAAACAGCATCTGCTGCCATTAGTACAGGATTGATGTCTGAAATTGGGGAGGCTGTAATAATGTTTCCAGCAAGTGAAGCAATGTTACGAATTTGCCTTCCTGCAAAGTAACGCAATTGTTTCCTCATAGCTTCGAAAACCAAGGCTCTCTGCCCAAGCGTTTGAAATATCCTGCGACAAGCATATTCCACCTCTGTCAAGGGGGTGTTTGCCCCAAAGATAATTTCTGTACACGATTGAAGTTCACCATCTTGTGGTATATTCATACCTTGAAGTTCTTTAATTTCCGAAACGTAAACTGAAATAGGTAATGAAGTGTGTTTGAATCGGACCTCAACTTGAGTTTCACTAGCTCCACATACTAGCTTAGCGGCGGGATAGATCTGTTTAATCAGAAGCAGTTGCTCAAGTGTTGTCGGCAAAAGCCACATATTCGTGTCATTCCCATAATATAGCGGTTCTGTTGTGAAATTGTGGAGTGCCGGTGGAAATATAAGTTCGGTCTGAGGACGGTTAGGAATGAACGAATGTTGTATGTCTTTCGAATCCGGTGATATCAAGCTTTTCGAAGACATAGTATCATCGCAGGGGGAACTTATTGAGCTTTCGGAACGTTGAGTGAGGCTTTCTTTTGGAGAGTGTTCCGAAGAGCTAGTTCGAGATCCACATGAATCATTACCTGGCGAATCTCTACAGCAGCCTCCAATTCTTCCACAAGAAGCATTCTTATCTCTAGTTTCGACAGAATCAATGTCCGAGTGTAATGGAATATTAGGAAGATCTGTTTCAGGCGCACGCTCATTGACAGTATCTGACCTAGGTATGGATAGTTTTCCATTTAGGTCATCAGTGATAAATGTCTTTGCGGCTTGCAAAATAGGTTTATAGCCGGTACATCTGCAAAGGTTTCCATCTAGATGCCCTTCTAATTCCACATCATCTGCAGATAGTTGAAATAACTTTGATATCGGGTCGTAAGAATTCCTGATCAAGGCATACAACGACATGACAATACCAGGAGTACAAAAGCCACATCTAAAAATCGTGGTTAGACCCTTCATAGAATAATTTATGGTGTTAAAGTTTCTTACTGTGATCCGTGAAGCTTTGCTATACGTTCTTGTAGTGGGTGAGGATGTTCTGCATTTCCAAGACCCTCGATGGTGATGACATGCTTCCCAACCACTGCAATCCGTCAGCTCTGATCAAGAGATGTGTCTGTATGATGAGTTACCTCCTATCAAAGGAAAGAGACAAGCATTCACAGCAATATGCTTTATCTTTCGAAAGTCTGCAAATTTATCAAGAGTTTGAAGTACAACAGTACAGGCCCCGCATCCGCCTTCGCCGCAACCGAGCTTGGTGCCCTTGAGATCATCTTGAGACCTTATGAAGTCTAAGAGTGTCCATTGAGGATTCGGGTTATGAAGTTTTACCTTCGTCCCATTTAGGAAGAATTCTAAAGTAGAACCTTGAAAGAATGATTGAATCTCTGGTTTTAATTGTATCATGGCTAAATAAAAATGACGAGTGCGACGCTGAACCAAAAGGCTGAGGATCAAATATCTGAGAAGTCATTTTGCTCGAGTGGCGTAATACACCAGCAAGCATTGTGATCATGCTTCTAAGATGGGATGGTGTTGTGTATGCAGGGCGACGAATTGGGCAGAGCGGGGTGATAAGGTGCTTGTCCCCATGCTATGCTCCGTCACGTGAGCATTAAACCCACAGAAAAATCCCTATAGACCACTCACAGATGGGCCTTTTATCATCAATTGCATTCGTACATGTCAGGCCAAGATAGCTCGTCGCAGCCATCATTTGGCGTAAATCTCGAAGATTTCTTCGTGAACAGAGCCTTTCTGTGGTGCTCCGCAGGAAACTAGGGTAAGTTTTATGGAAATTACGCCAGGGATCATTTGAACACCAGCCATACTCTTCTTGCAATTTCTCTAGATGTTGACATTGTCCACAAAAGCCACCAGATGTCAATTAGGAAGGTGCAAGTGCAATAGCGACAAAAAGAGAAAGATTATGTATCAAGCATAGTGTTTGATCTTCTGGTGAAAGGCAGGTTATGAACTTCAACGCTTCTCGCGACCATTTCATCGTATAATGTTATCCTGCCTTCCACTACATTTCAAATATGCTACTTTTTGCTCCGGATGCGCCAATATCTTAAGCTGAATACGCGTTCCGAGATCGATACTCTAGGATCTCTGCATTACTTGTCAGGCATACACATTAGAGTGTACGAGACGTTTGATGGATGTGTCTCGATGGGAGACAAGTGCAGCACATTGGACACGCCGTCTGTAGCGAGTGTGTTGTTCGTGGCCGCGACCGCATTGTTCTGGCTGTTCAATGGAATCGACTCTGAAAATTTGAAGCAATTTGCATCTCTGGGTTCACATTCTCAGTGGATTGTAAATCATTGGGGACAGGCAAGTGTTATGACATGCGAACCGTTTGGAAGACCAAGACCAAGAGCTCCAAGCAAAAGCTTGCTAGGAATTTTGGAAAAGATTCTAACATAAGGGACATCTTCGTCGTCTATTTCTAGCTCATTGTTTGCACTCTTATTTAGATCTCTGGGTTAGGTGTTTTGATATCTTTAAGTAAAAGCTTTTGTCGTTGTTAGGCTTTGGGTTATTTATTATCATTCTCTCGTGAGAAACATCAAAAACCATTAAAGCCTCGGTCACAATTAATGGGAGGATTTTAACATCTCTTGATATATTGTGTGGTTTCGTGGTGACTGATGCTCTCTTGTCTAAATATTCTATGCTGGTTCTGGAAATGAGTAGCCCCAATCAACTCTTCAAGAATCCACCATAATATTCCTGCAACCAATTTACTACCTCGTCACCAACATCTTCACTTTCATTGGAAATTCCATGAAACTTTTTTAGTGAACCAACGTATCCATCAGGTCTGACATTCAAAACTACCATCTCATCATCTTCGACATCACCTACCCATTTGCTTGTACAACTTTTTCCATCTTTACAAATATCATCCACGTAGATCGTCCACCTACTCTCTTGCAAGCTCATTGGTAAGTCTGCGATCTCGAACCTTTCCTTGTTCATCTTTGTCACCAAAGCGTACGTGAACACCTTGCTCACACCTATATACCTGTTTGGCTGAATATAGTCATCCATTTCTGTCTCAAGTGGTGTGAATGCATGAGCTGCAGCAGAAATGCGAGCGAGAACCCCTGTGGGATCAGAAAGCTGCTTGAAAACATACTCCAGATAACCAGAGTACCGACGAACGTCTGGTAGGAAGAAAAAGATGCGAAATTGTCCAAGCAAAGGAATATCGAGCTGCAGATCGACAGGATTGGCGTCAATATATCTGGAAACTCTAGCCGGCGGCAATAGCGCACCAGGTTTCAATACGCCTCTATGTCTTTGGTCGTCTTCTCTTGCAGCAATTTCTTGTATGTTTAAAACATTCTCACCATATTCCGCAAGTCCGGATATAAACCTAACATTCTGTGCAAAGTTCTCCGCAAGCGCTTCAGGATCGCCAGCAGAGTAAGCATTGGCATGTTCAAAATCGAACGCGAGGAGGTCTTGGGCAACGTCTTTTCTTTCTTCTGTGTATGTTTTCAGAAGTGACGGCAGCGCAAGGGATTTTATGGTAAGGGCCAATTTCCATGAAAGATTGAAGGAATCATGCATCGATACATTCATACCTTGTGCTGCTTTCGGGGAATGGTTATGTGCAGCCTGTTCTATTATTAGACTGAGAGGACATTGAGAGACAACGCATTTTTCACTTACATCCCCAACAATGAAAACGCGCTGTGTGTCATCTGAGAAGCGTTTTGCTGCTCTTTGACCAAATCTGTATACCGCAAACCATTCTATCAAAATCAGCAATTTTCCAACTCACCGAGAAAATTTCACTGACCGATACGCTTCCATGTCAACTTATATGGACTAAAAATTTCCTCAGCCCTCTTCATCACAAAGTCTTGAACAACTTCTTTGGAGTCTTTCTCTGCCGTGTCTTGCAGTTCAATATAGAGTCTCGTCATATTTCGCTCTCTTGGTATGGCAAGTATTGCACCCTTCTCTGAATGAACCACAGTCTTGCTCCATAAATCCGGAAATTCCGTTTCAATGACTGCATCCAAAATACCCCATACACTCCCACTTTGGTCTCCTTCCATCTCTGCCCCATCTATACATTTTCTAACATTTGAATGGGCGCCATCGCAACCTACAAGGTATTTCGTTTTCAAAACCTTTGTTTTACCGCTTTGAAGATCTTGGTACTCTACATGTATATCTTCATTTTCAGATGTCGGCTTCACGAATCTCAGGAAAGAAGAATTTCTCTGCACTTCAACTCCTCGGGCTTTTAAATCCTGGATGAAAACATCCTCAATCATTCCTTGATGTATGAGTAAAAGATGCGGATCTAATAGATCTACTACATCTGTTGGATAATGGATTTCCCTGGCTGTACGATGCAATTCTTCTGTTGCTGTCGATTTCTGTACACAGTTAATTTTTATATGTAGAAACCGAATCGCGAACAACTAACCCAGAAGCAAATGTCATACACCTTAACACCTTTCTCGAGCAAAGCATCCGCAAGTCCTAGTTGCTTGAGAGTTTCGATGGTTTTTGGTTGTAAGCCATCTGCTCGACCTGTCGCGGTTGAAGAAGGCCTGTCATCGAGAATAGTGACCTGGATTCCGTATCGTAAAAGGGTACAGCTTGATTGTGTCAATGCAGATGCAATGAGTCTAGTGTAGCGAGGGAAGGACGGGTCAACTTACGCTAGCATAAGACCTGCTGGGCCTGCTCCGACAATGGTCACCTGATTGACGGTATCCATGGTGCTTAGTGGCGTCTGAATTAATTTCCTGCCAGGGAGAATTTCTAACAATGCGAGATTACACTCAATGGGATATTTCAATAAGAAATTTGTCCTCCTGGCTTTAGGCTCTAAAAACTATTCGACGGCGCAAAATTCAAAAACAATACCATCCAGTACATTCCAAACAAGTTCCTGTTAAGTTATTAAATAGGAAGGTTGCTTGACCTATCGCAATTGATAATGCGGGGTCAATTATTATCTATCAATACCTAGGTATTTTAGGTGTTGATCTTCGGTATTGTGGATAATGTAATGACAACACACACACAGTATGTCCGTTATCTTCTGACCAATGATTTGGACTTCCGCATGTTTGAGGGGTGACTAGTGTCATGCACGTTCTTATGATATCAGTCGGGCGGGGTACAGATACTGTGCTGAGGCGTATTTGATCGATAACCTTATCGTGCATATTCGATGATGTTATTGAGGAAGTCCTCAGAATAGATGTGGAGTGTACTGTACTCCTGAACATGCTATTTGCTTGATCGAGGATTTTCGTTTGGTGATCTTATTGTCGGCTTCAATATTCGACGTTGTATCTGATACTTACTATATCCTAATTGATTATTTCTCCCTTTGATTTAACTTTAAGGATTAATTAGATTTCTATATATCAAGTACCATCATGTCTACCTCAGCCATCCCAGTGAAAGAGAAGATAAACCGCAATGAAGCAAATAAGTTGAAGGTAGGTATCTTCATTGTTCATCCCTTGTCTCAAGATTAGACAACAATACTAATCGTAAAGCAAGGTGATAATAGTCGGTGCTGGTCTGGGTGGGCTAGGCGCTGCAATTGCAATTTCTCTCGCTGGTCACTCAGTAACCGTTCTCGAATCTGCACATGAAATCGGCGAAGTACGCTCCAATTGCTCCAACTTCCAGTTTTTGCCTCTCTAACAGACTATCAACCAACTAACACGTCTAATCTACCGCAGGTAGGAGCCGGAATCCAAATCCTACCTCCCACATCCCTCATCCTTCGCAATTGGGGATTGCTTCCCTACCTCTCTTCCCACAGCACTTCTCCTTCACATGTCAACATGATATCTTGGAAAGGTGATGTCATATCAACGATGAATACTAAGGAGAGCGCGGCACAGTACCCAGAAACTGTTTACTGGGATTTTCATCGCGCGAACTTACATAGGGGGTTATATGAACGAGCATTGGAGTTAGGAGCTAAGGTCAAAGTAGGGATGAGGGTGGTAGATGTGGAGATTCTGGAGGATGGAGCGAGGGTACTGGTAGAGAGAGGTGCTGATGAAAAGAAGATGAAGAATGAAGAGAACGAGGAGGATATAAAAGCCGACTTAGTAGTTGGTGCCGATGGGATCTTTAGTAAACTCAGGGAAGTCATGTTAGGACGAGAAGATCCGCCACATCTTACCGGAGACTTGGCTTATAGATTGTTGTTATCTACTAAGGATATGTTAGCAGATGACGAATTAGCAGATTTCGTGAAGAATCCGCAGGTGAATTATTGGTTGGGCCCAGATATGCACGCTGGTGTGTTTTTCTTCCCCTCCATCTTCAGGCTTTTTGGAAATGTGTTGGGATTAACCAAACTACTAGTAAACTACGTTCTGAGAGGCGGCGAACTGTTTAATATGGTTCTTCTTGTTCCAGATGATATGCCAGCTGGTGCTACTACTCTAGAAGGTAATGTAGAAGAAATGCGAGCGTTATTTAAAGATTGGGATCCGAGGTACTTGCCCTTTCTCCTCTTGTAGTACTGCCGCTGACACTACATTCATTTCCATTGATCAGGATACCAAAACTACTTAGCATGTGTGAATCAGTGTACAAATGGCGTCTTTGTACTCGTCCTGGTCTGGATAATTGGAGTCATCCATCCGGTCATTTCACTCTTCTAGGAGATGCTGTTCATGCTACTCTTCCTTATCTTGCTTCTGGGTATTGTTTACTTTTTTCCTTTCTCATTACTAGTGCTATCATGGTATTTTGGCGACGGTTGATTGCATATCTAATCGATGTGCAAGATATCCCTTTGTATCGGGAAGTCTCACTTGAATACTCCTTCTATCTTTACCCTGACATTTCTACGTACATATTTCTCATTTAAATCATCCAATTTTCATAGCATGTCTTACAATTTCCAATTCTATTCAAAATCTAACCTCTCCCGAAGTGCAGGAATGTCACTCGAAGACGCCGCCGTCCTAGGCGAGCTCCTCTCCCACTACCCCAATCCCTCCACCGCGCCCTCTTCTCCCAGTGCCACCCAAAAATCTTCCTTTCTCCGCCACATCCTCCCTATCTATCAAGCCATCCGCGCACCACGTACCCAGACTGTCGTCGAGCGAGGCAATACCCAACAATATCTCTATCACCTGCACGATGGCGCCGAGCAAATTGAGCGAGATCGGAAGATGAGGGAAGAAGAAGGAGGAGAAGCATTGGCGTGGAGGGATAAAGGTTTTGCGCCATGGTTGTTGGGGTATAGAGTTTCAGATGAGGTGAGTTCCTGTAGATGTTTACTGTTATTTCTATTCTTGTTTTTATTTTTGAGGATGGAAACCTTGTTTGGTCAGATTAGTAATGTTCTTCACTGTAGGTTGAAAAACATTGGATTCCTTTCTTAGAACAGTCCCAAGATGAGGCTTGTACAAGAAAGGCCGTTGATGATGGTCAAGATGGATCTCATGCTAGATTATAGCGTCCAACATAAAAGCCTTTTGATGGGGATTGATATATGAAAACCTAGTAAACATAATGCCAAATTCATATACCGTTTAAATAACCGCGATAACTGTGATATTCATCACCAAATATGACAATATCAGTGCCGTACCCGATTAAGCCGCATTCTCGTTAAAGGCAGGAGGAGCAGCGAACGTAACGTGATAGTTTCTGCATTAGTAATTCACCTAACTCAATGTAAAGAGGAAGTAAGAGAAGAGTGTTTGCTATAACTTTCTTCGATCCTCCCATCCTTCCTAAAGTCCTTCAAAAAGATTGTGAGTCACAGATCGGCCTCCGCATAAAACAGAAAGAGAAAGTTATCTCTCGACCAAGTGACTCTTAAAATTTACCAAAAACTCGGGAAGATTACCTGGGCTCATAAAAGTTCGCGACATCATATAAAATACAACGATAAAGTCTCTGAAGTCTCATCGAAAACAGTTTCATTGCTATCCATCCGACGTAAGTCCTACCTCACATATTTTGCAGACTAAAAGTCCATCCAATGAGGCAACGTTTTAATCTCAGTGTCCGAAAGCTGCTCAGCTACATTGATAACTGCGTCCGGGGTTCGATTGTTACCGATTAAATTCTCAAGTTTTTGGTTAATCCTATCTTAGGATAATGATGAAGTCTTCGCTGTGTAGTCTGGCGCTGCAGTAGTCATTGCTGTATCTTGTTAGAGTCGAGGAGTTTCGTGTAAATTTGGGCTGATGAATAGCCCCAGACTGGGTGGAGACTTCACTCAATATTGCTCGTACTATCTTTCAGGTAATTATCCCCTAAGAATTGATTATCTACTTCACCTCCATCCCCCCTTTTTATACCCGAGACAATAGAAACTACAGTAATACAGTAATACTAATATGCGTATAATGAGAGTTAAATAAAGCGATGCCGGAATATCTTACTGATTCCCTAAAGGTATCTCGGGCTAATATTGACATCTGAATGGTTTCATGTCTTAAGATTTTCACAATGATAATGGGTTTGACAGTCTGATGATAGATAATCTATGGATTCTGCGTTTAGGAGGCAAAATGGGGTATGATTCGACTTGATCTTTCAGTGAATTGGACTTTGCGAAAACAACCTATAAAATAAACAACACCTGTGGATATCAAGTCATATACCTAGGTACTCATAAAAAATGACTCAGAATAAAATCCCAGAATTTTGGGTAAAAATATCCCATTAGCTAGAGGGCAAGCCTCACCCTATACTTATTTTTATTCATTCATCTCATCCATATTTTTCACTTTATAACCAACACTGTATTTTTGCCACATACCCACCATCCTCAACAGATTAAATACCGGGTCTGATAAAAAGAAACAGGAAAAGGTAAGCCCCATTCTGTCCACCGGAACCGTCGATCGTATACACCAAAGGGAGAATCCAAGAACAAGACTATGCTATGCAGCGAGAATCGAAAGGATATTATACACGTGTGAGGATTCTCCATGCATTTTGTGAAAACTTTACTAAAACTCATCATTCATAAGGGAGAAAAAGAATCTCTAAACATATCCACCTTTGCATGGAGCACCTTATCTCTTACTCGCTGCCACGTTTAGACAGTCCAATACCTGTAAGTTATTAGCAGGAATGATATGATAGAATTGAAATAATGAGCTTACCTTGTCGCCGATGACCCCTTGGTTATAGAGATGTTTGCTGATTCCCTTAACAAGTTCCATTTGCTCCTCTGGCGTTAAACCGTTGATCACAGTTTCAATGACACCACCAAGTGATACTTTGTAGATAGCAATGAAGCTGTGGAAATAGACGTAGGCAAAGAAACCCATGATAAATTGACAATCCATTCGATCCGTGATTCCGCCGTGTCCTGGAATCGAGTCGCCGAAATCCTTGATTTTGAAAGTGCGTTTCAGTCCAGAAGCAAAGAATCCACCGAAAGGTGCAATGAGTGATGCAAAAGTTCCAAAAACAAGAATGTGACCTTGCATAGGTGCCATGGAGAAGGATTTCCAGACTGGAAACCAAATAGGGAGTTGATAGGTATGAGGCAAGAAAACAGGGTTTGGTGTACACTCAAGACCGGTCCATAGGTTGGCACCAAGATCCTGTCAGGCGTTAGTTGCCGTTCAAAAACTAATGGGAAACTCGACTTACATTTACAGGGCAAATGAAGTATTTGTACCGCATGAGTACGTTAGTCATGCCTACACCAAAAATGATTGTCAAAACCCAAGCACCAACAAAACCTTCGACGGTCTTCTTTGGTGAGAGTTTAATGAGCTGGGTTCGGCCAAACGTGATACCACAGATATAAGCAAATATATCATTGCAAATGACCAGAGACACCGGTAAGAAGAACCAAATCATTCCCTCAAAGACGTTGTTCATGATGAAATGGGCTTGGACCACGATAAGGTACAGGGCCATATGAGTCCAGGCGAATTGCGTGAACTGAAACTTGTAGTGACCTGCTTGAAGAGAAGCAACAAAGAATACGAATCCTTAATACTGTTAGCATTGCCCTATACATTCAATAAGTTCCCTTACCGATGGTGTAGAGCATAAAGCTGATGAACCTGTGATGTGTTGCAAACGGCAGCAAAACTTTATCGACCAATACTATGTGCTTGAAATAGTATATCACACTCTCGCCATATAAGAAGTACATGGTAGTGGCCAACCAATACCAATTCAAAGCTTTTGTGAAGCGTAATCGACGAGCTCGACTGGGTACATTTGCAATCGCAATGACTTCCTTGAAGGATATTATCTGCACTGCGGTGACAATCCCGATGATATATATATGCCCCATGAACATGGACGCAAAAAACCCCCCAATCATTACAAATGTCCATATCGATCGTGTAATAAAGGTCTGCTTCTTCTTCTCGTATTCCGATGGCACAACTATATCAGTCTGCGGCCAAAGTTATTAGCAAGTGCACCAAGATAATAGCATGGGCGCATATCTCACCTCTTTCTTCTCATCGCTTGCACCATCTGCCTTTGCTATCTTTGGAGAGCTTGGCTCCGAGGCAGCTTCACTGATATCGGAGAAACTGCTTCTGCGACCATCACTACCGGCGCGGCCATTTCGATGATTGAATTTAATCCCCCTTGGTTTTGCCATTTTTGCGTGTAAAGCTGGGAGATCGAGTTTGCGAATTCTACTGAGGTCTTGGCGATTGGATTTTCCTCTTCGCTCTTTCAATTATCCTTATCCGTAGCACCCAAAAAAGAAAGCCGGATCCGTCAAGAGTCTCTTCTAGTTCCACCACTCCACATGCGTAAGGATGAGATTGCCCGTAGAGTAAAACTGGCAGTGAGCAGAGTAGAATATCCTGAACCTCCCGAATTTGGTTGAGGTTGAAGTGGTCCTTTCTTTGTAAGTGGGCGTCTACTTTTTTAGTGATGCGATGCTAATAAGTTGTGGCTCCTCTTCACCCACTCCTACGTCAGCCCGAAAAAACCCTAGAAAAGATCAGAGCTCAGCGTTTGCTTGTGATATTCGCGTTAACTGAAGCCTGGTTTTAGGGAAGAAAGATGGGGAAAATTCAATACATAAAATGTTGATATTTATATTGACTTTATATTTTTAAAAAAGAAATTTAGTTCATGCAAACATTGTTGGGTATCATCAATACAACAGAACAATACGATTGGCTATATTAATAACTACCTGGTACTTGCTATTACCAGGTCTGCTACTTGTCACCCATTGAAAAGTAAAGAACAGCAGCATTTTCAAAGAAATTACCTTCACCTGTACTCCACTTTATTCGATCAGATGGAGCATTTTAGCCCGAGCCCCAAAAGGCGGTGGCAGAAACTCGATCCAATACAGCCTTCGGTGGAATTGAAAGCAATGCGAGTCTGCTATCGGCATTTTCAAAATAAAAAATTGAAACATCAATGTTCTCAAGAAATTTCTTATCCACAGAGATGGAATGGCTCCTCACGAAGATGGAGAGAATAACTTCTCCGATGACGATTTTCTTAACGATATACCAGCAGATGCCCTAGAAGAACTTGAGAACAATGCTATAGCATTCACCCAAGCTCAGATCAAAGCCCCTCCTTCTTCCGATTATGGGGAAGAGCTCGACGATGACGATTTAGATGATGCTGTCGTCGTCGATGAGGCCAGAAGTGTGCCTGCGGTGGCACCATATGTACCTCGAAACAATGTCAATCAAGCCACCCAACAAGAACAATTTCGACAGCAGCAGCAACGTCATAGGGCAAACATTGTGAACAGGCCTAGAAATTATATCGCTCCTCCTCGTTCCCGACAACCAGACGTCTTACAACAGCCAATTCCAAATCCAGTTTCACGAGAGACTTCGAACCTTTCTCGGTTGGAGAGTCAATCAGTTGTAGATGGTGATAATGAGGCCCTCAAAAAGTTGGTGCAAGAGGTATACATGGTTACCAATTGTCCCCCATGAACAAAGTCACTAACTCTTCTCCAGTTGCAACAAAAAAATAAAGCTCTCGAACAAGAAGCTCTATCAAAAAATGGCGAAATCTCTATTCTACGTGGGAAGATGGACAAATCGCAAAAGGAATATGAACGCACACAAGCGGCAAAAGAGAAGTTACACGCGGAGCAATTGGCAAAGCTACAGAAAGATAGGGAGGCTGCAGAGATTGCTGCAAGAAATGCTGCAATTGAGCGAGATTTCACAAAGCAAGACTTATTTGAAGAAACCGAACGAGCCAGGAAGTTAGGTAAAACTAAAAATGCGAAGGATCCACAAGTTATGACTCCGAAGAAAACAGAGCCGATGCCATTCAGGGATGGGTTCGATGATGATGAAATCGAGGTGATTTCTCCTAGTAAAATGTCCCCATCGAAGTTTCAGAAACGTCAACCTGGTACACCATCAAGGGCAGCAAAACGGAAACGCAAGGCAAACGATAGCCCTTCAGCTAGTGCTTTGGATATGGTTCCTGTTCCAGACCAACCTTCACAACCCCAAAAGCTTCCTTTCTTGGACGAATCAATATTAGAGAGGCTTGTTTTGCAGGATGATCGATCGGATTTCCTCGCGGCAATGCTAGATCATCGACCTGATCGTGAACACTTGAGGACTCTTGAAGCATTTAGTAAGTATGCTTTACCATCGTCCCCCAATGAATACTTTTCATCTCAGATTCTTGGAGAGATTCCAAGAATTGGTACAAAAAAGCCTATATCAGAGGTACCATCTGAGTTCTGCTTGTTTCTAATAGAATTATGGTCTAAGTGTATGGATGAAAGCTATTATACCCCTGTTTACTTGTTTGTGGATATTCTCACATTTGCGCTCGAGATCAAAACTCTCTCCATCGTACCGCATGTAATCGATCAACTCATTCCCTTGGTACAAAAAACTGCTGATCTCGTGGCGATCCCTCGCTTCAAAACCGAGTCACCCCATCCTTTTGATAAAGACATCAATGTATCCGCTTGTTTGGCTCTCATTCACCTCGCTGCATTGGGATGCGTCCCCGACCCGGAGCAGATCACTAGATTTTGGAAATTGATGCGATGGGACTTTGTTCTTCTCATGCTTAGTCAGAACCAGCTAGTGGCAGATTTTGAGTGGATGCTGCGAATTCTATCTACTGGTGTTTTGAAAAATAGTTTCGGTAGCAATGTGGATGATAATCCAAAGTTGAGAACATCAGCAAATGCCAGTCATATCATAGAACGTCTGACATATCCACTATTCGAGGTACCCTGGTTCCCCTCGAGCGGGACCAAGGTTGACGCCGATGTCGTCCTAAAACTACGTCTGCAAATAATTTTACTGTTGACTGGTATGACTCGGTCACCATATGCTGGAAATGCACTTGTTTCCCATCCAACTGCAATTGGCAGAATCGTCAGTTTGATAAGCGATGAATTAGATGGCCTATATGACCATAAATCTGGCCGTGAGGAGAGGTATGTAATCATTATCGCTTTACGTATACATCAGCTGATTCTTTCTAGTGCTCGTCTCATAAGTCTCGCAACTCGGCTTCTGTTCCATCTTGTCACTCGATACGAATTCGATATGCAAAAGAAATTATCAGTCATTCGTGGGGGGTCACAGAAATACCTACTCTGTTTGGCTAGGCTTAACTTTTCTGAGGATGATTTAGTTTTTGAGTCCGGTATTGATCCAGATATCCCCGGATGTGCACTAGAAATGTTGGAAATGGTCGTAACGCCCGAGGAAGGAGAAGCTATACAAGAAGCTTTGTCAAATGGGTGACTGATACCAGATACACATCAATGCATGCATATTATTCCATTCTCAGGTGGAGTTTCTGGGTATACCGAATTTAGTGTTTCGGGAGGTGTTTCGGGAGGTTTCGTTTTGGGCCCGGCATCGTTGGAGGTGCATAGATTGAGGACATACTTTGTTAGTTAATGCAAATGATAAACCTTTCACTTCACCATTATATTGGCTTCTACATCTTAAGTCAAACACCCCTCTTTTTTAAAACTCCGAATCCTATCCCCTTGCAAAACAGGATCACTTGCAGTAAACTCATCATAATGACTTTTAAGCTCTGAGCGAAACTATCCTCGGTTAATAATTCATTCAATACCTACGAACTTTTCCTAATCACGAAGGGTCGGGGTAAGTAAAGAACACTTAAAAATAAAATTAACCTGGTAATATTAAATATCATAATCGAATCATACTCATTCATATTCAGATATTTCTCTTGATGTGGCTGGTATGCGTCGGGTGGAGTTTACATGTATCTAAAAGTCTTTTGTAAGTTTGCAATAAGCAATAAGTCAAATGAACTAGAATGAATAATACAGTTGTTATTTATGTAGGAATATAAATTTAGTTTGTATATGGATATATATATATGAATATTCTCATTTTTGCAGTTTTCGCTAGGTAAGTAGGTATCAATTAACTCGACTTGTTCGATAAACTATCCAGCTGGTAGTGTATTAGAAATGAAGTAAGTGAATTGAAATCAGAAACTCCAATTTCCGCAATGGCCTGGAATAATAAGTTTGCTGTATTAATGATTGTTAAATCTAGTTGAATGTTAAAAATAGCTCGTTAGTATCCTCGGGTAGTATGGAAACGGTATTGGACTCCGGGGGTATATTGAATGGAATTGGAATTGGAATAGAGGTTTTCTTAGTTGGTGGATGATAATATATTTGATGGTGCGCTTTCTTTGGAACTATGGGTTGAGTTTGGAATGGAACGTCTGAGAAATTCTAACGACTTATGAATGGGGGTCTTTTCATTAGTGTGTAATGTAGATAATTAGATGTAGGCTTGAAGCGAATCAAGGAAAGGAAGGATCAAGGAGGATCCAGAGTGGAAATATACGATTCACCAGATTTGATAGACGAAAATCTTAAATCTATTTGCCAAAAGGAAGAAATCAGAATAAAAACTAGAATTTGCTATGGGATTTTGCTAACTCTTGAGAGAAGCTGTGGAATAATTAAACATCTTTTCATGATTCTAAATTTTTCAAACCTGAAATCTTCCTTTCTAGTCTAATAATCTAATCTATCGAAGCCCAAATCTAAGTTCATGAATCACGCTGCAATATACACGTCTTTTACCGTTCTTTCCCCCGCCGTTCCAAGACAACCCTCAATACGTCTATACATTAATTACTCCCTTCAGTAGCCTCCGAGCCCTGACGAATGACCGAAACCTGTGGGACCCCTCGTTCTTCATCAAAATTCTTCAGCTTCAAATTATCCCCCTCATTTCTTACACCCCTTGAAGTCGTCACATCTCCCAACCTCGTAGTGGGAAATACCGCATCAGGATCCTCTCCCTCACCCTCATCCCCCCACCCTTCCAAACCATCCAAACTTCCCGCCACTCCTCTCTCCACCCTCACCATGGATAATCTCCTACGATTCCGCACCCACGAAGATCTACCACTCCTCTCTGAAATTTTTTTCGACGAGGAGTTCGACGATTTAGAAGATCTAAAGCAAGAAGAAAAACATTTGTACATTTTTGAAATCCAAGAGATCTGAGCCATAGTTTTGAAGAACCTTGGTAATGTTGGTAGACAACTCGTTATGATACCTGCTCCAAGTTCGACGTAGGAGGGTATGCACATGATGCTTGTTAACCAGGTTACGTCGTTATTTTTCAATAGTTTGGATGAGATTATTAGGCGTACCATTGATGCTATGCAGGCTCTAAAATTGTAAGTCTTATTAATATTTGGAAATGCAAATTTATAATATTGATATTTACTTACAAGAGTCCTGTGGAGAAAATAGCAGAAACACCAACATGTTCCTTGAAACTCATCTGTAGCCGCCAAATAATCGGCTGCGGGAGTAAAATGATAAGGAAATCCGAGATGGTATTAGCCGTTCCAGTTGCGAGAAATACGTAATTCATATTGAGACAGTGACCTGTTTCCAAGACGTTCCAGAATTTCGGTACGGGTGTGCAAAGAAATATCGTCATGAATAATAGAATAACGTAGAAGATGACCGTCATCCACATGAGCGCGTGACAGCTCCAGAACATTAAGTCTCGTGTTCCTGCTGTGAAGATCCTGATGTACTGTAGTAATATTGAAATCTTGATTGATAATATCGCAAGACCGAATGAGATGGATGATATGTAGGTGCCCTGGACACTATGAGCTTCACCAAATGATAGAAAATAGACATAATTAGATGGTTTACATACGTAGAGAAAGATTTGAAAATCTACTAATCTGATATTCCATTGATGCCGACCAAAAACCTTAGGATCGAAACCAGTCGTTACAATAAAAACAATATAACCACCCTAAGAACCCAACCATTAGTTTTCGAAAATCTACGTAGGAAGATTTAAAATACCCAAGCTGCAACCGCAATATCTGCGAAAAGTCAACGCGAAGCTCAACACAACACACATATCTTGATACCTACAATCTTCCAAATGTATCTCTCGAATAATCCGGAACTTCGTATAAATCCGTATGAAAATAGCCAAAGTGGCTAGAATAGTAGTAACAATCTTCACCGCATTGGCTACTGGCAAAAGAGTATAAGAATTATCAAAATTCGGAATAACACCCAGCGGAGGATTCAAAGCTGGCCCTTGCAGTAACTCCTCAAGCTGCGATGGGGATAGTCCCGCCATTATCAAGCTAGCAGACTTCAAAGAGAGAAGAATTTATTTCAAGAAAAATGCAATGAATAATTAGCAATGTGAAAACTAGCACATCACATAATAAAACTACTGATAATATATTGAGAGCAGATCTGAGTCTGACATCAGCCGGATCATGGCCGGACTTGAAAAAGCCGGCTGTACAACCTTCGACGAATTTTGCAAAGAGAAGAAAATCTATTCTGCTGGAACAAGGTTGATTGGTAGGTCTTTCACCACAATGGCTTTTTGACCTTGGCTCGCATGCGCTTGCATATAACGTACTTCAGCCCGACCTCGAGTATACTTCAGCTGCCTGAAAACCGCATCATTGTAACGTTTCAAGAGCACCTTCGCCGAAGTCGAGGAAATTCTCACGTACTTGTCCGTATCTTCTATCGCATGTCTGTTGCATCATGCAGATAAAAATTTTCTTGGTAAAATTAATCATTAGACTATTAGCTAAGTGGTTGTCAGAGATGAAGATGTAGCTAAAGCACTAGTTCTAAAATGTGGCACAATTGAGCTGTAGTATCACGTGTACTCCCGTGACTCATGACAGTCTCTTCCTTGCTGTAAAAAAAAACCTTCCAAAATTTCCACTGCTAGTTTATATAATGTAAATCCCCATTTTTCATGCGGAGTAAAAGATTTCTTAGAAAGTTATACTCGAAAAGGAAATCGCTTAAAATCCTGGGCTAGCATCCTCATTCTCAATATGTACGGAGAGTCAAAGTCGTTGCATACCAACTCTTTTCTCTTTCCACTGTATATGAATTGTCAGTATTCGACCGAGAGAAAAATGAATAGAATAATCAAGAGGCTCACATCAAAAGCAACCTGTACATCTCTGAAAAATGGCTCTCCCAAAATCCACATATCTCCCATTCCATTGCCATCTAACCCATCATCTCCTCCAGCTTCATCCTGGTTATCGCCATCACCAAACCTTCCTTCCACTACAATTCCTACACAATAACCACTACCCCTTTCCATTCTCCCCAAACTAAACCTACCTCCTGGCGAAAAGCTTCCTATGTCTCTCTTACCATCCAATACCTTGACCCTTAAATTTCCAAACTCAAGTGACAAATGAGGCGGGTTAAAACATGGGTAGGCATGGAATTGATCGTATGGTGGTGGAAGTTGACGCGAGCCTGAAATTGAGGCGTAGAGGCTACGGACAAGGTGTGGTGGGCCGACTATGTAGGGAGTATTAACCTGTGGTGAAAGTTAACGAATATGAATTAAATGGAGAGGAGGAAACAAGGCACAGTGGGAAGTGTTGAACTTACATCCAAGACTATAGGTTGATTTTGTAAAACTTTATTTCCATCAATCCAGATCCCTTTCATTAGGATTTCCCACCACCCATCCGCGCCTCGAACTTTGCTCCATTCCCAAGCACTTTCATCACTTCGCTTCAAGTCACTAGTGCCCAAAGTACTATCATCTGTCGTCGTCAATTTTTCACTATTCTCAAATCCAATTTCATTTCTCTTCATCAATCCCAGTTCTACATTTCTCCTCAGCTCGTCATGTCCAGATTGTAGGCCCATCCCATCAATCTTCTTTAATTCATTGTTTTCAGGTTGCAATCCACCCACATCAAGCTTCACCAATTCAGCGTGTCCCGGTTGGAAGCCACCCGCGTCAAGTTTCTTCAGTTCCTGCTCGATCATCCCTTCCACCTCTCTAACTGCCTTGACCGACGACCCTCCAACACTAAAAACTCCCTCATGCCCATTGAGTAACATCAAACTCCAGACCTCTGTATCGACAACTCCACTCTTGACAATCTGCCCCAATAATCCTCTTCTCCAGCCACCCACCTGCCCCAGACCCTCCCCTACAGCCAATCCCAAACTTGCACCACTCTTCCCCAAACTACCAACCCACTGTTTCTGTGGTCTGCAATGGGCGAAGCTCACGGGTATATATCTCTCCCCCTTCAGACCATCAAAAACATCAATCCCCAACGGTAATCCCACTACATCTTTTCCACACCTGCATCCTGGAAAATTCATGCCCTTTCCCTGTTCATTATCATTACTAACACTGTAAGTGCCACTTCTCTCTTCGAGATAAAAACTCCCCTTCCCACTAGGTGTACTAATCACCGAAAAATCAGCCGTCAACATATTAAGATCTAGATCTACATTCTGCGACGGTTCGCCAATTTTCAAGGATGCAAACCAAGATCCAGAATTACCAACTTCGCCGAGAAGAGTAGTCCCTGGTTGGATAGAAGTTCCAGATCGACGTTGGGAATTTGTTGTGTTGGTAGTTTGACCATCATGCCATCGTCTAGGAATCCTAACAACCCTATTTCCCCTCAACACTCTCTCAGAATTTGTAAACCTGCCATGCACATCGGCAAGTGTGGATTGAAGGAATGTAAGATTTGCGGTGTCAGGAGCGGGAAATGAGCCACCACGTCGGGTTATAGTGTAGTGTATTGGCGGAAGGGTGGCACATGTGAGGTGTATCAAGTGAAGGGTGAGGATGAGAAGACTTATGAGATGAAGATGTGAGAAATACATTTCAGCGACTTCTCCAGAGATTTGGGAGAATTTTCTGATGGAAACCTGGATTGGGATGGGTGAATTGTGTAAAGGGAAATGAACAAAGTCATATTAAAAATTGGATTAGGAAAGTGAGAGTTGCGAGAGAGATGACACGATCGTTAGTAAAATCATTTATAAGGAAAGAGCACTTTCAGAATTTGGTTACCCACATTACTGCCACGAACAGTGTGTAACATAATTTTTCTCTGTATTCAATTCAATACACACCTTGTTATTGCTTTTTAAAATCTTACGAAAAGACATTGTCGAAACGAAAGGTATTACAGTAGATCTGTGTCAAATATTCAACTCAGGCATGCTAATAATGCCAAAGATTTTTATCCATAGAACTAATCGAGCAACTCTTAAAATTCTGTCCCTTATGCTCTTGTAATCAGGAAGTTTCAATCTTCGAATCATACCTTTCTAACTTCAACGCTGCCATATCTAAGCCGTCAATACCCTTAATCAAATCTGCTGCCTTCTCACCAATCGCATATGCAGGCATTTGGGTATGACCTTGATTAAGAAGTGGCATAACGCTTGTATCGGCAACTCTGAGATTATTCACACCTCTGACTCTTAATTCCTCATCAAGAACTGCCGTTGGATCCGATGCTTTGCCCATTTTGACGGTTCCTCCGGGATGATAACAGGTTGTAGCATTATCTTTGATATATGGAACCCACTGTTCTCTCGATGTATATGCATGGTGTGTTAAGTCCTTAGGCCAGCTTCCCTCAACTATGTCTTTCGTGCCTTTCCCCTTCATAATGATTTCATTGGCATATCTACATGCCTCACTGAGAACAACAATATCCAGTTCTTCACTCAAGTAGTTGTGATCGACAACCGGATTGTCCTTTGGGTCCTTTGATTTTAAGGTTACGGTACCTCTGCTTTTGGGTGCAAATAACTCCGCGATTATAGAAAATGCATGTGACTTATCTCCGTCGGGGAATTGATCGAACTGCTTTGGGCCACCATAGCATTCCGTGCTGAAGAATTCGACGTTTGGTTGTGATTTAGTTAACCCCATAGGATCTCGGCCTGGCCGTCGCGGTGCTGAAGTCCAAGCTGGTTCGGAAGCAAGACGTTCATCAAGACGAGAGTATGCGAACGCGCCAAATGGAAAAGTGGAGAGGGGTCCACGCTTCTCTTCTTTCCATTGTCTGTAAGCTTCACCTAAAGCATTCGGGCGATAAAGCAGATAATCGCTAGTAACATTTGGCTTTGTGGTTTCATAGAATATGAAAACAATCTGTGATTTTTGTTAGTAGGGTAGGTATATTTGTGAGGTTTCGACTATTTACCATGTGATCCATAAGATTTTTGCCGACTCCGGGAAGATCGACCTGACACTCGATACCATGGGATTCAAGCTCGGACTTTGCTCCGATCCCTGATCGCATAAGAATAGTTGGCGAGCAATACGCCCCTCCACTAATGATAATCTCTTTCCTAGCTCTAATTTGCTTTTCCGTCCCATCTTTTTCAATTACTTTGACAGCTGCAGCTCTCAAGTCGTCGGGAGATGCACCTTCGAGAATTATTCGATCGACTATCGTATTAGTTTTGATCGCGAGATTTGGACCTTTGTTGGTGAAGTAATTTGCCGAAGTAGTTCTGTCTCCTTTGTAAACAGTTCTTGGTACATGACCACAACCATTTGGAGTTTCTCCAGTCGAAAACATGTCAGGATGAAGTGGCAGACCTTGATCCTCCATCGAATCCAAAATCATGTGAGCTATTGGGGCCTAATAAAGTCAATATATTGTGTAAATAAGCTACTGTGGTACAGCTTACCAGGTCGTGAGGTTCCACGTCAAGCAAGCCGTCATGACCATGCACCGAATCGTCGGCCTTAAACCATTCCTTGCCATGAAAGTTCTCTGCCTTTATCTCTATCAGTTCCATAAGCATGATCAGGAAAGTGACTATTTTACCTTCTTCATGTAACCGAAAACCTCCTCACCACTCCATCCTGGCATTTCCCAGTCATCGTAATCTTGTGGTATACCTCTAATGCACAGTGTACCATTTAGACCACTGGACCCTCCGAGAAATTTGCCTCGGCTGGCTTTGACTTGACGATTATTGACTCCTGGATTAGGTTCCGTGGTAATGTTCCAGTCCGCTTCTGTGTCAAAATTCTGTGACCTATGAATAGATAATCAGAGCTCTGGCCCACGAGACAATGGGATGAATATCTCACCATCCCCCGACCATGAGAGTATTTTCGAGAAGGGAATTATCCTCTCCTGCTTCGATGACGAGAACAGAATTGTTGGGATCTTCTGCCAATCTTGCTGCGACAACGGCCCCTGACGTGCCAGCTCTATAAATGCTTGTTAGAGAGTTATCATTCAAACATTATATCTAAGTAGTAGACTTACCCGCACACAATATAGTCATATTCGGTGCCTTCCGGCTTTACGGTGATAGCCATGATGAGGTTTGAAGTTTCGCTTATGGTACCCAAGAAACAAATATAAAATGAGATAACGAACACAAAGATATGAACAAAGGAATATGGAAAGCAGGTACCCGCGTCAATATTATATCGACAATTCCAAGTCTAAATTAGCAATGGCATCCACTTGCATGGATGGGATAGCATCTTCTTCAATAGACGTATAAGTGTAGCTAAGGTACGTGTATTAGGAGAGCTGACATGCTACTCAAGCTGAGCCCTAGAGAAATCAGGTTATTCCTTTGGCGTCCATAGTTAAGCATTTGGTGGTATGTGCATATTAGAGTTTCGGAGTGGCACACTTTGTGGCCGCACGAGCACATTTGATCCTCCTTCAGGTGCATGTGGAATTATTCCTACGCATTAAGCGTGTATGTGTTAATAGTCTTACCACCTCTTCTCAGCCAATTCGGAATTGAGAAGATTAATCAGCATATGGCTCGGGGCTGAGAATTTGCTTGGATAGTTCCCATCCCAGACCACTGGGACAGATCACCTGAGTCCAACACAAACATAACGGACTACTACTCAAGCCTATTTCCGCGCAACAGTTCCGTCTCCAGGTCGGATTGATTACCAGTTATGCGGCCAGCAATGCTGCAAGACATTCTTATTCTGGTTTAAATTCTGAGGAGGGAAAGCTTACTACAGCTGAAAAGAATGGATCTGGTGGATTTGCTCCTCTACCGAGCATCTTCCACTTTTATTACTTGAAAATTTGTGTAAAAAAAGAAACAGATTGGATATTGGCCTTACAATTTATCTACTCTAAAGACCATTACTGTATATAAAATAGATTTGTAAGATCTATGCATATACCCCTCTCCCATAGCCCTGCCCATAAATTACAGATCAGAACGAGAATATGTTGTAGACGTCCTAGTCGCTCGAGTGTTGAATTTACACATTTCGGAAAGAAAGAGCTTGATATTTGAGATATAAATTAATTTATTCGCTATCATTTGATATAATTTGATGAAATTATCATAAATTGAATTTTTAATTTTCTATCAAAATTGAAGGTTAGTTTTGGACACATGCATGTTATGAAAATGGGTGTAACACAATGCATATGTTGAACCATCTTTGGGGAACACGCGGGGGATGTTCTTGATCTTCGGAAGGCCGTTCACCACGATAGGGGCGGAATTAAAGCGGAAAACCCCCGTGAGATGACAACAGCCGCATTAGCCGCACCACTATCTCCAACATTGATTGCAATTTGCAATCAAATATTTCTGTTCGCCGTTGAGGAGTTACATTCAACTACAGATACGGGGCGTATGCTGTGGAGTGTTTCCGACTCTCACTGTTTTGCTGCTGAACATATTCTAATCCTTGACTTCAAGGCGGAGAGACAAACTTCACGGCACACACCTCCGTTCAGAAAACCTCTTCCACCAAGGTAGGGCAGTCATAACAGAGTCAAGAACTTAAAAATAACAATAGCAAAATATTCTTTGTTTTATGTTGATTGTCCCATCGAAAGATCGCTCATAGAGACGCTCTGTTTACCCTTCCCAATACCTTTGATAAACGGAGAATCAACAAAGAACCAAAGTGCTCTAAACAACAATGCAACAAAACCCCTATTAACGGAATAAGTTATCTAAGTGTACTCGTAGCTGTCTTAGTATTGCAAGGACTTACATGTCCATAAATATCTCCACTCGAGATCTAACTACATCAGCTACATTCAAAATAGGGAACCTCACCCTAATTCGAATCGCATCACATATCAAAGGTTAGTCAATATGTCTAAACGTCCAAGTCTTTTGGCAAATTTCTCTGACAAGTTCACGTTCGGTGTAGAGTTTGAGTTTGGCATTCGCCTCCCAAAACGACCATTTACAAAACAGAAAGAGATCTGGGCGCTTGTTAGAGACACCCTGATTGTCGAGACTGAGCTTGACATTCTGTCACAAGCTGATATTCAAAAGTTAGATGCAGACCTCTGACCTCCAACTCCAACTCCAACTCCTAACCAAAAGACCCCACAGGCAGCATTGTTCAACGCATGGGTTGTCGACACGGATGCCACTTTATATTTCTTCGATGAGCGGAAGGCAAATAAGGTCTATTATTGCCCGATTGAAATCCAGTCACCAGTCTTGAAATTTGGCCTCGAAGCATTCAAGGAAGTGGACAGGATGCTAACCGCTATCCACAAACATTTTGATGTTGTTGTCAACAGATCATGTGGTTTTCACGTTCATGTTGGTAAAGGAAAAGCAGGACTGAACTTTACGCCGCTTCAACATCTCATGGCAACTCTTTGGATTTTTGAATCCCAAATCTCAGAACTTGTTCACAAGTCACGAGTTGGAATGAAAGGTGGCTTCTGTCCATCACTTCATTTACGCTCCAATCTTGGTGTACTTAAACATGAAGGAGAATTACTAGATGTACTGCTCAGCATAACTGACTTAAATGAAGTCGTCGAAATGTTCAGTGGACATTTGTATTTCAACTTTTTGTCATATCGTATTGAAGGACTCCGTAAACCGTACCTTAATACAGTCAAAAGAACCATCGAATTTCGACAACATGAAGGAACCATGGATTCAGAAACCGTCTTGAATTGGGTAAGTTTTGTTGTTGAGTTGGTGGCCTGGGCTCACAAGATTCACCGTCAAGATTTGAAGATATTTCTCTTAAAAAACACCACTTCCACAGAGTGGTATTCTGTGGAAGATCTCTTCAAGGAAATTGGTTTTCCACAATCAGCTGTTGAATTTTACCGAGGAAAAGTCGAAAGACTACGAGAACTTGAGCAGAAGGAAGATGAGGAGAGAGCTAAAAATAAAGAAGCCTTGGACACTGGGAAATCAAGCAGTAGCGAGTCAGACACTGCTTCATCCGTGCTAAGTTAAGATGCGAGTGCGTCAGAAGCGAGTCTTTCCCCTCTTATCTTCCTCTTTCGCAACTCTCCTCAAATCAAATCAGATTAGTAAGCCAGTTCATACTTCTTTCGCAGCCTACTATTTTCCATCTTCCTGTCAAATCAACACTTATCACTTCGGACTTAGATTTTCATTATCTCTTATCAATGCCATCCGGATCGTCTAATTCATATCAAGCCTTGATGTTTTATCGATCTATAATCTCATTTTTACGATCCAGATTTTATCCATAATGTCTCACTCAATTCTCGTCCGTGAAATCCACGTGCCTTGTTTTCACTAGCCTTCGCCTGTGTACAGAAAGGCACTTGTGGGGAATAGTAAACTTCATCTTGAAATCAATTACACTATCTTTCAAATTCCATTTCATTCTAATAAAGTTCTTCTGTCATAGGAACGAAAACAACTCTCAAAGGTTCGAAAGTCTCGAAATTCAAGATGATATATCGCGATTTCAAGATAATACAGCGTGCCATCATCCTCTTGTGCGACCGAAAAACACACCATAAACCGCTTTGAAGCATACACAAGATGCTAAACTGCAAGGAAAATAGTGGCTCTATTTTGAGTATAGTATACTTCTGGCCAGACTTCAACGATACTGAAGTCAAATCCGATCGTCCAATGGCAGCTATCACTACTTGATGTACGATGTTTAGCTAGACATTCATTTCAGTCTGTGGAGTTTTCTCTCTCATCCAATTGGACCATCCACGTTGATCTCCTTAAGACCTGATCTAGAAGCTATCTGGAACCTTTGCCTTTGAATCTAACAGCAGACTTGGCGGTTCGTCTTTGAATAAAGCGGATCATCCAAGACATGCCCCAAGCGCTTTCGTCATATATCAGTGGTAGATATTCATGTGGAAGGTGCGACTCTTATCCTCGCAATCGTCGCTCTGTTAATCAAGCTCTCTCTACATCTTAAAATCTACTTCTACATGATTTTGAATTTTCTCTCTATAAGTAATACTCCATGGTGATGCTAAACCTTGAAGTGGCTGAAGGTGTTTGCTTTTGGAAAGCGACCCATCATTATTGCATGTTAACAGGCTAGTGTTCTAACGGTCAAATGTCTAGCACATTTAGTTCCAACGGCTTCCCCATGCCAAGGCAGTGTTGTCAGTTCAACTTGACTTTACCTTCATAGTCATAGGTCATTACATAACACCTTAACTCTACCATTTTCCCCTCCCACAACCATCTTCCCCAATTTTCTCCCTCGATTTCTCTCTTTCCTAATTCAGTCATCTGATCACTCATTTGTTTCCAATCTTAAATCAATCACCAAACTTGATATATATTCAATCAACTGTCAGGTATTTCGATATATATTTGTGACACCATTTCATTATCAAGTTAAAGGAATTACCAAACCAAGTCAGAATGCTTCCAGGGCTTCCAGAGCACATTGCCACTTGGGTTTCAGGGCTACCAGGACCAGCAAGGCAATCAAGACCAACAGACCAAGCAGTAGAACTTGACAAAGTAGATGTCCATGGAGGATCGCTAGCTCCCAACAGGAGCGATCGGATCATGAAGGATATCGAAAATGGATTGTATGTATTCTCGTCATACGAAATCGATCCAGCCTCCGAGTTTATCCTCGGCCCGCGATTGAGCGTTAGCTAACTTCATTTTCAGATACAATTGTCCAATTTGCCATGACACTATTTCAATCGACATATCGGAGATCTGGGCTTGCCACTGTTGCTATCAAGCCTATCATCCTGGTTGTATCCATAATTGGGCTCAATCCTCCATTCGGTTTCTGAATATTACATCCTGGACATGTCCTACCTGCAAACAATCACACTCTAGCTATCCGAAACCGAGTTGCTGGTGCAGAAAACATGATGTGTCCATGCTTGCCATAACTACAGGTAGTTGCGGCCACCCTTGTTCAAAAGAACAGCGTTGTGGTACTCGAAACAATTGCGAATCGTATACATGCCCGTCAATATGTCATCCTGGACCATGCATTCAAAAAGAATGCACAGACAAGTGCGGGGAGGAAATTCCTTCCAATCCAGTCGTACCACCTCCAGCACTCCATCACTCCGGTGTTCTCAATAACAATACATATGTTCCTTCAGAAGGAGGGCCAATACGAAGTATTGCTGACATCAGAAGAGAAGTAGAAAATGGACATCGAAATGGGACAAATTCCTTTGGCATTGGTCCACGACGAGATCACAGGTTCTTAGGATTGCTCCGCGGTGGCTATTCAACCGAATTTCTCCTATACGACCTTTGTTTTATTTTCCCCGTTCTACTTACTTTCAATGGCATTATCATTCTCTGGACTAAAACACGTCTTTCGCGATACACAATGCCCCTCGCGCACCAAAAGTTTACGGAGGGTAATTTACGCAACTTCGAGCAAACTTTCTGCATCCTCTTGGCTGTTATTCTCTTCGGAGTCAATGCACTATTTTGGGGTTCAGCTATACTCAGAATTTCTTATTGTTTGAAAGTTAAGCTAGGTTTGAGTACATCCCTCACAGAATGGACGCCACACGATGTTCCTTGGAGACGTATCAAGATCGTAACTTCTAAGCTTGTTTCGCTCCTCTTGTGGATTATATTTTTTATGCTTACTCTTTGTATCCCGGCGGTGTAAGTTTCCTATCTTCTCTTCCTCGTTGTTAATCGTAGGACTAAAAAACCTCCAGACTTATCATCGGGCCGGGGCATTTCTGGAAATACAAAATGGACGGCACATGCAATGGCTTCGATACACGTATCAAGCTCTCCGAACCATATGCTCGTTACTTCGGTCTTGAAAACAAAACACTACCACGTACGAGGTTTGTCTCTCCTCATTTTATGCAAACTCCAGGTCGATATACATATCCCTCATCCGATGATTACGAATCCTACCCATCCGGGATCGACCTCTTCAACATCATCAAAGTAAACGCAACGACACCAGCCAACAACTCATCCACAACACTCAAGCCCTTCGAAGAATACTGGCGCATAATGGGAATCTACGGCGACAACCCACTCCATCTAGATTTCGACCTTGAGCACCACTCCTGGCGCATGAGCAAAGGCAGCATCGTCATCGACCCCGAGGACCCCAGTTCCTCATTCTACCCCGGTCGTCTATACAGAAAATTACTCCCGCAACACTTTTACAACCCCGATCTCACCAGCGATCTAACGCCCAATTTTGAAACCGCAATTCAGAATCTTACACAAGTACGTAATGGAACATGGACACTTACGCACGCCAAAGGACAAGATACCCAATTCCCAGAATTAGGATTGGTGATTCCGAAATGGTGGTTATTCGATAAACATTGCGCGTATCAAAGTTTCATGCGAGTTTTCAGGGAGAATGTCGGTGCGGGAGGAAGAACTAAAGATGGGATTTACAGAAATTGGGAAAGGGGTAGTGTGAGGGAAGAAGTGATGAGAACGATGAGTTATGGCTATGGAGGTCATGATGGATTGGAAGTTTGCGCGAGGAGGAATGAATATACGTGGAAAAGTAAAGGGGTAGAGGGGAGAGAAGAGGGATTGGGAGAGGATCTTTTGGTGCCCTTGGGTTTGATGGCTGTGGTTAGGAAACGGATGAGAGATGAACAGAGGAAGTTGGAGTTTTGTCCGTGGCCTGAACATTGAGGTGGTTTGATGTTGGGGGGGTTTTGTTTTGGATGGGCGTTTTGGGTGGGTGTTTGGGGGGTAGGATGGTATTTGGTGGAGATATGTTGATTATATCATACCCTGATCTGGAGAATGTGGATAATCGTAAATAGTAATTATATACATGATGTTTTTAGTTTAATAAATCTCGAAGGCGCTTTCAATAATCATTTATTTATCACTTTATCTATCGAGAATTAAGTTCCCGATACACTGTAGTATTCTCGCAGGTAGCTCCTGATAAAATAAATTTCCCTTGAATATTACAAAACATTTTTCAATTGTTGAAACTTCGAGCTGTATGTATTCAACATACGACACTTCAAAGCTAGGCACGATAATCTCACTGCATTGGAATCATCCAATGCTGCTACTATAATTTAATCATTTATTCATCGTTATTCAGAATTCTCTCTCCTACTCATAGTCCTAATAATCCTCCCAATCTCTCTTCAATACTCTTCACTTGCTCTGCAGTCATAACCTTACTACCCATAAGATAAATCACATTTCCTAATATCCTCGCGTGGATATTCCATTCACCCAGCTCGCCTTCCACATCGCCACCTAGTAACTTCTCTCTGATTACCTCTGTCACCTTGGATGTATATCCACCTCCTTGCTCATCTTTAAATGTGATAGCCAATACACTACCTAATGCAATTACACCATCGACTGACTCCAGATGAGATGCTGAAGTAACGAATGATTTACTCCATATACTCCAGACCTGAACTTTCTTATGTTTGTTTTTTGCCGCTGTTGTTTCTGTCTGGGGAGTTATTTCTCCTTCAGTATTTTTCACCGCATTCCAATCCTTTCTAAAGCCCTCCCAAGCCCCATTTTTCTCGCTGTCTAATTTTCCCATGGTTTCCAAACTTACGCGTGCGACTTCGCAGCCTACAGCGTGACCAGTATAACTATGCCCATGTAACAGCGCTTCACTCTTTTCATCGCCAAGGAATGCTTCGTAGATGCTTTCGCTGGCTAGTGTTGTGCAAAGGGGTAGTAAACCACCTGTTAAGAGTTTGGCATGCACTGAAATATCGGGATATGTATGCAAGAGGGTAGAGGAACTGAAGTGGCCAAGTCGGTAGAGGCCTGTGAAGACTTCGTCGTGAATTACGGGAAGGCCAGTCCATTGATTTGGTGAGGCTGGGTTGCCTGTGGAAGGATTATTGACTTTACCGAGCAAGTGTTCAGGCATATTGCGAATGATGTATGTCAATGTGCGTTGGAAGAGGGGATCGCTTCAATTTATGTTAGAGGAATGCTTGAGTGGTAATGGGATGGGTATACTCACCAGAATAGCATACCACCAGCACCAAGGATAACTGGCTCCAAAACCAAGGCACCAAATTTCATCCCCTTTCCCCTTGCCCTTTCCAGTTCGGCCAAAATATGTTTCTCATACTTTTTCCTCAACTTACTGGTACTTCTTTGCCAACTAAAAATATCTTCCAATTCGTCAAATGTCTCCTCAATTTTCTGGCCAGTTCCGTCATAAACTACCCATTTCCCGTCTTTCATCCAGACTTTTGGTACATCAAACCATAATCCTCTTCCTTTATACCAATGTACCTTTTCATTGTAAACGCTTCCTTCACTGAGATCCATAGCACCAATGGTATCTCCATGATAGCTGCCTTTTAATCCAATAATTCCCACCCGTTTTCTGGCGTCCTCACAATTTCCCCAACGGTAATGTTTACTAGCAGCTGTCAAAGCCATTTTTACAGCAACTTCCATGCCAGTACTACCGTTATCAGAATAGAAGACGCGTGAGAGACGGGGATTCTTGATATTTGTAAGGAGATGATTAGCGAGTTTGAGAGCAGGTGAATGGATGGTAGATGCAAAGATGCAGTGGCCATAGCGACCCGATGCATAAGCTGCGGCTAAGGAAAGGGCAGGATTTCCGTGGCCTAGACCTTGAGTCCACCAGGATCCTGAGCCATCCAATGTTGGTGTAAGAACATTATCCTTGGACCGCTTTTGTGGTGTGGATTCGCCTGCGCTAGTGTTCGGTAGGGTCTGGAAATAATCTCCATAAGCTGAATCTATTGGGAGTATATTATCAGGTGAGACATGTTTCATTTGGGTGAACGGAAACCAGATCGTTTCATGGGCTTTCGTGGCCATCTGTTCAAGATCTTCAATTCGTGAAATGTTTCGTTGACGGGCAGTTTCCAATAGAGCTTCAATCTCGCCAGACTGAGTAATACTTGAGTAGTATGAGGACATAGACTCCTCATCTTCTTGTAGATTTGGAATTTGGTTCGGTGGGGGAGGAATGACTGTTGTTTTTACACCCCTTTCTTGGAAATATTTGGAAAGATATGCATAATTGCTGTATTTTTCCTCTTGAAATATCAACACTGACTCAATATCATAACCACGAAGATGCAGACCTATGTTTTCATTAGTACAAGTTACATTTTTGGGGTTCACCTAGAAGAAACTTCGAGACTTTCAAGTATCTTAAGGATATGACTTACTCTCCCAAGCGCTAATTGTTGCTGAAATTCCACCCAATTTTGAATCACCAACGAGAAAAATTGGCATTCTCAAAGGTCTTAATGCATCCACCTGACTGGTACCAGAAGGTGTAGGTGAATGTACACCACCAGCACCTTCCACCAGGATCATTGATTCCCGTCCTTCTTCATTACTTTTCGTCCATTTTTGGACTTGTTCAGCGATTGCTGTGACAATCTCGTGATCATTTGGTGGCTGCAAGTAGTTCTCGGGTCAGCGTCCTTCGATCGTATCTCATTTGAACCCTCAAGGTCCGATCAATTCATTTTATTTCGGAAGTTAAAACATAATATATCAAGCTAAACCCATAAAACTATCAAGTCATCGTTCCTACGTCCAGATTTAAATTTCAAAACTTACTTTCACACCCTTTGCCGCTATATGTGGACTGACAGCTTCCCCATATCTGAACAAACATTTTATGTTCGTTCCCTTCGCAAATTTCCCAATATGGCCATCATCAGCCTCGTTTAAAGGGCCCGTAGAAACAGGCTTCAAATAATATGGGATTTGTTTTTTGGCAAGAAGTTGCCGACACAGAAGTGTTGAAAAGATTGTTTTTCCTAAAGATGTATTGGCTGCTGTGAGATGATAAACAGGAAGAGATCGTGAGAGAAGTGAGGGTGGCGGTTTGTACATTTTGAAAGGGGGAAAAGAACAAGACGAGAGAGTCAAAAGAAGCTCAGAGTTGCAATTGAATCTGTGATTGAAATTTGGACAACGAGGGGGTCAGAAAGACATGGTGGGGTAGCTTGCATTGATGACTAAGAGCTGACTATTTGATTGGATAATATACAATAATTCTACATTTACCCCTGAATTATCTCCACAGTAGCTTCGAATATGATCTGCGGGAAATATACATTCTGGCAATTGTGCCAATGTACCGGTGCTCCATATATCACCAGCTGTACGAAGGAAATAAAGTTTCTCGGCACAACTTCAACGGTTGTTAACTGACAGACCTGAGTCAAGCAGGCAGTTGGGTGACTCACGAATCACATCAAATTACCTATCTACTCTTATCCATCCGTACAATGTAACCACAAAATTTCTATCACACATTACACAGCTATTTCGTATCGAACACGACGAAAATGCCTACACTCGAGGAATCCATGACCTCGGCACTCAAATCCCGAGCTCAGAAATCCTCCTTGAGAAATTTATCTTTACCATCTACTATACAAACTACAAGCGGTGTTACACCAATAGACTTCTCATCTAATGATTTTCTGTCACTGTCAACTTCTCCACTGCTACATAATGAGTATCTTTCACTACTACGGAGCCACCTGTCACCTCCGTCATCTCAATCCCCAGCATCGTCTTCATCTCCGCCAACCCTAGGTAGCACAGGTTCTCGTCTTTTAACCGGGAATTCACCTCTGGCGCTCAATCTCGAATCCCTAATCTCCCAATTTCACCGTTCTCCACACCTTGGTTCCGGTGCTCTTCTCTTTAACTCAGGCTTCGATGCCAATTCCGCATTTTTCGCTTGCGTTCCGCAGAAAGGAGATCTCGTAGTCTACGATGAGCAAATTCATGCAAGCGTTCATGAAGGAATGAGGGGATCACGTGCTAAGAAATTTCTTTCATTTGTACATAATGATGTTGGAGATTTACGGAGGGTATTGGAAAGTGTGGGACAAGTAGAAGAAATGGGCAATGTCTTTGTTGCGGTGGAAGGCTTGTATAGTATGGATGGCGACGTATGTCCTTTGCGTGCGGTAGTAGAGGTTGTGGAGGAGATTTTTGGATTAGGAGGAATTACTGAGGGTGGGAGAGGATATATTGCGGTGGATGAGGCACATTCAACTGGGGTTTATGGACCGCAGGGACGAGGACTGGTTTGTGAATTAGGCTTAGAGGAGAAGATCTTTGCTAGGTTACATACTTTTGGCAAGGCGCTAGCTGGAAATGGTGGTATGTTATTTTCTATGTCCCTTTATCCCATCCACTGTAGAGGTATGTCGAAATTTGTGAATTGAGGTGCTAAAATTAACATAGCCATAATCTTAACCACCCCTCTGACTCGTCATTACCTCCTCAACTACGCCCGCCCTCTCATCTACAGCACTTCGCTCTCTACCCCATCACTCCTTCTCATCGCAGCTTCCTACTCACTTCTGCTTTCCTCAAGCACTCAATCTCTACCATCTCATCTTCGTTCTCTATCTCACCATCTCAAATCTTTACTTTCTGACATTCCTCATTCACACTATCTGAAACCGCAACCCCAAAACTCCGAACCATACACTGAGGATCTAAACTGGACACCAATTTTCTCTCTTCAAACACCTGAGCCAAAGGACCTAGCAAGTTATTGTCAAAAGGCGGGGTACAATGTAAGGGCAATAATGAGTCCGACGGTTAAAAAGGGAAGTGAAAGGGTGAGGGTTTGTCTACATGCAGGGAATACGTTTAAAGAAATTGAGGGATTGGTGGAATGTGTTAGAGAATGGATTGAGATGATGGAGAAGAAAGGGGAGATTCAGGTTGGTGATAATGTCTTGGGAATTCAATCCCCTCTAGCATCTGACTCTTCGGTTGGAGTTCAAAAAGGGTATACTGTAGATGTAGGTGCAAGTTTTGGAGAGAGGCCCCAAGAACAGAGAGCAAAACTATAGAAGCACCACGTGTTAGGAAACAGAAATTTCAGGATGTATATACGAGGATATAAAAGTACAGTCAACAGAAAGCCTAGAAAGCTAGTCAATTGCAAGCAGGGTCTACAGATAGCTATCAGACCTAGTCACTATCTCCGAAACAAATAAGCCGAAACTCAAAAGTATATCTAAAAGATCTTCAAGTTTGAAGCAGGGTACAAGAAATTCTCGGAAGGTGGTAGATCATACAGAGTAGATAATAGTAATACAGATAAAAGTATGAACGGATTTCTCATTGAAACGAAGCTAAACCAAGGCCAATGTGATTTGGTGAAATCTTTCCATTTACAATGGTTGGACGGATAATTGCAGGTTCCAAAGCTTGGTATCTGTATCCATAGCTCTGACTCGGGTCTCAATGCCAATGCACTAGGTAAAATCGGAAAAACACTTGATAGAATATGCAGTACTGTACTCGAGTACCTAGTTAACAATTTATTGTATTGTGAGATATACTCCCTATGATATTACCACATTGGTAAATATCAAGCTCTTTTCAGGATCCAAGCTCCAGATACCTACCTACCTACCTACCTAGAAACATTACCCCAAAAATCAGAACCCTCTTCCCAATCTTTCCACAACTAGCAATATCAGCTACGGACTACAAATATCCAAACGCCGCCGCAAGTCGCCCAAGATCTTCCTAGATAACCTCGGTTATCCAATCATGCCAGCTAACATCTCAGCAGCCCAGCCCAAGCTCCAACACGGGCCGACCCACTCAACGGCATGATAGCGGGGCAGCAGGGAGCCCCCCCCTTTTCCTCACCAATCACAAAAGATAATTACCAAGCGAGCGATTGCCAGAATTATAATTTGTTGAGCTGCACATGTCTGCCCCGCCATTTAGCTCATATGAGGTTGCATCAAATGCATGAATGATTTGTGTGCACAAAAGTTAATAAAACCCCTCATTTAGTGTGAATGTTATGTTGTATGTATGGTGGGGTAAGATAATGAGCTGTACGTACTGTATTTCCGTAATGCTGTGTTTGATTTTGACCTTCCTGTTTATGTGTTGAGTCACGATTTAGAGTTCGCTGAATAGGAGTGGGTTAATACCTACATACTAGTAGCTTGGTTGAAGATTGTAATATCTGTCAAATTTGAATTGAGGGATATTTTGTTTTTGTTTTCTCGTTGCACTCTCTTTCACTCTATTGTATTGTTTCTACTTGTCAAACAGTGAAAGAGTGTATACAGATAGATTTCCAAACTCCACTCACTCACCACTATGGCGACTCTCAGAACTTCCCTATCACGATCCCTCATCCTCCTTCGCTCCAATACCCCTAAACTCGCACCTATCTCTTCCTCTGTTCGTCTTCAAGTTCAAAAGTCGAGAAACTATGGTACCGTATCATCTGTTCCTCCTCAAGCTACAGAAACATCAAGCACATCACCTAGTAAGGATGTCTACCAAGAAGCACTCAACGCAACTGAACCCCGCAGCAATTGGACAAGAGAAGAAATCAAGGCGATCTATGATAAGCCATTGATGGAGTTATGTTGGGGTGCTGGTAGTTTGCACAGGAAATTCCATATACCTGGGGCTATTCAGATGTGTACATTGTTGAACATCAAGACGGGTGGTTGCTCGGAGGATTGTTCTTAGTAAGTTTGGCTAATTTTTATTCTTTTTGTTGCTTTTATATGCATTACTATTGTGGTTTTCGATACTCTCCTTTTTTGCTTTCTCTTTACAAGCTCTCAATATTTATCCGGCAACAATGCTAACATAAAATCTCCAGCTGCGCCCAATCATCCCGCTACCAAACCGGTCTCAAAGCCTCCAAAATGGTCTCCGTCGAATCTGTCCTCGCAGCCGCCCGCATCGCCAAAGACAACGGTAGTACACGTTTCTGCATGGGAGCCGCGTGGCGCGATATGCGTGGACGAAAAACCAATCTCAAAAATGTCAAAACAATGGTTAGCGAGATTCGCGGAATGGGTATGGAAGTATGTGTCACGCTTGGTATGATTGATGCAGAGCAAGCTCAGGAACTCAAAGAAGCCGGTCTCACGGCTTATAATCATAATGTGGATACGTCGAGGGATTTCTATCCCAAGGTTATCACGACCAGGACTTATGATGAGAGATTGGATACCATTAAGAATGTGAGAGAGGCCGGAATCAATGTTTGTACGGGTGGAATCCTCGGATTAGGAGAAAATAAGTCTGACCATATTGGACTTTTGGAGACGGTTGCTACGTTGCCTTCGCATCCGGAATCATTTCCTGTGAACATGTTAGTGGCTATCAAAGGAACACCACTGGAAGGAAACAAGAAGGTGGAATTTGAGAATATGTTGAGAATGGTTGCGACGGCTAGAATCGTCATGCCTAAAACCATCGTGCGTTTGGCAGCTGGAAGAGGAGAATTGAGCGAGGAACAACAGGTCTTATGTTTCATGGCCGGAGCCAATGCCGTTTTCACAGGAGAAACAATGTTAACCACACCAGCCGTTGGATGGGGTGTCGATTCCGTCGTTTTCAACAGATGGGGATTAAGACCCATGGAAAGTTTCGAGGTTGAAGCCTTGAAGAACGATAAACCTGCCACTACTAATACGGAAATACCGGTAGAGGCAAGTAAGGCAGAGATGCCAGGTACAGTTGCTTGATTGATTGTTTGATTTGGATACCCAGGGCGTTTGGTGCGCTCATCATCTCGAGTTTTTGCAAGGAGATTCGAACAGTGGAAGTGCCGTTGCGCCACCATTGGGATTGGCGTATCGGACTGAGATTGACTGTGCCACGAAAATGTTTTGCGCTATCGTGTGTTGTCATCTCGTGGGAATTTAGCGTTGTTTGTTTTGTTTTTGGTTTTGTTTGATGTGAGAGAATGATTGTTTAGAAGGGGAGAATGTATATACGGAACAGTAGAATATATTCTTGTCTATAAGATTATATAGGATAAATATATATAAGCTTATCCTCAAATCAATGTAAGTCTTCCAAAGTGATAGATAATTCGACACTGGCATAGACCGTGACATGGAATATGCATCTTGTTCCCTCACGCTCCTAATACGCGTTTCATCACTACCTTACCATCAATCCTACCCCTAAGTCTACTATCCGTTCTATAAATCAACCCTATAAAATAATAATCAGTGATTATAAGAGATACTCACACATAAACCCTTTCTATCATTCCCCTCACCCCCAATCTAGGTTATACTATAAACTACCATCCTAAACAACCTTTCAGAAATCCGAACTAGAAAAAGCTATAGTTATTTATGTAGTATAATAAGAATAACTGCGTATAAACCCCCCCCAACCCAACCAAAAGAAAGAATTCACACATTCATATTCATAAACCATTCGTATCCTAATTATCATTTGAAAAGCTAGAATCACAAATTAAAAGTATCAACAAAAAGAAAAGGGGGAAGTAACTCCAGATATCTCCAGACTATATCATCATCATAACAACAATCAAGCCAAAATCCCGTAGCTTAACCTTACCCGGAAGCCAAAAAAAAAGAAAGAAAATGACCTCACCACTCACCACAAGCATCCATCCATCCATCCATCTCATTGAGCCCATAAGCTTAGTTAGGTCCTGAGTAGAGCCAAGTTTCCGCGTAAGGTTAGTATAAGAAACACTGTAATCTTAGGTTAACGTTGAGGATTATATACCTACCTACTTATACTAGAGTAGATAAAAAATTGATACTTTATATTATATCTATACTACTGTACTCTAAGATCTTGATCATTCAACCAGGAAAGACCACCACTGTCAATTGTTCGATGAGTGTTCTAAGATTAATTACATGTTTCGGCCTGCCCTACCAGGAATGTTCCATGCGGATGGATATCTCAGGAGGGAGACCGCCGGGTATCGAAATATTTGACACGGGTATGAATGGACCTACCTGCTCGTATTTAGAGTTTAGCAGTTCATTTTGTGGAGAATGAGGAATCTTCTTTCGGATTTATATCCATGATTCTAAAACAATGAGGATGGTGTAAAAATATGAGTGTTATTTCCAATCATCCCTTTTTGATGTCTATACAATATGTAATATGATGGGTTTTATACTAAATGTATGCAAGTTGTAGCCAATACCGTATCCTGACGCCCGGCTCCGATTGAAAAAACGATGGTATCGTACAGCGGTCTATATCAAAAGAGTCTTCTTCAAATAGGTAGGATCCGCTTCCCCTTCACATCCTGTTGATATCTTCCTTCTAACCACACCCCCAAAATGCCCCCAGAGCATCCTATCACGATGGCTGATACACTTCCTAGATTGATCGGATGCGAATACATGTACATTCCCAGCAAAGCGATCACCATTTTACTCGAAGCTTCGACTATAGAATAAAAATATTGCGAGGACTTTTGCGTAATCGCCGTGGAAAAAAATAATATGGGAAAGATGCCAACACTAGTGTACATTATGGCCATGATAGTTGATTTTCGGATAGTAGACGGGAAACAATCGTTCATATTCTCGTCCGAGAAATCTTCGATGAAAAAGGACAGAGTCGATGCGATGATAAACATAAGAACATGGTTATATAGGAAAACTAAGACTTGTTAGCGAGCCGTCCGCAGAGTTTTGGAAGGAAAGCCATACTATCCCATTGACCAAACTTAAGATTTGGCACAATCTTTGCCTTCCACGCTTCGTATGTGCTGTATAATAGAAGATGAACGACCATTAAAATGTATCCAAAAAATAATATCCTGACTGGATCTTGAGGTTCCAAGGTTTGTTCGAGCCGTCTATCCCCATAGCTTGCTTCTGCATGCGCGTTTTCCAAAATTACTGATATGACGATGCCGGAGAATATTAGAAGATAGGATTTAAATGCAAATGGTGGTATTGGAGCTCCGAACAGGATGCTGTCGATGTAGGGAACCGTGAAGATAGTCGTGGTAGAAAGGAGTATATATGTTGGTAATGATAGACATTGAAGCGCTTTGTACGATAAGTAGTTTGAGACGAGAAGTAATATTGACAGAGGAAGCCCTGAAAGTAGGTTCCTCGTTAGCATCTGCCATCCCGGATTCGTTCAATTGCGCAACACATACAAGTCTTTGCCTTTTGTAGCTCCAAGCCCATCATTTCCTTCAGATATCCGCCCCTTTTCAAAAGAAAGATTGCTGCTATGGCACACCCCGACTAATCAGGTTCCAATATCAGTTTGCGCATCCTCTCAAGGTATGATGCTGAGTGTCCAGTGACGTACCTGGACCGCCAGCAAGAAGAAATTCAGATTCCAGTATTGACCTGAGATGGCATATTTCAAAGTCAAGGCTAGCAGGGCGCTGAAAGTTCCGTATGCCACCACATCTAGCCATTTCCCCGATTCTTCTCCCTTTCTCTTCGCGGGTAAATATCTATCCTTCTCCTTTCCCTTGCCATTTGGATAACCATTCATCGTCACCGGTTTTCTGCAGGGTTTATTCTTCTTCTTCTTCTATGCAGCTTCGATGTAGCAGTCATAGTACAGGACTGTAAAGTGGTCCCCGTCCCCGAATTTGGCTCCTGCGATTGAAATTGTTTTATTGTGTAGGTTTAGTGAGGGACAACAAGATAATAAAGCAAAGGATTAAAGAAGAGAGCCAAGAATTACTTAAGCTCAGACTGGTGGGTCGGAATCTCGCCTATGATGCAAGTGCCATATAGAGAGGACCCTGAATATTTATTTATTTTATCTCTAATGCTATCCATTCCATCAAATCACAGTCTTTTTCTACTTCTCTTGATAATCAAAGAAGCTAGAAAGGTGTAAAGTCACATCTTGGTGAAAATCACTATGGTTTTCTAATTCGATAGTTCGAATAGACTGCAAATGTATATGTGTCATTTAAGGTTGCTGACTAATAAGGATATGGGCTTGCTTTCATACTGCAATTATAAATTGCAATTGTGATGGATTGGCTCTACTTTGTTTGCAGGATCTATTTATGTTGTTATGTTATTAGGAAGAGGCATTTTATCACTGTGCCCTTGCATTCTGTATTTAGGCAAAGATGATCTATTTCGACGAGAGACCAAGTCGAATATGGTTCTCTGAACAGGCACTGAACAATGTCTCTCCCCACACAACATCCTTTCACAGAACAGTCTGTCCAACTCCTATAAATACTCTACGCCTGACTTCCAGAGTCACTTCTGAAGAATAATCAGAAATTTGAAGATACAAATCATAAGTAAATCAAATCTCTATCATCATATATTCGACAACCAAGCAATCTACGGAAATCATCGTAGATCATCCACTCCGAAAATCTCTTCAAGATGTCACAAGAAAGCGAAGAGGAGCGAGAAGGTGTTGAGAGCGGTGAGGTTGAATTAAGTCTTTTCGCAAGGCAAAACGAGGATGTCAGATGTTTGATCTGGCATGCAATTATGGAACCAGAAACTAGAGGCTGACTCGTGAATTTGATTACAGGCTTTACACAAGATATCCCATTACCTCTCGAATAAACGTAGAAAGCCGTGCGATGACTCAAACGTATTACCCAAACATATGGGACCGAACAAGTGGTATGCCAATCCTATGGCCACCAATGCGGTTTAATGTCCGCACAGATTCACTTTACATCACGAATGAAAGGCACATGGTTGACACGATCAGGGCGCTCGGTAAGAACTTGTCCCAAATCCAATCTATCTCAGTGCCATCAAGAATTATTCCGGGTATAAACATTATTCCTGCGCACCCTGCAGTACCACTCCCGGAGTATCTTCATAAATGGCACCAAGATCACGAAGAGACATTCCCTTTTCAAAACCTCACACACTCCATTGTTGAGGATCCACTTTGTAGCATGTCTATGTCCTTGATGCACAGACTGTCCGAGCCTGGATATTGCGCATATATTCGACAAGCAGTTGAGGAATTTTTTCAAGAGGAAAATCGTCGTCATCCTGAGTTTAGGATTCCCATGGTCATTATTGTTCCCCAGAGAACAAGACCTACTCCTTGCCGTGACTGCATTGGGCAAGCTATACGAGTGGAGGTAGGAATTCAAGGGCAGTAGTTATTAGGATGGGCTCATTCATCTTTCTCTTATTTCTTCTTGTACATCACTTGCTTTGAAATTTGACGTTAATCTGCATTCATTCCAGTAACTTTGTTAGAAACACGTGACAACCGTACTATGGACCTGTAGAAGTACACTAGTGTTACAATCACTACCTACTACATATATTCTATCATATAACTCTCTTTAAGATAGATATATAATAATAAGATTGTACACTTCCAACAAACTTGAACTCACTTCTTCACGATTTCTTTTTTCAGTCAAAAACAAATTGACGGTAACGAATACATCAGAATAAAAATGCCATTTCATTAACCATACTACCCATTTTCATAATCTTTATTAATTTTCACCCTTAGTTCTTTTACCATTTGCATTGTGAATTATACAACCTTCGGCACAAGTGACAGTTACCAAAAACCCTACCGAATCATAATTCGCATCACGATTTGAGCAACAAGCAAGACGATAATAACTCTCGGAGTGCTCCAGGTAAGAAGTTTCCACTAGAGTGTTACCTTATTTCAAAGCCCATATTTCTAGATAAGCCGAAAGAAGGGATCTACATCAAACGGTTTCTTTGCAAGATCTCAGTGGTATTTCATTAGATGTCAAATACCAAAGAGAGCGAGGCAGTATCACAATAACAATATATATTATAAACAAATGCAAAGTCTTTGTGAGAATCAAGTATATATGTCTTATTTCTGAGAGACGAAATCTTTTATTTTGGATATACGAACAGGAAAAACCTACAACATGGTGAGTTGTTTCCATAGAAAAGCTTCCCATCCCAAAGTACTGCTACCCAGCCAGCCAGCAAGACTAGAAAAGGCATTCAGCAGCCCTCCCCCGAATCCCCGACTAGTGTCTATTTCTCCAATCTTTGCACGTTTAGAGTTACTTTGCTCATCCCCGAGCTTCCTTCTTTCCGATGTCTCTTCAATAATAGCCTGTAGCTTTGCTATTTTTGCATCGTCAATCTTGGTATTCAACGTATACCGGTAAGCTCAAAGCCACCAGTACTTATCCCTCCTAATGAGCTCTAGTTTGACGAATTATTTTTCCTGGAATTGTTTAATCATCCTTTTGATAGGGGCTCAATCTTTAGCCATCTTAGACCAAAGACTCGACGATATTGCAGTCTGTCTGCGTTCTTCGTGGCAAGTATATCCAATTACGTTGTTTTACGATTCTAGCGATATCAGTATGGCAAAATTTATTCCTTGTCGCTTACGCAGATATGTCCCAAGTGATAATAAGTGTCCCGAAAATCTTTAAATCCAAGGCAATGTCCATTAAATGGTCTAGCGTCGATGTTGGAGGGCGGTGGCTGTATCAGATATGCTGCTTTGTGGTTGCGCTTCTGCTCTGACTAAAAAATTCTATATATCTCAAACTAAGACTTGGCTAGAGATTGCTCATTCCACTTAACACTTTTCCAATACATTGAGTGCCTCTCAGCATCACATTGTCCGTAATAAAAGCAATATTTTGTGTAATGCTTAGCCAAGAATTTGTTGCGCCCGATAAAGCTCCAACCCTTTATCCAAGGTCTTTCAGTAAATTTTTTCTGGACTTCATCTTGCCTTTACCGGTTGTCTAAGTTCTTTTCGTGAATTTCCTGTAATTGCTTCATTCTATCGTTGAAAGTTTCTGATTGTAGGTGTGAGAAGATTGTTTATCTATAGCGCCAGCTAAATTATATATATCCCCGTTGGAGTCGCCCCCGCCATATTATGCCCTAATTCGACCCATTCTAGCTCTTTCTAGTTTTACCCTGCCTGTAGCTCCCCAAGAATGGTTGCTGATGGAAAGTTGTAAGTAAAACGCATCAATGACGTCTTCATTCAGTAGTCTGGACTTTAGTCTAATGGTGGAAAGCTTTTGGATTCCTAGATTTCTTTAGAATAATTTAATCCATTAATAAATTACATTCAAATATTTACAATTTTCTCAATATTAAACATAGTTATTTATAATATTCAAAATATTTAAAACATTAAATTATACTCAAACATTCAATGAATTTCTGATCATTAAAAGCTTAATTCTAGTCTGCCAATCCCGACCATTGGACACCCTGGATACACCAAAGCAGATAGGGCGATCCCTAGGAGAATCTGCGATACATCTCTGATATGTCATACTTATATATAGCTTAAAATTCGCACATTCGCACATTCGCTTTTAAATTTCCATATGTTGAATTCGCCACTATATAGCGTATTTAAAAAATTAAAAGGTTGAGATTTCTTTAAAAGACCTCATTCTAATCATTATTCCTCTTGCAGCTCATAATCGCCCCAATTTCTACCGTACGATCGAATCAATTCTTAAATCCATAACCCGAAGAACTTTTTGAAGTAACTCACCACTACGTATATACGTTAAAATTTCATTCTACAAATCAAATCCCATGTTTTACTCTATGGAGGCATTAACTCCTTTCATTTCTCGTTGTTGTTGTTCCCATTTTTTAATTTGTCTTTGTCACATCTTTTTTTCTCGCTTAGTTTTACTTGGTATATTTGACCTCTGGAAAATAGAACAGGCGATAAAATATGACCGCACCGTATAAGTCATTCTTGGAGTCAATACTTCACTCCCTTATTTTGGCATCAAAAGAAAATCAAGAACAGAGATAAATCACTTAAAAAAACAATGTTGAAACATACATCTTCTTCATTATATAAAAAGAATTCCCTGCCCACTCGGATCATAACCACACAATTGTACATCATCTACAAATCATCACTCACTCAGCAACAAGGACGAGCATCACACAAACTCGTATTATTGCAAATTTCACTCGAGACAACCAAAACCCAGCACTCAAGATGGATACCTTTGAAGATATGGCAAACTTGGCAGAGGGTTTTCAAGTCAAAACCACGATCAAATCCACAGGCGAACCTAGGTTATATAGGGGACGTAAGCTATTTCGAGACACATGACAAGAGTTGAGAAATGTCAACTTGGATGTTGAAGACGAGTCTGAAGGTTCCAAATCTCAGCAGCCTCAAGCTCTCCCATCATCAATCCAAGGTCAATGCTTTCCAGAATTCACTCTTTTCCCTAAACTCCCACTGGAGCTTAGACGGAAGATCTGGGGATTCACCGTAGAGCCACGGCTGATTGAAGAGAAGTATTGCAGACATTTTGGTGAAAAATATGGACCACATTGGGAAAAGAAGGTAAGAACTCTCTTTCCTCTCAATATTGTACCATACAGTAGCATGCCTGCTTCTTTTTGGGCTTGCTCAGAGAGTAGAAATGAAGTCGCTAGGTGTTATGTGGACATTGCAGCTATATCTAAGACTCGCATGCTTTCTGAAAGGTACTCACAGATGCCAATTGAGACCATTCGTCCTTTGCTACGCGCTGATCCTTTTAGCCTAGACCAAGCAATTGCCAACTTCAAACGCCTTTGCGAGGAAGACTCTTCGCTTCCCTTGCCACCATCTGTACCTTTCAATCCAGATCAGGACATTATCCGCTTCGATTCTCTCAAAACTATAGACATTAGAGGTCTTCGTGAATGGCTATCGGAACTACGGCTTCTTCGTGAAAATATGCCTATGCCTTCGGATCGAAAAGCCTGGCGCGTTGATGATTATCCCTTCGAACCGCCATTCATAGTCCACCCTTCGCTTGTCAAGAGAGTTCAAACCACACCACAATCACTTCTTGCAAGTTTGACAATCATTATTTTGAGAAAAATGGCGCGATGAAGGCCATGATTTTCATTGGTTTCATTTATCAGGACCTCGACGAGTTCATTATTCAAGACTCTGACTGCAAGTTTCCCCACAAGCTTGATCTGCCAGAGAATCGAGAGTTGTGGACAAAATGGATTCTTTGGATATTCAAAGTTCAGAGCGCCCACGAAGAATACGCATTCATGAGAGCAGGCTCTGCATTCAAAGTTTCCAAAGTTGTAATCCGTCCTGGTGTCAAAATTGCAAGACCATTTGAGGACTGCAGTGAAGGTCAGAAGTACGCCCAGAGTATGGTTCGGGCGGTCAAAAAAAGCAAGCACTACATTAAGTACATCTATATTGACCCCCCGCAATAGGACTCTCAGGATAAAGAGGATTCAGACGACAGTGATCTTGGTTGTTTCCAGGTTTGGTCAGATGTCAGCAATTCCTCTGGTGAGTAAAACCCCCCATCATTTTTCGTACCTAGGTACTACATGTTAGCTCTTTCATATCAAATAAGGAACCAAAAAAATAAAAATAAAACATATTAATTTTCTATAAAAAGACAAACTTCTTCTCGCTCAATGTGTATGATCCAAGTGAAGTAAATTTGCCTCGTAATTAATCCTATCAACCCAAGTAATCAAAATCGCCACAAATTCTCCTTGCACTTTACATGACGAAAAGCTACTTAAAGAAAGTGAAATATTAATATAATCAAGATCATTTTAGCAGATTGACAGATAAATATTTGAAGATGTTTGATTTGAATTTGTTCGAACCAGATTTACACAATGACTGACATACTGGTCTTCGTGGATGCAGCCAACTTCTGGAATGCATTTCCCCTAGTGTTATTGATGACTATTCTCATTTGAAATTCCGTATGTTTAATTACAGTGTATATAAAGATTAATTGCAGAGAAGAGAAATCAATGCAGGACCACCGAACTTATACTCTTGTGGTAAGATAGCATATTTAGTCTTGTGTCATGCCACTGAGTATCCAAAGAAGTAACCTTGAAGGGTGTATTCTAAGAAGTCACTCCATTCTCCAAATTCACTCAGAAGTTTGGTCATATCTAGCAGTCTTTGAACAGTACATCACATCTAGATTCAGATTCCTAATTCATACCAATAGTTCACGATCTTCGTTCCAGTCAATAACTAGTATCCGGGGGTTTCAAGTCTCCAGGATAAACTTTTTACGTCTAGTATGACAGCGGTGCAAAATGGCCTGTAAAATCCTCCGCCATTAAGCTTCTCTATCAGGCTTTTTGTCACTAGATTGAAAAATACGATTATTCCTAAAATCTCAAAAATTAAATTGGTGAGCACAGTCTATTTTTCGTATATCATCCATTCCACCAAGCGTTCTCAGAACTCTATGTACCTCTACGGTTAGATGGAGCATATTTTATGCTGCAAGAGGTTACCTGCACCATTTTATTGAGTATAATTAACATTGAGAATCGTTTAGGTGCAATATATTGATGGCTATTGGTCCATTTTCTATAGATTTATCTTCTTCCGTGCATTTTCGATGGTCTGAAAGCTTTGTTCGGGATTCAGTTCGAGTTCAAACTTGTGTAGGAGTAAGAGAGTAAAATGATAACCCGGAAAGCAGAATCCTCAATGTAAATTTGATGAGTAGAAGTCCGGTCGGCAAAATCCAACCCGATCATAAACGTATTACATTTAAGTCTCCCCACACTCAATTTCATATATTGCCATTATTATGATAGAAAAGTCTCACTGATTGTTTAATATCAATGTTACAAAACTCATATATCTCCTATTATTCTTATCTTTCCTGTCCTCCTTGCTATATCCTCCTTATTCCCTTTCGCCTTCCTACCTCCCATCTTCTGTATCCCACGAGCCCTAACCCGACAGTAAGAATAACAGCAGTACCACTCACAAATCCGTTTGATGTTTTGCTGTTGTATGACCTGGTTGACTATGGTGAAAGCCATCGTGGCGTAGAGCATCATCCCCATCATAGTGTCTGTGATGACTTAGCCGTTGCTCTGGAAGAGGCGCACGTAAGATTTGTCGAGTCGAATTTTAGCCGTCGGGAAGGTGTCTGAAAACCAATTGAGGAGGCTGAAACTGTTGAAACGGGGCCTTCCAAGCAATTGAGGTGATGTGTGGCCGTCAGAGTGAGATCCCCGCCACAGTTTGGCGTCCTCCTGTGTGAATGAGAATTTGAGCAAAGTTCGAAGTACCATCAAACACATGTCGACAATGAGAGCCTAGCCTGTCTGCACACGCAGAAAGCTCTCTTTCTTTCACGTTCAACCGGGCCTCGTCTTCAGACAACTTGCGTCTTTCTTGTTCAAGGTCCTCCTTCAGTTTTCTAAGGCTAGCTTCTTTGAGATGCAGTTCATCCAGAACCTTAATTACACCTCCTTTGCTGGGCATTTGTTCTTCCCGCTCAAAACTGGTTTGGTGATTTGCCGTAAAGGTATGTTGAAGTGGTCTACAGCAGAGGAAGCAACTATTTATAGAGAATGGACTCTTAGCCTCATCTCCCTAGTTACCGAGCGTTAGTATTATATATATCAATAACGCGATGAGTACTCACGCTGTGAATGCATCCTCCTAAAAATGTCCGATCTCCTTCGAATTCTTGTCGAACGCGCATGGTTGATTTGAGGATGGTTTTTGAAGTAAGTTCTGGGTCTGGATGTGATCCTGATCTTAGTTTGGGTAATGGTTTTGAGTTGATTTAATTTTGATTTGGGTTTTGGGGGTCGGAGGGATTATAGGCAACTTGGTCCTTGCTCGCTTGCTATACGGTATGACTGTTTTAATTTCGAGGATTCATATATGACTGAAACATGTTTAGATTTTATTCACCCTGATGATTCAAACAAATGTCTACCTCAGTACATAGTCATACACCTACGAATTTCTATTTGAGTCATAATGGACCAACTTATGAGCCGCCGGACCTTAAGTTTAGTCAATCGAAAACATGCACTCCTCGAATTCAAAATATAATGCGCATTGCTAGCCATACAAAGATTATCTTCCGTTGGTGCAGGTTATCAGGAAGCCATTTTCTGCAGATTTACTCACAATTTTTCTTGCTTTTAAGGCTACATGTTCACACATCTATTTCCAAACTTTCGATTTATGGCAGTAGCTGTGGTTGGATATGGATTCTGCAGAATTCCTCTTGTCAGGGATCAAAGACGCGGTCAGATCTTGTAATACATTTCTGGGGCCAGGGACTCAGAGGATGACTCTCTTCTTGTTGCTGATAATCATATCTGAACACATACATCTGGGTTACAGTTTTTTTCATTTGATGTGACTCCTTAGTGAAGGTAGGCTACAGCCCACCAAGTTCCTTCTCCCCGCTACTATTTTCCCTTATGCATACATTGCCCACTAATACTTCAGCAAATTTAATGGCCTACGTTTCTACTCGACTTTCCAGTCGCATTTGTCCCTGAACACTCAGCAACCTTTTCACAATAACCACAAACCTCATGCCCACACTCTCCACATTTATCCTCCGCAAGCGAGTTCTTCCTCTTACACTATACAATCAACATCAGCATCAACATCAGCAAAATCCACCAAATTAAAGCCCCTCAACCTCAACATCAAAGAAAGAAAACTTACCGGCCCCCTAACAAAAATTTCCATTAAACCCCCCAAAGGACCCATAACCTTTGCCTTTGCACAAATATGATTACAACATGTCCAATAAAACCCAAATCCATAACTCGTACTCAAACTCGAACTTGAATTCCCAATTCGCTTTTGCATACCCAAGCCACGATGACAATTAAGCCCCGTTATTTTTTTCATAGCTCTATAAGATAATTTCTCGTTTTCCCAACTCATGACTTTTGCCCCTCTATAGGAAGGACCTTCGAATTTTCGGCGAGCTATGGGTCAAGATTGGGGTTTGCATGCGAATTCAGAAGTTGATGTTCGTGCAAATGTATCTGGGGCTGGTGCCATGGGCAGGCAGGACATGAGTAGCATGAAAATTCTTGTGTCCATTTTGCTTGTATGGAAGTATGTACTGTGAATAGTAAGTGCTATTTGTATGATATGCTAGTACTTGCACAACTGTGTATGATGAAAGCTGTTTGTTCTTTACTTCTTGATAAATGGAAGATGTTATATGATGGTTTCCATCAAAGAGCAGATTCCAAATACTGACTGCTCTAAACATGAGATCAAACCGTTGCAAAACATGATGGCTGTACTGGCCATATCAACTCGACGGCGCGAGAAGTCAAGAACTGTGTATACGTAGTAGCGTATTGTGATATAAAGAATATGGCGCAAAGAAAAAAAAGAATAACAATGCAACAAGGTAAACTACCATGAACATATGGTATTCAACAGCTGCAGTGATATAATATTACTATTGCCTCATCCACCGTACCTCCTATAATCAACCTCACCTATCACTCCTCACTCCTGTCTCTCCACTGGCCCCACATAGAGTTCACAATATCTGCGTACAAACATCAACAGCCAGTTTTCGTTCGTAAACCCCGCATCACTCAATGATGAGAAGCTATTCTTGTCGCTTGATCCCAACTATTCGCTCGCCGGTCCGATCGTCTGTAGTATCCTTCTCGTAAAGGCGATTCTAAACTCTCCGAATTTTGAATCGCCGTATCTATACCGAAGTATCTTTATCTTGACCAACTCGTATCTCGCATTGATTCACCCAAACGGTGCAGTGCGGGCCATTCTTCGATGACAGGAGCTACAAGTTGAGGTAGAAGAGTTATTGGAAGCGCCACATTGAACCTAGAATTCTGTCAGGAAAAGGAGCAACAGATTCAGCTAGATACTTACAGTTTTAGAGTTGTTTTTTGTTAAGTTGGCACATATCCAGAGCGTGCTAGGTACCGGCACTGGCATAGCGATAGAAGGATTCATCGTCTTTTTTTGATGGAAGGTCTGCTTTTTTGCTTTTGTTGAGAGAAAATAAATATCTGGCGGGTTTTTTAACTGGAGCAGTTGAGGAAGAGAGTTTTGATTTGATCGAGTTTCGAAATCTCCGTTTGAATCAGGGAAATATGCAAAAGTAGCTCATGACTGGATTTAATATTTGCACTTCAAAAAATATGTGATTCATTTATTCATACATAGCTGCCAACAAGGTTTCCCACATCAGCAAGCTGTAAGTTTGGTGCTGGAGACTGGGTTGAATCAATCCAGTTCTCCCAAAACTTCACACCCTCTATACTCACTTCCCTACATAGAGCTCCCCTTTCCTCAGCCATTTCAAGCTCTTCTTCTGCAACTCCAATGCTCCACCCAAAGCGTTCTGCGGCATCTTGCGACGTGACACCTTGTCCAAATTCTTGCCAATCCCAAGGTACTTCTTTCTCTGGCGGAAACACATGCAAATCCCTTAACCATGCTAGTAAAGTCTTTATAGTCTTTTCATCCGTCCTATCACTGCCTTGAACCACTAGCACCCCACTTCGAAACTGCCTTAGTCGTACTGGAAGCTTTAGCTTCTCCCACAATCTTGCGGCCTTTTCAAAATCCAATGGGCTAACAAGTTCAACGCCACCCCGAGCACGATTGAAAGTAGCCCATAGATCGACCAGACTAATTATACCACCAGCCTTGCGTAATACTCCTCTGGCATCATCCATGAGGAATTCTGCGAGGTTTCGTGACAGCTCTGAGATATATAGTGACTCGGCATTGCTTCCACCACCAAGCATCTCTTTTGTCGTGACCAAACCAAGCGCACTTGCAACGGCATTAGACTCAGTATTTCCATTCGCACCATTACTGCTCGCCAATGATTCTGCAAGGGCAATGATATCTTTAGCCGAGGACATCAATGCATCAAGATCCTCAAAAGCATTTCCTATGACAAATTCATTATTCTTACGTTCTTCAAGACGTCTCTGCTCTAGACCTGCTATTCCAACTGTTTTTGCCCGCTCGCCACCTGCTGTAGAAGTACCAGAGCCTGACCCACTATCTGTCCTTGCATGGCGGTTGGGTTTAGGGAAAGGAGGGGCAGTATGAAGAAGCCATTTACGCTGTATCATACATGCTTTGAGACGCTCAAGAAATACCTTTTCGCCACCACCCCGAAATGATAGCTTGATGCTTTCATTGGTTTCGGTTCCAGGAGCTGGTAGATTATTGAGCGTGGGGCCGGGGGAGTTTCTACGTTGCTGTGACGGATGCACATCTGTTGGGAGATCGTGGGATAGTAATGGTGCCCCACAAAGTTCGCAGGCTACAAGTGAAGAGTGGTTCAAAAAAGTGCATCTGGGACAGGCAACAGGTGCTTCACTACTCTGAGCTGAAGAGGATCCACTCTGATCAGGTCCGAAACGATTCAAAGGTGAATCGAAGAGATCCGATTGCGGGCGAATATCCGGACTACCTCTCACTGGCACTGGTGTCTTTAATGGTGTGGACGCTGGAGCTGGTCGATTGCTTGCACCGGATATAGCTGCCTTAAGGACATGAGAGAATGGAGGCTTAATACCACATGCTAAGCACGGAGGCAAAGGATTATTTGTATTAGATGTGGCTGGATCAAAATTGGATGGCACAGAATTCGAGAAAGAGCAGATAGGACAAATCCATGTGGCATTACTTGCAGGTGTGGGTTCGGGCGTTGGCAGATGAAATGGACTGTCAGTTCGAGATAATGGGGATGATGTGGCACTTCTGGAAGGAGAATGTAGGCTTGTTAAAGCTCGATTCTGAACTGAGGGCCGCTTCGAAGGCTTCGGAACAAGAGTAATCTTCGCAGATGATTTAAAAAAACCAGCCTATAACAATGTTAAAAATACATAGGCTCGAGGGTATGGCTAGTAGTCCTTACATAGAATTCAACGCGATCAACATCCTTGAGATCTATTGCCGCGGAATTCCTTCTAGGGTCATCATTATCTACATAACATATTCTATGAGATGTCAGGTAGACCTGGCCATTTTGATGATCTGGGATTTTGTATTTCCTATTTACATTTCGGGTAAGCAAGTTTTCTTCTTATTGATTGAGCGGACACTCACCCTTCATAAAGTCCAATATTATCTTGAACAAAGAGGTTGACCTCATCTGGCAAATAGAATGGCCTCAAAGCAGTAGTGAGGTCTAAATGTTTTAAAAACATTCGTCCGGACAAGCCATATACTAACAGTTCTTCAGGTGTTTGTATAAGAACAGTATTGTCCACCTCTGCTGGAAACAACAAGAACTAAGGGTTGTAGCATCTATAAGGACTTTGGAAAGTTGTTAAGATACTTTGGATTACTGCATGTTCACTTATCATTGCCTTATCGTGATGCAGTACAAGTAATGAAAATCTTACATAAGCAGCAGACAAAAGAAAATCAAACAGTTGAATTTAGACTACCGTACTCCGTCTTGACTTTGTTTTGTCACCTCCTGACCAATCAATTATACGACAACTCATTCGGTTAATTGAACCAGCCAAACCAGCCATTCTTACAAAACATTCATTCCACTTCCACCACTTCAACGTCGACAACTACAAAATCACACCCTTTCTACACCCCATCTCCTCAACAAATTCTCTTACTAGAAAACCTTGTCGCGTTCCCTGTATCGCATCACTAATATCTAAGAACACATTGAAATAAGTTCTATATGTTCAATACGATGGCTTCACCTTGGAGCTCGAATATTCCACCGCCTCCAGGTACTACGGGCTCGTATGGCTACCAGCAAGGTGAGAATCCAGCACCAGCAATACTTTTAATTCCAGTAATCTATCATAGTTTTCTAACAAATATTACAGTTCCATCGATAGTTGCCCCAGCTTATCATCCAGTGCAAGTCCGACAATCATTTAATCAAGCCCCACCCATAATTTATAACCCAGCAGTAATCCCCCAGCAATCACCCCCTCAATCAATACCTCCTCCTGTCCAAAAGAAGAGGGACTGGCCGCAGTCAGTTCGTAGCTATGTTCAGCGTTCATTTGATGTCGCACATGCCATCCACGGCATTGAGCGCGCAGATATGGAAGACATGTTAAAAAAGACCATCACCGAGGCATCCGACACCGATACACTTTACAGTCGTGATTGGGATAATTATCCACTCCCTCAACAGTTAATCCAAAACGAGCGATCAAAGGCCGCAGCGGCATGGCAGCAGGAATCTCTAAACTTTCAATTAGCTTCCACCGGCTTTACGAATTCGGGAAAGAAGAGAAAGTCTATAGAAGGAAGTAGTGATGATAATCTCACCGCAACGCCGCCGTGGCGTGCTAATAATCGCACCGGAAATGATGACCGTACCAATTTAACACCTTCCAAACAACGTTTCGATAAACGACAACAACCGTTCCAGGACGAGCTCTCTTATAAAGGTACAAGTAAGTTTCAAAAAAACCTTGAGAAGCGACAAAAACGATTTGACGGTGGCTATAAATCTACCCACAAATCTAAGACGCCGACACCCGAACCTATGATGGGTCCTTTGATTGGTACGAATACATCGTTAGAGAAGGAATATTTCCGTTTGACTACTGCACCTGTGGCTTCACAGGTTCGCCCTGAGTACATATTAAGGGAAACCCTAGATCTTTTGAAAAAGAAGTGGAAAAAGGAAGGGAACTATTCTTACATCTGCGATCAGTTCAAATCTATGCGTCAGGACCTTACGGTTCAACGCATTAAAAATGAGTTTACTGTCACAGTCTACGAAATCCACGCACGTATCGCACTGGAAAAGGGGGATCTCGGTGAGTATAATCAATGTCAGACCCAATTACGGGCTCTTTATGCCCAGAAGATTGGAGGGAACCCAGTGGAGTTCAAGGCATATCGTATCTTGTATTTCATTCACACAGCTAACCGCACTGCACTAAATGATGTCATTGCGGATCTAACTACAGTAGAGAAGGAATCGGAAGCAGTAAGACACGCCCTGAGTGTACGTTCGGCATTAGCATTAGGAAACTATCACAAATTCTTTAGACTTTACCTCGATACCCCGAACATGGGAGCTTATCTTATGGATATGTTTGTCGCCCGAGAACGTCTAGCTGCTTTGTCAAAAATTTGCAGAACGTAAGTTGACCCATCTAAATTGCTCATAAGATTTACTAACACATTCTAGTTACAAACCTGAGGTCAAATTAAGGTTCGTCACGGAAGAACTAGGATTCGAGTCCGATGGCGATGCTGCTCAATTTATCTGTGACCACAATGGACAGGCTTTATTAGTGGAGAAAGATGGCGACCTTCGATTCCTCTCTGGCCAAGCCGGCCAGATTTTTGAGAACGCAAAAGCTGAAGCCTTCCGCGCGATTGATATCAAGGGCCAAATCTAACACTTTTATACCTTTCGACTTGGGTTATATTCTGCCATCTCTTCGTCTTTTTCGTCATTTTCTTTCTCCATGGTTATTTCAAGGCAGCCTCAGCTCAAACCTATATGATTTCATTCTTCTGGTTGGCCTTCTTCGCTTATGAAACCAAGTGCGGGTCTAGATGACTGCTCGTTCCGTTTTCATCTACTCTTTCGAAGAACGAATCTTCGAGTCGATCAAGAGCAGACCTGAATTTTCTTTTTTTCCATTCTTCGATTGCGAACGACATAAATCCTTTGCACAGTCAAAATTTTCTTTTTCTTTAATGCATGGTGAATATTTAGGTGGAGTTGTAGTTTTGGCGCATGGGCGTAGAGTGGAGTGAGTGCTAGCCATTCATGGTAAGCACAGTTGGGTCGGGAGTTCGAGGGTTCTTTGCATGGTGCTAGTGGGAGGGAGCGTTTGATACATTCTTGGACGACGTGATGGGCAATTAAGTGTGCATCATTTGGCGGTATCCGCCTTTCATGTATCTTGTTGGCTTTTAATACCCTCGTAGATCTGTATATATTCTACTAGAGACGAGGGTTTACATCAAGTAGTACTGACAAAAGTTTGCGAAAATAGCTGGATACAAATTTTCATGAAAATTAAATACAACTAAATAAAGGTTCCATTGAGATTTTTTCGTCGAATGAATATGACATATACATACCTATATATAGTACCTCGAAAGTTCACACCAACAACTCAAGACCCAAGGCTCTCCATCAAACCTTGAATATAAAAGCAGAGCTGCTTTACTCGTAGATATTTTTAGTTTTTATCTTTGCTCGTTCTATCTCGAATCAATCGTTCAGTCATTCGCATAGGCCAAGAGTAAGATAAAGTCTAAACCTAAGAACTATGAATAGAAACCAAAGTGTGGATTTATATTTTGCGGTGTGGTTTTGGGTTTGGATATTGTATATTGAGTTTGACGCACTGAGCTTGAAGTGTTGAGTTATGGTTGGGTGTGGATCTAGGGTTGGATGTGTGCTTGGATAATGCGATGTGTGGGCTTGGTCGGGGAGTGCGGTGTGCAGTGTGTAGTGGAAGGTTTGGATTTGGGTTTGGATTTGGGTTTGGATTTGGGTTTGGATTTGGGTTTGGATTTGGATTTGGATTTGGATTTGGATTTGGATTTGGATTTGGATTTGGATTTGGATTTGGATTTGGATTTGGATTTGGATTTGGATTTGGATTTGGATTTGGATTTGGGTTTGGATTTGGATTTGGAGTGTGGAGTATATGCTTGAGCTTGGGTACAGACTGTATTTGAGTGTGGAGTTGGTCGGGGGTATTGAGTTTGACGCGCGGAGGGTGAAGTATGTGCTTGTGCTTGCGTATGTATCGTGTTTGGGTGATGTTGAGGGTGGACTTTGTCGGGGAGTGGGGAAATGGAAATGGGGAATGGAGTGTGGAGTCGAGTGTAGAGTTGAAGTTGAGCTTGGGAATTGGTGACTGGGGATTGTGTTTGAATATGGAGTGTGTATGTGCTTGGGTAACGCGATACGTGGGTTTGGTTAGGGAATGGGGATGAGGGATGAGGTATATGTTTAGGCTTACTTTTGGTTAGGGTTATGGTTACGGAGAAGAGTATAGGCGATAGTTGAGATGGTTGGTTGGATGAAATGGTAAGGTAGGGTAAATTGGATGGGGGTTAAGGGTTTGAGAGTTGAGATAAGAAATGAGAGATGAGAGATGAGGGTTGAGGGTTGAAGGATTTTATATGTATATATGTACATAGGAGGTTTAGAGTGAAATGAAGTGATTTTCTAGGAGGTAGGTTGTTAGGTAAGAGGACTATATCTATTTTATGACTTGGAGTGAGTTGAGGTGAGGAGAGGTGAATCAATAATTAATTACCTACTAGGTAATCTTACTAGTATATAATATTAATATCACTATCAATTTTTTCAGTAAACTCATTATATTATACACCCATGAAAAGTAAAAGAAAATAAAAATTAATAATTTTATAATCTAGACTAATAAGAATATAAAGATAAGGAATACTAGATATCTAATTCAGTATATATATATTATAACAAGCTAGCTAGATTAATTACAAGTCTACATGTATACTAGGTAGTTACGTCATTTTAGACACCAGTATGTTTATATGGTTAGGTTGTATACTAGGATTTGAGATTTAGATTTAGATTCGATGAGATGTGAGATTCGGGAGGTCTTAGAATCGCTATAGGAGCGCGGTATTTTCTTTCACGGGGGAAGGTGGATGGGTAAATATATCGGTTTAGTGTAGAATGATATGCAGTGTCTTTTGGTTATTAGGTTGGTATTTTCGTACTCAAATCCATGATTTTAGGGCCTAGTAGTAGGCACGGCAATGTAATGTGATATGATGTGATGTGATCTTAGTAGAATCTAAGATCTCTTCCTACAGCATCGTATCTATCTCACTATCCCTAGCCATCAAATCAAATCAAAGTCATATAAATTATATAACAGCCACACTACACCTTAATTAGCAATCTTCTACGTGTAAATAACATCGAGAAGAAGAAACCCTCCATATAATCACAAAACAAAATATCTTCTTCACAAAAGTCAAAATCCAATAAGGAATCGTAACTTACCGTATCTATTCAGCAATAATGATGTCGCACGAGAAGGAAGAAGGAAGTGAGCTAGGTATATACGACTGATATAAAACAAAAATAAAAATAATAAATAGCATGTCGTGGTATCTTCACGAAGTTTACGAAGAAGCGTCTCAGTTATATCGTAGGATCGATCGTAGGATGTTTCGATATCTTCGTTTCAGAAGTCGTTTGGCTTGTGGGGTCGGAAAACTTTATACTCCGTATTTGTATTTACTTCAATAGTGTCAATAGCCTCTCCAATAACATACCTAGTTGACCGTCAATCTGCCTGTTGTGTGAGCGTTGTTTCTGTGGAATAATTATCTAATCTAAGAGTAGGTATGTAGGTTGAAGATTTATATGTATGGAGATAGGTAGGTAATTGTGATTCTTATGTATGATGTGTGATGATGAATTCGGTAGGCTGAGTGTTCGGAGGAATTGGATGTTGTATTCCGTGATGGGGTGAATGGGATGGGATGAATGGGATGTTTATAGATTATGTAGATGCAGATAAGTACTTTTGCCTTTTTTTTCTTTTTGTGTTCAAAGTATATATGTGTGATACAGAGTACGAGTATATTCCTGCAAAAAGTAAGCCACGCCTAGATGTAAGTTGTGTACATCAATACCTACCTACCAGGTAGTATGTTCAGGCACGGTACAGGAGGTGGCTTTACGTTGGAGGTAGTAGGGAGTGGAAGTGTCAGGAAAAGTAATATAGAATTAATTAATTCAAGACGGGAATGGATTTATCGATGTTATACATATACTAGATGATAATATTGAGAGGGATTGAAAGTGCATCTGCCGGTATGTGTTCACGAAAAAGAAGAGATGGAAAATATATATAGATAGGTACCTAAGTATACATGCATTAGAAATGTAATTGAATGGTACTTGCAGATAGGTACGCAATTGTGTTACTTTACTCCTATCTATCTATCTATACCTATCTATCGCTTTGTGTACTATGCTCAAATCTTCAAAAGTCTAGTCAACTCTAACTTCTCACTAACATGAAAATACCTAAGGATTGATAGGTAACTAAATTGCCACGCAGAATAAAAAGATCGTCAAATAATAAGCCGCTCAGCCCTGAATTGATGGGGCACCTCAGGGCTATCAAGGCTATTAAAGGCTAGTTTTCACCTCAGCATCAGCGTGCCGCCGTTGAGATATTGATGGTGGGGGATAATGAGTATAATTGGATGATGAATGGGAAGTTTAAGACACTGCTTTTTTGAAGGAATCGATGATGCTGCAGGTCCCAAGCCCAAGTGCTTTTCTGGTTAGTGTGTGCATATCTTCGCAGTAGTTGGAAATACCCTTGGTTAATTTTGTATGGATCGGTGTGTGTATGCAGACTGACTGCAATATATTTCGTAAGAAGGGATGAAAAGTATCTATCTAGGTACCTACTTGAGTATATGAAAATTCGGGTGGTAGATTAATAAATATTGGATAATAGTCATGATATACATATAGAGTTATATCTTGACTCATGAATTACTAATGAATGATAAAATATTAATGAAAATGACGACGACGGGTGGACAATACTATAGAGGGTACTACCTAGTACCCTCAATAGTAAAGGTAGAAGGTTTATACTTTCAATTTTTTGATCTCGGGATCATCAATTTAAATAAATGATTCAAACTTGTCCCCTTACACTCTTTATGCGCAAGATCTAATTGGTTCATCGAATAAATATTTCACCTCGATCAGGAAATTGGGCATTTCATGGTTTGAACCAATAGACATGTCTAGATGCAGGATTCGGATTTTTGGGTACACATCTTGTAGGGAGGTTGTGGATGCCTGATACTGTATAGAATTATGTATGTACCTAATAATTATGTATAGAATTATGTGTACACAGCAAGCCGGGAAATTTCTATGACGATGTTAAGTGGCTTTGATATTTTTGATACCATCTGAAAAAGCACGATCAAAACGTGGAGTTTTAAATGCCGTGTGTAAGGAAGAGTATTTAATTTCATCATGTCATGTCATGACCAGTTTTCCCTCTCAGTACTCCAAATCCAAATGCAATTGTCCGTCCGTGTCAACCTTGAGAGTTTGGTTATCGATATCGATAAGAAGGAACAAGGTGTGTAAGGTTCAGCGGTTTGCATGATAATTTGGAACCATTTGCTTTTAATGTCTCGCTGCTTTTTCCTCTGTTTTTTCTCCGTACTGCACTAATAAGATCTTACATTTTCCCATGACTGAAAGTGAATCTGGATCAATATTTATTGATGAGAGAAACTTGAATTCTCTAACATTTATGTTTTTACTATTTGAGATAAAACTTAGCTAGGTAGCTAAAAGATGTCAAAGCTACTTCTTCACATTCAAAAATTTGTTCTAAAGTCTTTCTAGTCAGTGAAAAGCGGCATCTAGGTAAAATAAATGTTCCTAGTGCCATGTATATCAAACCTCTACTAACGGTAATTGTGGATATCATCGGGAGAATCTTTGGATAAATACCAAATGAACATGTGCGGAATCGTGATAGTCTAGAAGCATTGAGTAATTTAAAAGAGGGATCTTGGTACTGGGTGTATCCATCTAGGAAGTCGAATGATGAAACTGGAGAAGATGTCATTATCATCATCTACAGCATTGGGTCGCCTTTTCATATCTATCTATCTATCTATCTATCGATTGATTGATTGATCAATCACACATGGTATATTGGCATGAATATAAATCTGATACTCGAACATTTCAAAGATGTCGATGTACAGATATGCAGGCAAATATAGATCTTGTCAATAGAACTTTATTACTAACATATGCATGCTCCTTTCCCAACTGCAAGCCAAGCATCCTCAATCCTTTTGTGGGAGTAATCCCTTGCCCCTCTCTAGCCAAAGATAGAGATTCTTTGATCCAACAAAGAAAAGGCAGCAGCAGATCAATAATGAGGATGCTTTTTAATGCCAACTTTATTTTTTCTATAATATTTGATAGAGATTGGAGCTTCCTGAGAAACTTATTTGTTATGTAAACAGTTTGTTCTAAAAATCCGAAATCCGGTACCGGTGAAGAAGAAATCTATTCTCTACATAATAAGTATACCTCTATTTCAAATACTAATATTCACATATTATACCCGAAAATCCCATTGTTACCAAAACGCTGAGGCTACACTACACTGCCCTGTTCGTTTGTATCCCCATTCTCAGAGGCTCAACCTTGCTTTTTAAAGCCGTTCGAGGGGTAACTGGACAATCATCTCCTCTTAAGAAAAAAATATCTCGTTTTGCAGCTAGCTTAGCCTTTTCTTCCCCTCCCTTCTTTATTGCAGATCATCATCTATCTTCTTGCATCCCATTCTATTCTATTCACCTACGCTCCGCATCAACTAGGTACCTAGATATCTGCCGAGTACCTCGAAAGATACCACGCGCGCATACAGTAGACAGGATACAGCTACTAGGGATTTATTATCCTCTCATATCTATACCATACCATACTATACCATACATACCACACTATCTTACACTATCCTACACTATCCTACACCATACTTTAAAGTTATAACCCATCGTTCGAGATTCTTTCACGCTACATTACAGGATTCACATCTTTTTAGTCACCCCACCTTATCAGTCCTTCGGAAGCTAGCTATTTCATAGTGTAGTGAGTGGACTCGGAGTACTAGGTAGCGCTTGGGGTTTTTATCGCCGCTTCAAAGAAAGTTGGAAGCGTTGCATTGAGAAAAGGAAGGAAAGTTAAGAAGCAAGAACGATCGATAGTGATCATATTTATTTATTTTATCTACATCATTTAACGACAATCATATCTTGTGCCCCGACATACAAACCATCAAAATTGGAGAATCTCTTGAATTTCTTTTCTTTTCATTGCCTTTCTTTTTTGCCTTGCATCTCGAGGAGCACGACATAACGATAAAGCAGTCAATATGAAGGTCAGTCACCAACCAGTCTCTTGTTTCGTCTGAGCATTTTACAAACAAGTAAGAGTCATCGCTAACTAAATATGTTTGTCTATCAGGCTCTTCGCAGGTCGATCAAAGGTGAGAAGCCTGATTCGAAAGTTCAACATGTTTCCCTCACGCCCAAATCTGCCGTCGCAATTGTCCCACCGAAAAAGGTACGTCGCAATTCGTATACTTGAATCGCAACGGCATTGATTCGCATTCTAACAAACCGCAATCATTCTAGGTTATTCGCGCATTGTATGATTATGAGGCACATTCGAACCAAGAATTAGGTTTTACGAGGGGCGATTTCTTTCACGTCATAGGACGAGAAAATGATACGGATTGGTACGAGGCATGTAATCCCGCGGTGCCAGATGCAAGAGGATTGGTACCTGTTGCATACTTTCAAGCGTTAGGGAAGACTGAGCGAGATAGTGCGCAGTCCATATCAGATAAGTCGCCTATGATGAAGGTGGATCATGATTCGGGTTATTCCGACATGTCCGGTTCAGGGACATTGACGAGTCCACCAGATAGCGGTGGAGGTCAAAGATTTTCAAAGACAATGAAAGGCACCGGCGCGATGGTTTACGGCGTGGTTATGTACGATTTTGCGGCGGAACGACCCGATGAATTGGAAGCAAAGGCTGGTGAAGCAATCATCGTGATTGCTCAATCGAACCCAGAATGGTTTGTCGCGAAACCAATTGGACGACTAGGAGGTCCAGGACTGATACCGGTGGATTTCATCGAGATACGTGATATGAGTACGGGAAAGGCTGTGCCAAACGCGCAGGAAGCAGTTCAGAGAGCGGGTGTACCAAAAGTGGAAGAATGGAAGCGAATGGCTGCCGATTACAAGAATAGTAGTATTACTTTGGGCAAATTTGAAGTTCCCAATGGTTCATCACAACAGCAGCAGCAGCAGCAACAAATGCAGCAAAATATGGAACGATTGAGTTTGCAGCAAAGTGCAAGGCAGAGTCAGCAGAATGGTCAAGGCTATGTATGTATTGATTCGCGTGGTGTCAAGAAGCTTATACTAATCCAAAATCAGGACCAAAGACAATCACAACAAGCGAGAGCCGTCCAACCAGTTCAACAAATACCACAAAATCCCTATTCCGTACCATCTAAATCCACTTCTCAATTATACGCTCCGATTTCCGCTCGAATACCACGATACTGTTTTGCAGAAGATAAATATTGGTTCGTTATTGAAGCAGCTTTGGAAGATGGAAGACATTGGGAACTTTCGAGATACTACGAAGATTTTTACGATTTCCAAATCGCTCTTTTGACAGAGTTCCCAGCGGAAGCAGGAAATACTGGTACACAGAAGAGAAGTTTGCCATATATGCCAGGACCCGTCAATTATGTTACAGATGCTATAACTGAAGGAAGACAACATAATCTGGACGCATATGTCAAGAACCTTTTGACTCAGCCGGCATACATCTCAAGATGCACTCTTGTCAAACAGTTTTTTGCGCCTCGAGAAGGAGATTATGAAATGGACCCAAATGCAGTGGAAGAAGAATATCGTTTATCAGGTGGTTCACAACAATCATCAAGCGATTCAAGAACACAAGCAGCATCTAGGCAATCTTCGCGGGGTGATTTAAATGGAGAAACATATTCAATTGGTGGCCCTACTGGTTTAACGGCCGCTCCAGGACATCAAAGAGGTCAATCATCATTATCTGTCAAGAACGGTCAAGGTCCAACACGTCAGACGTCATCCCTTTCTCAGCCACCTAGCAATTCATTAACTCCAGCGGCGAATATGAATGGACAACAACCATCTGCTATGAAGGTCAAGATCTATTTCGGTGATGATTTGATAGCTATTCGAGTACCTACAGATATCCAATATAGGCAACTTTACGAAAAGATTAGTGATCGCTTGAAGATACCACAAGGGGACGAAATTGCATTATACTACAAGGACGAACCTAGTGGAGAAAAACCAAATTTAATGAGCGACAATGATCTAGACATTGCTCTACAACGAAACGATAAGCTCATTATCTACGTCGAATATCAGTAATGATGCCGGGGATGATGTTTACATCGACATGTATCCGGTATTGAACTTGGGGATAGAGAGTCAAATACTCTCACACATTCTTTGAACGATATGTTCTATTGCTACTTTTTTGGCACTTATACCTTCTTAATCTGCTTCGAATGTACAGACAAATTTTGGTGAGGGTTGATAATAGCTGCTGGTATAACTTTAGCAGCCGACACCACACTCATTTTGTTGCAGATCAACACATTTTTCATAAATACCTTGTTCTTTTTCCTTTCGAAAACATTTCTGTTGGTGATGAGAATATTGGGAGGCATCAGGCGTTATCATTTATGGCGCTTCCTCTTCTTTATTCCCCTTGATACTTTTTTTTACTTTTTCAAGATTTTGGGTTTGCATATTTAGTGCGTGACGGACATACCATGGAAGTTTCATTTGTTGGAGGAAGTTTATCAACTGATTATTACTTTTTTTTTGTTTGTTGAGTGGTGGAAGGAAAGAAGGGAAGGGTATGAAGGGAAGGGAAGGGAAGGGAAGGGAAGGGAAGGAAAGGAAAGGAAGGGAAGGGAAGTGGAAGAGGTGATGATAGTGATGACTAAGTTTTTATTTAGCCTGTGTGAATGAATAGGTACTTGAACCGTTGAACAGCGAGCATTTAAGTATGGAGTAGTGAATTGAATGATTGATTGAGATTGAGATGAGGATGAGATTGAGATTGAGGATGTAGTGTAGTGCAGTTGTGATTTGTGGATGTGATTAGTGATTGAGGATTTTGTGAAATTATAATGTGTAATGAGTGTAGTGTTAAATATGCTTTTGAACTGGCTAAAAGGGAGAAATTGTAATCTTATTCCTCGAAATACCGATACAAAAACTCTACCCAATAAACCGGCTTACCTAATAATCACACATGCATACTAGATACTAGGTAGGTACCTAGGTACATAGGTAGATGTATGCATTAGATCGCCATCCATCGTATCGTATCGTACCACCATAGCTAATAAGGTTACATATACCTAACATACCACTTATTTAGTCCATCCAAGTCCATGTCCATGTTCAAGTTCATATTATATTATATCACATCGTACCGTATTCCAAGACAGACACCCCTCACTTCATCTTCACCTCTTTCATTGAGCAGTCGATATATTTATATAATTATATATAGGTATCTCCTTGCATAATTATATAACTATATAAATATATAAACGCATTTTTCAAAGATCGATCAATCTTTTATTGGCTAGTTAAGGTTACGTCCGTGTGGTGGGTTTGAGGTTTGAGGTTTGCTTCGTTTTCGTTTGATGCGGAGGAGGTGTATACTTCGAATTGAGCTTCTTCATTCTTGAATGTTTACGGAGTCGTTGGTTTTTGTTTGGAGATTTGAGATTTGAGATTTGAGATTTGCGATTTGCGATTCTCTTGCTCTTTGGCTTACTGGCGTACTGGCTCGCAGGCTCACTGGCTCTCAACCTCGCAGATTCACTAGCTCTCAGGTTCACTAGCTCGCAAGCTCCACTTCCGCCCCGCCTCGCATCATCGCTCAAGCTAGACAGACGATCTTATCGCAATCGATGGAATGATTCTTATCTGCTGTTGAATAATTGATTGAGTTGCAGTGGGTTTTCCCGTTGCTATTGCGACTGCGACTGCGACTATATAGGTACCTAGTGATATATTGCTACAATAATAGGATACGCGCTACACTCGCTTTCAATTCGGTTTCGATTTGCGCATGAGTGGTCGAGATTACGAAATTCGATGGGACGAGAGTTTATGAGTTAAGCATAATTTTATCACGGAGCTTTCAAAGCTCAAGGATATCTTATCATCACAAATGCCATGCCACCTCTACAGTTACGCCAAGAATTCCCTTCTTTGAAAGCTTTTAAAGAAGCGTTACATGCTTGGGCTATCGAAGCACATTTTGAACCTAGGATTTTGAAAAGTGATACTGGGAGAGTTAGGGTTGGGTGTAAGAGAGATCCCGAATGTCCGTTTGTGGTGAGATGTAATTGGGAGAGAAGAGGTGGGAGGGAACCATTGGCTAGGGTTACGGTTTTGAGGGAGAGACATACTTGTTTGGATGATTTGGTTAGTGTTGGACATCCGGGTGCTGGGGTTAGAGTTGGGGTTAGGGGACAGATTAATGGGGGATTAGCGTCGGGAAATGGGAGTTGGGATGGGAATGTGGGAGGGATATCGGTAGGGATAGGACAAAATGGAAATGGAGGATTAGATGGAGTAGGTATAGGGATGTCGACGGGAATGGTGGTTAGAAATGGAGAAGGGGAAAGTGGACATATTATACCCGGAGCGAGAGTTATTGAACAACATAATGGGGGGAGTAATAGTGGAATGTCAATACCAGGACAGGTTTTACCGGTTCTACCCAAAGTTCAAAGGAATAGTGCGAGTCGATTACCATTTTTGATGGGGATTTTACCTAAATTAATGACGATTACGAAAGAAACTACACCAGTGGAGATTAGGGATTGTTTGATGAGGGAATTTGGTGCAGAGGTACATTTACAACAATGTAGAAGGGCGAAGACGGAAATTTTGAAGAAAGGAGGAAGTGGGGATGAGGGAGGTAGTGGACAAGGGGGGGGAACAGGTAGTGAAGGAACGGTAGGAAGCGGGAGTGGGAGTGGTGGAAGTGGAAGCAGCAATGGAAATAATGGCAAAGGTAGTGTACAAGGAAGCAACAACAATATACCACCAACCCAAGTCCTCTTCCCCGAAACAAACAACCACGCAAACGGAACCAACAATCCCGTAAACACATCCATGAATAACGGTCCATCTACATCCACATCTACACCTCAAAACACAAACAGAATCGATGCCCCCATGCCTCCTAATGCAAATACAAATCCAATCCGAACAGGCAGTAGCGCAAGTCCCCAACAACCATTCATATTACACACAGCACAAGGAATCGTAACACCGGCTGTTATATCAGAAAGAAATGATTCGTCGTCAATGCAAGTCGAGCAACCGATTCGTTGTCCGTATTGTATTAATCAGAGGTGGTTGAGGAGTATTAAGGATGCGGTGGAGCATTTGAGTATGCATGTTGTTGTTTGATGGTGGGGATGAATGGGTGAATGAGCGAGGGCGATTTGATTTTTATATGGGTTATGGGATAGGGAATAAGATGGGAATATCCAGGGTGGTAATTTGCTGTTGCTGTTACTGTTTTGTTGTTTTTTTTGTTGTGGTGTTAGGATTTTAATTAAGGTTAGGTATCTAGTATAGGATATATGGATTTTATTTTTATAGTAAGATTATATTATTCTAATAATCACAATGCTTTTAATTACTTTTGTGGTATTATAATAATAATAATACGTTTGAAAGTGATTCTGGTATTGTTGATACTACCTACCTACCTACCTATTGATATCTATCTATCCCAGATATCGAAACAGCAAAAGGGGGTTGATCGTGCTCCTGGTCCTGTTTCTGGTATGGGAGATGGAGATGAGGGTGGAGATAGAGATTTTATTATTGGATTGGATGGTAAGATTGTTTTTGTTATTTTGTTATTTTGGGGAGAAAGTTTAGGTTGGGTATGATGGAAGGGGTATGGAGGTCTAGAGGATATGAGGATATAGGATGATAAGGGAAATGATGGAAGGGGAATAATTCATTAGCTAATTACAACTAACATTTTCTTTCCTGTTCTTAGGGGAAACGAGTAAATAGATGGAGGGGATATATTTATATCAATATTCTCAAGACTAATGTAGTATCATTATGAATCATGAATTATTATTATTTGATGAGAGCTTTTGATGTTTTTATTTTTTTTTGTAGATGTAGCAATGTATATAGATATTGTTTTATTAATTATCAAATTTAATAAATTTTATATTTTAATCATCCTGATATCCTGATCTCTATATATTATCTAATTATATATTACCTTTTCTTGTATTTGAGTTTGAGTTTGAGTTCAGAGGGCTTGCTTTTGGCGCTTTGGGGTCTATTATAAAAATGAGGAAAAACTATTTGAGTCTAGAAGTCTAGAAGGTTTATTTAATATACTTTAAAAGCTCTTTTGAATGTAAAAGGAGAGGATAGAGAAGAAGTGAAGGAGATTTTTGTATAAAACTTTGAATTCACTTGTTGTGCTTGTTTGTATAGTTCATAGTGAGTTCATTTTTAAAGTGGTGGGATTAGGTTTCGAGGTCGAATATGTGGAAGGATTGTTTTTTATAAGTGAGTGAGTGAGTGAGTGAATATTCTTTGATGGATTTATTAAATGTTATAAGCTTGCAAGTTAAGTTCAATTTCAGTATTTATTTATTTACCCGAGAAAGTCAATTCTAACGATTCATGAGACAGGTCATCTACTTTGTGATCATCATGAAAATCGATCTAACCATTTATCACCATGACGAATCAACTACCTAGGGCGGTATTCAAACAATCTAATGGTGATTGAAGCCTTACCTTTGCTTTTGCTGTCTGTACCTATATTTGAAGAATTTGTATCTCCCCCAAAAACGATCACCCTGATAGAATATATATAGCGCTCTGCTTGATGTTAATCTCCTTTTAATAGACGTTAGTTTCGATTTTTAACGAATTATTAACAAGTGGTATATCTTCAACGCACCAATAGATCTAGACACTCAATAAATCCTCGATCTCTGGGAAAGTCAGATCCGGAAAGAAGACAGCAATTATTTGCTTAACCTAGTAAAATTACTACTGACCTGCTTCGAGGGGACGGGGAGAACTAAGAAGCGACTCTCTTTGATATAACTAGATTAAAATATTTACTACAATAAGACAGCACCTTAGATAAAATTGAAATTTCAAACATCTAAATGATGGCAGCTGTTATAAACTCTGCGCTGACTAGCAAATATCCCCATCGTCTTACAGCCTAATCTGACGATTTTCTCTCTATGATTAAACGCATTTTCGCTATGATTGTCACTCAGTTCAATTATTTAACCCTACTTCTTTGTAATCGTGGAGTGTATATGAGAGATTTCATGAATAGACGTTGCCAGCTTTCGTTGAATATATAGGATATAATAAGACCTTACTTATATTATAATAAGGCGATTAGATTTCAATCATTCAGATATTTATCTCCCTAAGCCTTTCCATACCGGTATCCAGCTCAAACAACTAAGTCTTACAAAAACCGATATTTAGTCTTATTCCTTTAATTATCATTATTGATCCATTCCTCTTTTAATCACATCCAAAATCACAATCAAATTCAAATCCGAAAATCAAACACACCACCAAATTTTAACCAATCATACAACTCTTCCATCCGCCCATCCATCCCCAAACCTCCTCATCCACCATCCACCCATCAATATCCCAAACTCAACCTCATATATAACTATTAACCCCTACACATCAAGCCGAAACCAACTTCTCCAACTCCAATCCCAGTCCCAATCCAAATATCCCTCCTCCATCTCCCCGCTTCAAGCCTTCAAAATTTTCCCCTTTCACCCCTCGCTTAACCCTAACCTCCTCTCCGATCCCCACCCCACCCACCCCACCACATACCCACCACGAAAATTTCTCTCTCTCTCCACCATGCAGAGATTTCCATTCCCCAAATGAGAATATATACCATAATATTAAAGGACGAATATAAGTCAGGCCTGATAGTTCAGTGGTAGAATTCTTGCTTTGGGTTGAGAATGATTAACTAATCTGTTGGTTAAGCTTATAAATCTAAATTGTAAGAGGTCTCCGGTTCGATCCCGGATTAGGCCCTGTGATATGTGACTTTTGCTTTTGCTCAAGGGGTTTGGGGTATCATCACGATTCAAGTCGAGGGGTGGGTGATTGCAGTTGTGATTGTGGTGATTTGGGATGGGAGTGGATGGGTGGGATTAGGTGCGGGATGGATGGAATATATCATTTTGTAATTCCTTGTTCATATTATTTATGCATGGGGTTGAATATTCAATGTTGTGAAATAGCTTCCTTCATAACCCATACCCATCTAATATCTATACACATCCTCTCCATTCCTTTTGTCTTGTCTTTTCCAAACTCCATTACCACACCCTAAACACTCATCTTCATATCAATCTTCCCATGTGGTTTATATCCCCTAACCTCAAACTCTTCTCCCTTCCATCCATCCACAACACCACTACCCCTATCCTCTCTCAAAATTCCTAATTCAGGAAATTCTCTAGGTTCTCGCTCAAGTTGTATTTTCAACGCATCAACATGATCAACATAAACATGTGCATCTCCCATAGTATGAGTAAATGTACCCGGTGTAAGATTGCATGCGTGAGCAAGAATATGAGTTAAAAGGGCGTAAGAAGCGATATTAAAAGGAACCCCGAGACCCATATCGCAAGAACGTTGGTAAAGCTGACAATGAAGTATGCCTTTAGGTTTTGATTCGGGATTTGTATTTGCTTCTGAAGTCGAGGAATCTGGAGTTTTCGGAAAAGAAACATAAAATTGTGCAAACATATGACAAGGTGGTAAGGCCATCAACTTAATATCTGCCACATTCCATGCACTTAGAATAATCCTCCTATCCCATGGATTATTCTTAAGCTTCCATACAATTTCCGCTAATTGATCAACACCTTGTCCTGTATAATCCGTTTCGGCATCAATATATTTAGCGCCGAAATGTCGCCATTGAAAACCATAGACAGGACCTAAATCTCCTTCTGCTCGATGAGATAAACCAATCGAATCTAGGTATGTGCGGGATCCATTTCCATCCCAAATTTTTATACCGGCTGCAGAGAGAGGAAGGGACGAAGTAGAGCCAGAGATGAACCAAAGAAGTTCTGTTAGGACGGCTCGTAGGAATACTCGTTTTGTTGTGAGAAGTGGAAGAATTGGAGTTCCGGTTGGGGATGTGAGGGAGAATTTTAGAGGGGCGGGGGCGAAGAGTGAGATAGTACCAGTTCCTGTTCTATTTGTTTGTCATTAGCTATGTGTTCTTCAGAATAGGGGAAAAGATAAATAATAAAGATAGATTTACCTATCAGGACGATGTTCACCGGTTTCTAAAATCTCTCGGATTAAGTCTAGATATTGATATTCTTCATGTTTTTTGGAAGTCGAAGTTGGATTTGGAGATTGGGATTGTGTTTGTTCTGTTGATTGTTTTGTAGCGGGAATTTCGTGAGGGAGAGTTGAGAGTTCTTCTTCTAATGATGGTGACATCGTAAGTCTTTTGAATTTGTAGAAGTTAAAAATTGGAGATTTTTTTGTGGTTTTGAAGGATGATTTCAAGGAAGTGAAGGAGACGCGTTTGGACGCGTAAAGTGTTATTTCACGCTAGGAGTAGAATTTTTGCCTGAGGATACAATATATTACGGCATAGTGATTTGGTAAGTATTTACTAATAACTTTCTCCACCAACAAACTTATTCTGCCCACACAAATTAACTATTGCGAGCGAGGGCGGTGAGCTAAAAAATTCGACCATACAATCTACATAAATGAGACGTTGATGATTCTTTGCCTATATCATGATTAATCAATAAGCATTCCCAAGTCGGAAATTGAACTCACAAGAACCGTTTTGACACGGCTTCTATCAATGATATGCCCGATGATGATAAATCAAGAATTAGATAAAGCATGATGAAGACTTGTCAAGTTCACGGATGCGGGGCAACATTGGGCCGACTTGGCTAGAGATTGACATACTCTAGCAGTGTTCAGTTATTTGAAATCTAGGACTCAATGCAGAGTTTTGAAGAAAGGTTATATAAACCACAGTTCAGTGAACTACATAGATAGATCAATCAACAAGCTTTTACTTCATACATTTTCCATTTGCAATCTACACATTTCACTATATATATAAGCACAGCTCCGTTGATAGTTTCAACCTTCCCATCAATCCTCAAATCATAAAAAATGGCCCCAAAAACAGTTTTGATCACTGGGTGCAGTGAAGGTGGTATTGGAGATTCTCTTGCCAAAACTTTCCATCGCAAAGGTCTTCGAGTTTTCGCTACAGCTCGAAATGTTTCCAAAATCGAACACCTTAAAAAGTTAGGACTTGACACTCTTGCCTTGGATGTCACGGATCCAACATCCATCAAAATGGCTGTCGAAGCCGTCAAATTGGCCACTGGAGGAACTTTGGATTTCCTCGTTAACAACTCTGGTGCTGGTATGTTTTTGAATCTCACATATCTACTTCAGAGCATTCTAGAACAGTTACTCACCAAAAATAGGATACGCCATGCCACTACTAGATACTGAAGTAGAAGTTGCCCGAAAGATGTTTGACGTCAATGTCTTCGCAGTCATCACAGTAACCCAAGCATTTTCACCCCTTCTCATCTCCGCCAAAGGAAAAATCATCAACATCGGTTCAATCCTCGGTTTCTCTCCTATGTACTGGCAAGGATATTACAACGCCAGTAAAGCAGCAGTCAATCATATTACTGATCAACTTCGTCTTGAACTCGAACCTTTCGGTGTCAAGGTCATTCTTGTAATCACTGGTTTGGTAAGAACCAAATTCTTTGACAATCAACCATCGGTGAGGTTACCGGAAAACTCTCCATATGCCCCAGCGAGAGATATCGTTGAACATGCTGCTGGAGGAGATGAGGAGTTGGCTTCTGCAATGGATGTAGATGTTTATACAGAAAAAGTAGTGGAGAATGCTTTGAAGAAGAATTCACAGACACATCAATGGGCTGGTGGAAATGCTTGGACGGTTTGGTTTGTTTCGACTTTTTTTCCACATACTATTTGGGTTAGTGTTGAATCCTTTTTACAATTCCCCCTATTTTTTTGCCCCAAAACATACATGATGCTAATGAGTATTAGGACAAGGTCTTGCCCTCAACAAAGAATATTGCTGAGTTGAAGAAGAGACTGTTGGCTGCAGGGAAAAGGGAATAGGTATTGTTAAAGAAGATGTTTCTGGGTGGTAATACGGGGCCAAGTTCATAGGCGTTAGGCGTTATTGGATGATTTATTGGACATTGGAAAATGTATTTATTTTATCTTCGGCCTACTTCTTTACATCACATTCCCTGATTGTAGATGTTTTGTGATCTCAAGTTTTAATCTTCTTCAATTCAATTTGTTTATCAAGAACATGCTCAGAATCTCCTCATTCGTTTTCAAAACTCTTGCCGCTTCAATTCATTTTCCTAAGAGCACAGTGTTATGGTTTCCTGTTTAGAGTCAAGCATACTCGATGAAAATATCGAGATGCAGGTAGTGATGCAAATATTGAAGTTGATATTGCAGCTTTCATATTACTCCCATTTTGTGAGAAATTCAATATCGATGTCGTCAACCAAGGCTTAGGATGAGGAATACAGATACAAATTAACTGGCAACTCACATACCTAATCGCAAGCATAGTCTTCTACCAGCTGTATCAAGCCGTAGCATCATCTGCGAGATTTCCTCTCGATTTTCTTGGTCCACTTTCCTTCTGTCATGGTAGCAGCAGCACCAATCTTCACATTCTTGTTCACCTCAACTCTACTAGCTATCTGGTTATTTCGACATTTTGAAATATCTGATTATTCGAGATTCGAAACCATTATCTCCTGATTTGTGAGGTAGTGTTTTTGAGTAATCGGTGTCTTCATATCAAGCAAGTGGTGGGTGGTAAGAAGAAAGAAAGAAAAGCAAAGAGATTCTCCACCCCCTCTTAAGCTCACACTGTGAATTTTTTTTTTAAAAAAAAGGATTCATATTACCAAATCATTTCTGGACTTGATGTGTTCGACTCACAATCGTTCATTAATGATGAGTGGTCTGCAAGTCATGCTTCTGATAAATAACATTCTACCGACTGTGAATCACAAATCTAAGTGGTGACTCCTTAGAAGAGATTTTGAGCATATTCAACTGGCCTCCACCGCTTGCCTCCACCGCTTCCACCGCCTCCCAGTCATCAAGCTTCCCTAAACACGCTGTATTCCAGAATATTGCTCAACAAAGCCGAGAGTCCAATCCTCAATACATGATTTTAAACGCAAACGTATAATATCACTGAATATTCCAACCTTGATTATGACTACAGCAACTCACTGCCCTAATAGACTTCCGAAAAAGCCTCGAAATTGAATCCTCATTATCCCCTCCCATACCAATCATGTCACATTTATATTCCTTTCAATTCAGCCAACCACTTCACTCAATTCTAGATATTGATCCATAGCGGCCTATACTACTCATCATCCTACAAAGTCAAGAGAGAAGCACTCCGCACAAGGTAGGTATCGAATGCCGCAATTATCCCATGGAATCCGATTTCAGCATTTTAAAATCCCGAATCTGCAGTGCCAGTCGATACAGTGTGAATACCGCATAAATTCACTAAAACGATAAGCCAAAAGGCTGTGCCTCTGCAACAGGATAAGAAATATATAGTCGGTGTACTTGATTTGACGGTCTCGTTTTGAGCTTTCGGATTGGAGATGTGGAATATTGATTTGGCTGCCATCAGCAGTATCACTATGCTATTCCACTGCGCAGCATTCATTCCCGAATATCTAAGGTATCTGAATATAGTTCAATATCCTAGGATAATTCTTATTCCAAAAACTCAATCTTATGCAAGCATCAACTAGTATTCCTGAAAACAAACCCAAATAAAACAAACACTCCAAATATAATCATGGATCTAAAGTTTCTTCACCGTTGAAGATCAGCCAGATTATCAAAACGCATATAAAAACATAATGTAAGCAAGAGCACTTGCTCCGCTATGTTATTGTATGTATTTGACCCTAAGCTCTCAAATGCCAAGTTTCAATCTTAAAATCAAATCAAACCCCGAGATCATCCATGTAATCACCTACCTATTATTTTACAGCAGTATATGTAAAAACAACCATAATCAATAAGGCCATTCACAATGCACAATGTGACTATTGGTCTCTCATTAAATCTAGTGATATGTGCGATCAAGATGCACTAATGACTGAAGGAAACCAAAAAATATCAACGATAAGTTCATCAAAATAACAATATTACATATCGGATTTAGAAAACTCCAAGTTCTCCTCCTCCGCTCACATCCACCCCAAAAACCCATAGCAAAAACCCAGTATGTTTGCCTAAATAGAAGGAGGGATTGAATCGAGCAGTGTTACTTTGATGATAATATAGCGTCGTCACCAAGTCTCCTAATAACCTTGGCAGGTACACCACCAACGAGACAATCTGTATACACGTCAAAGATGTAAGCGGTAAGATTCCCAAACACAATTAATCGCATATGGTTGAAGCGCGCATAAATGACAAAGCGGAAAGACCCAAAGAAGAAATGCGCAGCACCTACTTGCTTCAACATCCTTGACCACAACAGCTCCAGCTGCAACCGTCGATCCATTCCCAATTGTAACCCCTGCAACTATGATTGCCTTTCCACCAATCCAACAATCGTTACCAATAACTATTGGTTTCGCATAAGATCCCATCTGGCTTTTTTCCCTGGATACAGCGTCAAGTTCATGCGTATCTGTGCATATACAGACGCCGGGTCCGATGAGTACACGGTCGCCGATTTGAACGGGAGCACTATCAAAAATCGAGACGCTGTTAAACCGTACTTAGTAATTATCTTGTTTGGATGTGATGGGGTGACCTACTCCCTGTTGATATACACATTTTTACCAATAAAGGTGTTGCAACCCCAGGTGCAGAATAATGGAGCTTCGATATTTGTATCAGGACCAAGTCTACCAAATATAGTCTTGGCTACAGCCATTCGGCGATTCTTGAGGTCATCTAAAGTATCTTCGTCGCCGATGGAGCTGTCGTTGAACTTGAGTATTTTCCTACGGACATCAAGCTTGTATTTCGGCATGCAATCGGCTAGACATGCCCTAAAACTAAACGCCAAAAAATCAGTAAGTAGATTCGATTTCGACTGAACATGTACTGACTTCATTCCTGAGAGCATCTTCTTGAACTCATCACACATAGGCTTCGGTACGTCGGCACTTTCGACCATTTCTATCAAGTCTTGGTTGAAGTCTGCAGCCGCCATATTGTTGTTCCCTTTTGAAGCTAAGTGGAAAAAGAAAAGACATTTTCAAGATTTAAGAACACTGCAGAGGAACCAAGATGAATCAAACCCATGTACTATACCCCGGATTTATATGGCGTGACTGTTTGGAAAAGAAAGGTTCAAAGCCAGTCTACTTGCCATTTCAATTTTAAGATGACGAGAAGAACCGTGCTGGTGAATATCAGAAAACTAACCGGGACATTGAATACAGGGAGAGCTGAGAAGTAAAGCCACTTGGGCGTAGAATATGTCGATCCTATAATAAAAAGAGGATCTAATGTATTCGTGAATCACAAATTTGAAAGTTTCTTTTGTACGACTCTTCGAAAACAAAAATATAACCGGTGCGACCAACCTTGGGTGTGATGTGTTTGAGCAACTCCAAAAAAGAAAATAAATCATTGCAGATTGAAATTGGAGGTGATATTTTCCTGACCCAATACCGATGCGCAGAGCCGAGTGTTCTCCTAGACGCCAAATCGAAAGCTATTCCTTATAATTCCTTTTCCTTCTTCACCTTTTTCTCGGGTCGCTCCAACAAGTGTTCCCGACCAGTAACGGGTGCATTACCGACGGCAGACTTACCACCGAGAGTCTCAAAACCTTTATGGAACACAAATTCAACTGCTTCCTCGACAGGCTTGTCAAACAAGAATGGTAAGGCGGGTACAGCTGCTAGTCCCAAACCTATTGGGCCCCATGTCCTGAGCTTTACGTTTTTGACATTTCTCATATATTTACCGGAATACCGCACGATGGAATGAATGGTAAAGGCGGGTAGACCTGGTCACATTAGTGACGGTTCATTTATAGAACTTTCTTCGTATCATGTATCGGCGCAAATGTGGCAAAGAATGCACCTACCCATAGAAGCGATTCCTTGAAATAGGGCTCGTTGTGCCATCACTGTCCGATAATCTTCCAATGGTGCTACTTGACGAGGCTTCAGTGACACCGCCGCATCATTGGCAACTATCTTAAGATCCGTCTTTGCATCATTGTATCGATCGTGCATTGCTTCACGCGGAAGCTCCGGGTGCAAAACCTCCTGATTCCTGCAGTACGCCTTGTATCCCTCATGTGTGACATCACCAATAAGGTAGGCCCATGAAACACCATAAGCTGCTCGAACCCAATTTGGATGAGCTACCGGTCGGAAAGACTCCCCGATATCTGATGTATAAGCTACATATCGTTGCGCGGATAATAGGGCTTTCCAGAAGTATGAGCCAAAATCCTAATCCTAGCTGCCGTGGAAAACAACTGACCTGTTCGGATCCGGGAAGCATATGCCGCGTATCGAATATTGCTGTCGGTGGTTTGAGGAGCACTGTGCCAACAGAATTAGCATACTGTAATGAAGCATTGTGGCTGAAGAGCTCGCGCAAAACTCAAATGAGAGGAGTGCCCAGAAAACAGGCCGCATAAACACATACTATCCGTCGTAGAGCTCATCATAGAAGTTCTCGTCCTTGTCTGCTTTGTCCACAAGCTTTTGGAGTCCAGCAGGAAGCTTTTCCACAGCAGGTAAACCTGTTGGAGGTGGACCTCGAGAGTCATTGTTATCCTTTCCAGTCATTCTGTTCTAGTATTGACACGATTAAGTTAAAAAGCAGTAAGTGATGTATGTACCCCGAAAAGCAGGTAGCTATTTTACAAGAAGATACGTTGTATAATTGAAAATATCGAAGTCTAATTCTTCTGTCGCATTCCTAGCTTCCTTTGTTTGACTCTAACCTCGGATGGAAGAGCTATTTAAGTTATTACCCGATGTTTCTCGTACGGTACTGACCTGACCTGGGGAAATGACGATATCCACGAGCGAGGGATTGAATGTTCCTGGAATAGGTCCTGTGCAACTAGTGGACACTAAAAGGTGGAGTGGAAGCGGAGCTCCTGCTCTTTCTCTTTTGTTCTTCATGCTGGACGGAACGACCATCGGCATCTCGGGACCTTTTGGTGGGCGCTTGCGCTTAAATCGACTAGCTCGTAAATTTGTACGGAAAGCTCCAATTCAATCCAAATTGTACCGATATCAACCTCTATCACGAACCCTCAGCCCCGTCACTACGACTCCATTCGGACAATTATCAAATATTCGAATCCTTAAACTACTCAAAATGGTTTCTTACTATCAAATTGCCGGAAAGCAAGTCGGCTCTCACTACGTACGTGGCTCCTTCCGAAGTCCCCTCTGCTCAATCTGTTTGATTTTTCTTTGATGCGATTGAATGGGGTTATGTTTGAGTGAAAGCCGGGAACTTGTGCTGATAGAAATGATGATATTAGTTAGCTATGGCAGTTCTCGGTTCGATGGCTGGTATCGTCACTTTGTCTACTCGTGGTGGATCTGCTGCAAAGAAGGACTCAACTCCACCAATTAACGCCAAAAGTCCAGATGAGGAGAAATACATCAAGTAGGTTCTGTGTGAGGATCTGTTGAGTTAACAGATTTCTACAATTTACATGACCTGACATCTGCTAGGGAATTCATGGCAAGCATCGAAGGAGGCAAGAGTGGAAACAACGTAGACTCAACCAAGAAGGATGCAGGAAGATAAAGGATATATGATAAACTGAACGAGGCGTTGGAATCTCTCGCCAACGGAATACCCAGCTTCGGGTGTAAATATAGAACGCGGTCATGAATGCATAAATCCAAGCAGGCACCATGTTATATCCGAAATTCACGTTTTCCTGATATTCCGTACCCTAATCTCTACACCATTTACCAATAACTACCTAATTCTCGAGTGGGAGGGGTATTTGTTTACATCCAAGGAAACATTGCTATTGCGATAGAAAAGCCTATGCTTTTCCTGTCGTTAGTATATAAATTATTCATGGATGATGAACCTCTTTTCTTTCCAACTTTTAGTGGCTTTCATACTGTATATCTAATCAGCTCTTCAAAATTCTTCTACAAGTCTTCCCCTTTGCGGATTTGAAGCATTGATTTGAAGGTATTTATACTTATTTTGGGCACCACCGTGCTACAGTTTCATTCCCCAATTTCACTATTGAAAGTTGGACTTCTAAATGACTTAGTAGCTAAATGAGATTATACAAATTTGTACATTCATATCTTTTCATTCTAGATTATAGGCTGCCTCTAGTATAGTTGCTGTTGAAGAGCGACAAGGAGAATAAAAATGATGTTAGTCCGCAACCCCTGTACCAATTTTTGACTTGAGTCAACATTTCAATCAACTAACAGCCACCGACTGCTTTCCCTAGATTATGTTATAAATATCAAAGCGTAATTCACGTCATTGTCAAATGTAGCCCATCACCCCATCCCACATGCCAAGCTCTACACAGCCTCAGCGAGACAAATGCTTCCTTACAGGTCGAAACATGAGTCTAGCCAGTTCCAACTCGCTCTCACTGTCTGTCGATTAGCAGATTACAAGTCAATTTAAATAATGTAATTGTGGTCTAGCAACCTCGTTCCATCATGAGATAGTGAAAAATTCCCTATATTGACATAAGTACTGATGGTTTGCCGAGTTGTACAAACGAAGATGGAAATTTGTGGCCTCGAGGTCTAGGCAAAATTGCTGGTACACATGTTTTCTGTTGATATACATGTCCTAGACCAAGTGTGAATATCAGTCCCATATTAAAGAATCGATCCTTCTTTTGTATAAAAGAACTGCAAGTCGCTACCAAAATTGATATCACCATCGCACTCCCAATCAGAACTTACTTTAGCTCATCTGCATCATCTATACACAACCATCCTTCTATCAGCCCATCTCATCGTACACCACTATCACTACCAGCCCATCTCGGATCTCATTTAGTATCTATCACATCAATCTATTCTCTCGATACCGCAACAGCCATGTCCAAGGTCAAGTTACCAAAACTCAAGGATCAATACAAGGGTCTATATCCGAACCGAGACGATGTACCTAATCCTCAATCCCCACCGACCCCCTTCAAAAAGAAATAAGCATACAACTAAGTTCTCCTAAATGTACCACGCATAACTAACCAAAAGCCACAGTATCCTAGTGGTAAAGAAGGAGACAGGTTATGTACGGCTGCCCGCAATAAGTGGACTCTTGCAAGTATTCGCCATGATGAAGAACTGGAGCGACTAAAAGCGGAGGCAGAAGCGGTAAAGGCAGAGGCGAAGTCAAAGGGTCGAAAGGTTGAGGAGAAGAAAACGAAGAAGGATGGTTCAAGTTCAAGCGGAGATTCAAGATCAGGCGGAAGTTCAAGTGGAAGTTCAGGGAGAAAGTAGACTGACATCAAGAGATCTGCTTTCTAGGCGATTCTGCGTGGGAATGAGTTTTTCATGTTGATGAGTACTGGTTGGATCAGGCTGGTGTTGGAGTTGGTGCGGATGTTGGAATGGAGGCCTATATAACTTTATGTATTGAATGATATTCATTATGTGATAAACATACTTCTATAGAGAGAAGTGGGTTCCATCAACCAGTCGCCTTTTTCGCTAACAGCTACCATCAATGCCCCCTGCCGCAAAAAGTGACAGGGAAAGATAAGCGACTAGAGAAATCGGCAGCACTTATATGTAGAATATGACCAGCATCCAGGTGTTAAAGTAGTCTTGGAGGTAGAAAAGTAATCTTTCGTATTGTTGGAAGGGCTTCTATCGCACTATTTACCAGGTTTTGATCGATAATTAGATGGAAGGTTTAAAGGAAACCAACGCTCGAGATGGAATCGCCGGAAAATAACCTCGAGGATTTTGAGGTTTTTCTAGAGCCTCGAGGTATATACTTCATCGCAGCTCCAGTATACGTAGCGAGCTTTCGCCTCGAAAAAAAGTGAGGAATGATTGACCATTATCTTTCGTTCTTGAAGTACGCAGATGAACACGGTCTGGATGAGCTTAGGGATATTTAGATGACTCCAATCAATATGCTCTAGAAACACATGACTCTTCGGTCATGAAGCCCGAATATACTGAGAGAATTACTTCACTACGGAAGAGTAGGTATATGCTTTCGAACACTCAAGGCTGAAGTTGTGTTTGCATTCCAGGGGACAGCAGGGTTATGGGGAGCTAGGAGGGTGACATTCATGAAGCAGGAGAAGGACCTTGAAGGTTTTGAAGCGATCATTTATCACGATCTCAGGAGATCAAAGGTCTCGTGTGAGAGGGAGCTCTGGAAACAATTTCAGCAGTCTGCGAAATGTATACATACAAGTTGATGAAAATTTAAGAAATTCTACCCACTGATGACGAGTTAAAGCACTCAATGACATCACTTTATGATATTTGAGACCACAGAAATGTATGAACCTATTTCAACGATGGGCAAAGTTCAGTACCTCGCGAATTTGAAGAAACATGCAGCTCAGGTGTTTTCGGAGAAGGGCGATGAGGAGACTTCATTCCAATACTGCTGATACATCTAACAGTTAAAAATATGGTATCTCTGGATACAGAGACCTTGCCGCATCCAGAGTTGAAACTTTTTGTATCTCTCATAGATGGGTTAATGCGAGTATGTAAACTCTATTTCGTAAATCAAATTATGATGGTTTACGATGAAGTTTTCTCAGTGGTACCAAATACTGACTCTTGATCTAACTATGGCATCCGATCTAGGCGAATGGTTGAGACGAGGTCACCGTAAAAACATAAGGTTACAGCGAGAAAGGAATTTCCAGCAAGTTGATTCCGGGATGGACACAAACATTATCCATGCCCAGACCATAAGTTATCATTCATTGAGGGCGCCTATTCACTCTGCAGTATGTAAATCTCAATGGGTGGTTGTTCCCTGCATCAATGATGAATTTGTTACTATCCACGGCTGTAATGAATTCGTTCGTCCAAACCTTAAGCGAGATCCAAACCGTAGAGCTAGAACTATAGAACTAGCTCCCCCTTTAGCCTGCCATCATCACTTCCTTATACCCCATCATTTTTCCCACCCAAAAAAAATCCCGTTTTACATCCTTTGCAATTACCACTCCCCAAACTTCAAAAAGCGATATAAAGTCTTACACCGTGGTAATAAAATTGGCACATCATTTTGGAACCAGCAATCGACACAAGGTTAGCGAAACAAGATGCCTTACTATTCAAGCATCAGTGACACAATGTGGATGTGCTGTCATAGACAGTCAACAAACTTTCAGGGAGTAAGTCTGCTCTTCAAAATACAAACAGCTCAATGGTATGCTAACTTGCTATTCGAGTGCGGTACGCGTAATAAGATGAAGTTGAAGAAATGCGGGAAATGTTCTCACGAAAAGTGCAATAAATGCACGGTGACGGCACTGGAGATGATTGCGAAGAGTGTCGAGGAAGCAGTGGAATACATGAAGTCGAAATAAAAGCTTGACATGTTGCAGCTTGTCGAAAAGGGAAATGATATCCAGAGGAGGTTCCGGGCACATATCGACGAATGAACCGCGAGGTTTCCGTGTACAATCGAAGACATTTAAAATGTTGTGACGGCCGATGTTCGCAAAGAATTATATATGAAGGCGCAATCAGGGAGTCCCGCATTTCAGTGGTCGAAATAATATCTGGGGGAACATGTTTTCGCGTCTGCACTCACAGACCAATATTTAGCAAGAACACAGCTTCTTACCTGCGCTGTATATATGATTCAATCTTCAAAACATTTTTAGATCTTCAACCTTTCCCTTTGCGCATACACCGGGATGATGGTCTTTTTGCTGTGGTTTGGCAAAATTGTATCATTATTCGAATCATCATTAATGATACTTTTGAATTACATCGAATCGCGCGACATATACATCCGAGCTGTATGATATCCTCATACCAGAAAGAGCGCATAGTTGTTGCAAATCAAATACCTCAAAATGCTGGTATAGCTCGCTCTAGAGGATCTCTTGCTGTTTCCCATGCCAACCAATCCGATCTTGTAGTCCTAAAGAGGCATTAGCATTTGACCCCAGAGTCATCAGGCAAGTAACTTACGGCAATAAACCCATTCCATTGATCTTCCATATTCCTAACGCCAAAGCTATCACTTGACACGCAACATATGCCAGTTTTACTACGCCCAATTTCCCTCTTGTTCCTTCACTCTCAAAACGTTCAAATGCTTGATTCGTTGCCATTAGCCCCATCAAAGGATTTTTGAACGCCATAACAACCATCATAATGGAGAATATTTGAAGAGAATTCCCGGACATATACATCATAATCGCAGTCATTGGAAGTTGTTTGACAGGTGCAAGAGCCACTTCCCATGCCTTCTTGAGCTTAAGAGTGTCCATTTCAGCGGGAGTGGGAGCTTGTCGTGGAGCTTTGGTGGTTTGTTTCTGAAGAAACACGAATATCAGCAGATTGACAATAGGTAAACGGGCGAAAATAGCATACTCGGCTTGAAGATGGAGATGCTGTATATCCTGGAGGATCTGGAATACCTGCGGATTTTGGCTTCAATATAGGTGGAGTATTGAGATCTACGACCCATGGAGGGGGAGGGGGAGGTGGTGAAATCGTGGTCGTGGCCATTTTGTTTTAATATGATAAGGAATCACGAATGTATAAAATGAAGTGTATTCTCATGAACAACGTCGTCGAAGGTGGTGTCAGATTATTAAGGCAGAAAGTTGAGATACCTCATTGATACGAGTACCTAAAATACCTAATATGCAACGCTCAAGCCTTGTACCTCTCTGCCTTCAAAGAAATAAGCTTCCCGCGCTAACTTAAAGCCGCGGCCCCCGAGCCTTACTAGAGCCACCCCTTTTGGTGATCATTACCTCGTTCTCAAAGGCCTCACGAAACATCCATCATTACATTCGAAAAATGACATCTGCGAGATTTTAGGATTCTTCTAGTCAATGGAAAGATACCTGTTATAGAACCTAACGATATACTGCCGGTGATTGTGGCGCATTACTCATTTACCCTGCGGCGCGCCGCCTTGGGATACGAACGATTTCAGTGGTACGAGGAATTTCCTGCGAGATTGAATTAGGAGGGGTTTCCGTGTTAGATCAGAGTTATAGCGACAAAGTCACATATACATAGAGGAATTGAGGCTTGCTCATCATGAGTTCGGGCGGGGGAGATGCGAAGCTCTTTGCAAGGGTATGTCCCTTGGATTTCATTCTCATACAATTTCAGTAACTTCTACATCTCATTTGCGCCTCATTTGATATGCTTAGCCGGGCTGTTGCATATTGTAGCACCTCAGATGCTTGGGATCTCATGGTTTGGATAGGCTTCAGATTTTATTTGTTTCGGACTTCACAATGAAGGCGCATCCTGCTATCATGTTTCTACCTCACTACATTCCGCCATCTGGATTTGTTGGCTCACTTTATAATCGTTCACCACAGGGCAAAGTCGCGGAGCTTAGATTGGAATTAAATAGTGGTGGGAAGAAGGACAAGAACCATGCCGCGAAGAAGATTGCTCTGAAGAAGATCGTGGCCAATATGACCATGAGCAATAATGATATGGTAGCCCTGTTTCCGGATATTGTTGGCTGTATGCAAATACCAAGCTTGGAGATTAAGAAAATGTGGGTGGACTACCTATAGCGAAGATCGCGCGGATTGATAACTGATGTGATTGTAGGTGCTTCTTGTTTTTGGTTAACTATGCTCGTATGAAGCCTGAGGTGGCTGTTAAGGCATTGCCTACTCTGCAAGAGGCAAGTTTCTATCTCGTATTGTATTGCTTAAGCTGACATTTGTCAAATAGGATATGAACGACTCCAATCCCCTTGTGAGAGCTCTTGCCTTGCGCACGATGTCATATATCCATGTCCGAGATTTCGTCGAGGCCACAGTGCCACCCACAAAGCAACTTCTTCGAGATGCAGACCCTTATGTTCGCAAGACGGCCGCTTTCTGTGTCGCAAAACTATACGATCATGACAGGCATTTGGTTGAGGGCTCCGATCTTATTGACAGGCTGAATTCGATGTTGAGGGATGATAACCCGACGGTGGTGGCTAGTGCGTTGGCAAGTTTAATGGACATATGGGAGAGGAGTGATGCGATTAAGCTCACCATTGACTATGGAAACGCTTCAAAGATGGTTCAGATTCTCCCGGACTGTTCCGAGTAAGTATTCCCCTTCCAATCTCGATCCGTTTGACCTAACAATAACAGATGGGGCCAAACATATATTTTGGAAGCCTTAATGTCATATGTTCCACAAGAATCCTCCGAGGCTTTGTTGCTAGCGGAGCGCATATCTCCACGTTTATCACATTCAAATTCTGCAGTCGTCCTTACATGCATAAGGGTAGTTCTATACCTAATGAACTATATTAATGATCAGAAGCAAATTTCGGCATTATGTCGGAAGCTTTCGCCTCCTTTAGTCACTCTGTTGGCGAAGGGTCCGGAGGTTCAATACCTTGCATTACGGAACGCATTGTTAATATTGCAAAGGAGGCCAGAAGTTCTACGAAACGATATTCGAGTATTTTTCTGCAAATATAATGATCCTATCTATGTCAAAGTTACCAAACTGGAATTGATCTTCATGTTGGCAAATGAAAAGAACATCCAAGAGGTTCTTACCGAATTAAGAGAGTACGCCACAGAAATTGACGTTCACTTCGTCCGCAAATCAGTACGAGCAATCGGAAAGCTTGCTATCAAAATCGAGCCTGCGGCTAAACAGTGTATTAATACATTGCTGGAGCTAGTGGCCACAAAAGTCACCTACATTGTACAAGAAGCAACGGTGGTCATTCGGAACATTTTCAGAAAGTACCCTAACCAATACGAATCTATAATTGGTACATTGTGCGAGAATCTGGATTCTCTAGATGAGCCTGAAGCTAAGGCAGCCATGATTTGGGTTATTGGACAATATGCATCTCGGATAGAGAACTCTGATGTGTTACTCGAAGATTTCTTATACTCCTTTGCAGATGAGCCAGTGGAAGTTCAACTTGCTCTCCTCACTGCGACCGTTAAGCTGTTTATTCAAAGGCCGACAAAAGGACAAGAACTCGTTCCCAAAGTGTTAAAATGGGCCACAGAAGACACAGATAACCCAGATTTGCGAGACAGAGGCTATATGTACTGGCGTCTGCTCTCCTCTGATATGGCAACAGCGAAAGCCATTGTTATGGGTGAAAAGCCGCCTATTACTGCTGAATCGGAGAAACTCGATCCTGCCACCCTTGAAGAAATGTGCCTTAACGTTGGTACTCTGGCCACTGTTTATCTTAAACCCGTCCAACAGGTATTCCGATCCGCTCGCCCACGTCGTCTCACAGACTCTCCCGCTTTACAAAAACAGCATCTTCCAAATTGGGACATGGATTCCCAAAAATCACTGTCTGCATTCGGAAACACCCAACCTATGGTAAAGCCCAATGGACAAGGCGATCTAGCTGCAGCAGTTGATGCAGCGGATGCTTTTTTCGCCGGAGTTGGTCAACAAATGGCAAGCATGAATTTGAATGGGCAGGATGAAGGATTTGGTGGTAGTCCTAGTGTCGGCCGGAGCGAGATGCAATATGTGGTTAATCAAAATGCACCAGAGCAGGTTTATCAACCAGCAGTGGGACAGGGTTCTAATGGTGATTTACTTATGTTTAATTGAAAGTTTTTAGCGAGATGGTTCTCCTATTATATTCGGGAAGGGGTTTTATGGTCAAACATAATTGTAGTTGATATACTAAATGCATGGGAATTTCTTCAATTGTTGTGCAGGATTTTACGATTATTTTTCGCGGATAATTGACGCAGCAGTGATCGTTCTATATCAATAGGTGGTTTTGTCACCGGTTTGCGAGTAATCGTGAACGTTGAAGAAACGAGATGGATTTATTCATTCCCCCTTCAAAATCGAAAGAATACCTCAGTCAGTCACTTTGTCTTTCGAAGTCCTCTTCCTCGGCTATGAGCCAATTGGTCATGATCATTAAACAAGTTTGAATGAAACTAGGTATGTAATATTCTTACAGTCAGCCCTACGGAACCACAAATTTTGCGATATGCAACAAAACCCATCCCAGCTAGGATATTTCGTAACTTGTGTAACTGATGTCCTTGGCCAACTGTTATTCCTTGCCGAGTTGATTCCCCCTTTATGAACATAGAAGGTTTTTCGTACTACCAATATCTAGCATATCATCCTTCCTAGTTTCATGGATGCATGGTTAAGGCGTTTTCTTACCTTTTTTTTTGATCTAAGAGATTCATATGTAGAGACAAGAGACAGCTCCCCGTCATGGTCTGGTGGATCCGACTTCAACGCATATACACTCAATCATTTTTCAACCTTTCCTCTATTCTACAGAATTTTCACTGAATCCTAAATTCAGGCTTCTTCTCACCTTGTGTCGCTATGATATATTTGCCCCTCTACTTTCTTCCATGTTTTACCTTACGCGAGGCTACCAATTTATTCGTAGTCACGCCTCGTACAAATCGCAATCTTTTGCCATCATGAGATTATAATCACGTGCTTGCAGTAAATCATGCAAATCTCACGTCATCAAGTTACCTACGATATACGTAGCTAGTAGTACGGTCTATCCTTTGTAGCGGCAACTTGTGGGAGTGTGCCAGGATCTTCAGAGCAGTTGGTCACGTCTAATGAGTCAGCTTATCTAGTTCTACCTGCCAACAATTCTGTACTTCTTCGTCAGGTGTTTTGGATTATCTCGCGTTTGTTCTTAATTAGCCCCTTGGTACCTTGCAACGGTGCTGGGGTGTCAAGTCATGCATCGTCTGCTACTGTATCTCAAGATTCGAAACGTGGACGCATTGGGCGACGAATCAAGTGAAGAACCCAATTTTCTGATTTGATATCCTGCTACGAATGCAGTGATGTCATGTACTTCGATCCCACACGAATCTGTCACAATGACCGGATCTCAGCATCGATATAAGTTCTATTTTTGTTTATTCTCGAGGATCTTCTAACTTTCCTTGACAGGGGTTATGGGTTATAGCTCAAAACTTGATCACTTCGAGGACAGGAATGTGAATAGCTTGAAGATTGGAAATGATGACTCTACATTGGGTATGAAAACGGAAGATTACATGTCGAATTCTGATATCTTCATGTGAAATTTTTGTTTCTTGATGAGGGAGGAAAAAGAGCATTGCAAATACATCGATTTCATGCAATTTGCAAACGCGCGACCATATGCCTTTCCTGCGGCCTTCCGGCATGGCAAATTAGACAGGGTGACTGGAATTCTTCATTCGATCTGCAAGTAATAACAATTTCTTTTCGTCCAAATGGTTGCTTGTATCACTAGAAAATTCGACCCCTCACAATGAACAATAGCAGCAGAGAGGAGATGTATACAAGCCAGAGATAAGTATTTCCTTGGCAACAGTAGTCAGCCTGGACATGGGACTCGCTGTACAACTATTGATCTATCCAGCTTACCGCCGTATTTCGTATTGTTGAGGCAAATGTCCCATTGCCAAAATTACCGAATATGGCTCTTGTTTTCCTTATGATAGGCTCTAAACTCCCCTCTCGAAATGGGGGAGAGTAAAAAAAGAAAATAATATGAAGACTACTGCAAAGGAAAAGTGCATTTCCACAAAAGCGATTACCCGAACCAATGGGGGTTGACTGATTCTTTATTTCGCTAGGAATATAACACTTCTACCGGAAAAGTGCATTCTGAAATTTTGTCTCAATTTAGATACTAGTAACGGCGCATGCATGAGTGTGCGTTTGAAGAATGTGAGGGAAAGTTATGGATCGATGATATATACTATATAGTGATAACATCTCAAATATAGGAGACGCGGGCGGAAGAACAAAGTGTCTGCTTGAGTATTATGAAAAGCTAGAATATCCTTCTAGGGATCACTTTCCCACTGAAACTTTTCCTACAACGCATGGTAGTTGGTTTTTCAGACACAAAACCCATCTTCGCAGGCAACTGGCGCTTTTCAAACAAACCAAGAACTCATCAGCATTCAAAATGGCTGGTTTCCTCTCCACACTTAGAGGTGGCTGTAAAGCCCTCTTCAGATCCTTTACCTCTACACTTTCCACCGTCAAAAAATGGTTTCAACATGAAATCACCCCAATAATCCAGGAAATCGCTTCCTTTGTCCATCATTTGTATCATAACTATGTGCGTTCATTTGCATCGCAAGCTTTTCAATTCGCCTCCGACCATCTTGGAATAGCTATCGGACTCTTTTGCATCACTGTTATGGCCTGTCTGTGGATAATGACTACACCATCACTTTACACCTTAGGTTTTACGATCTTAGGTACGTAATCCATATCTTTAATGCCCTCTTTTCTTTCTCTCGCCCCATTCTCTTGTGAGTTCCCCTAAAGATAGCCAACTGACGTAAATCCTCGATAGTTTCTCTCGCCGCACTTGCCCAGTCCATCATCGGAATGGTACCTGCTGGTAGCATATTTGCGATATTTCAGAGTGCTGGTATGGCTGACACCGGCTTGTTTACACTTAATGGAATTACTGTTGGTATTGCTGCTTTGATTCTGTTGGCAGTGGTGGTGCGCTTAATTATACTGCAGCGAATGGAAAGGGAGAAGAGAAAGGAGGGTGAGAGTGAGAAGGAGAGGAACAAGGCGTTTTGAGGTTGGAGATGAAGTGTATGGCACTTAGGTTGGGGTCAACAGAGCGAACGAGCTATACAGGCTTTTGATGGGATTTGCGCGGGTGAGAAAGGGGTCTTGAAATTTTGTATTTCAAACTTGTATCCAAGTTCATGTATCGTTTGGAAATTTGATTTTTTTATGCTATAGTTTGATTTGAACATTTGAGAAGGAAAATAGGAACTCTTGATTTGACATATCAACCCCAACTAACGTTTTCGCTCATACAAAACGATGGGGCAAAGTCACTAGACTTGATGCTGAACCGTTCGATGTTGCATATAAAGTAGATGATCTGATCCCATAATTGCGCATCAATGTGGACTGAATAATTTACTGGTGTTGAAAGGTACTTACAAGAATACTGTCAGAACCAGAAGTGCCACCGGCCAATGAGTTGTACAATCTCAAACTATCTCGATTAATACTGTACAGCTATAAGCAATTCAGGCTGGAATAGTAGCTATAACTTTAGAAAGTATTGACAGACGAAAGGTGCATAAATTTCTACAGCTCGTAGCTTTCGGATCTTGAACATATCCCATCGGGTGTCATGAGGATAGAAAACACTTGGGATGAAAAGGCTAATGGAGATAAACAAATAAAGAAATCACGAATATCGAGATATCAAACTCGTAAATCCTCTCTCCTGCTCACTTTCCCTTCACTCTCAACATTCTCTCCACGGATCCACTTTCCAACGGCTGCTAAGTTATCAGAAACTCCCATATAATCTTAATCACCCCTATCTCACCTTCCTATGGACAGAAAAGTTAACAAGCAAAGTAAGCTGATAGCTCATTCGTAAGAGCCGATCTTGTCTGTATGCAATTCAAACTTTGATTCGCGTTCGCTATGTGATGGAAGTCGGGGTTTGGTAGAGGGCCAAATTGTGGATATGAGCTCAGTTGAAGTGTTGTTGTTCTCAACCCAATATAAGTCAATGTTTCATAAACACAAATGTGAGCGTTGGCCCAATCATCATTGGTTCATGTGATCAGCATAGGTAAATTCAATATTCTGTTGCACATCTTCAACTTTTGTTGGCGTTTTGACCATTTGGTGATGTTGTCGTTATTGTTGTTTATCTGGTTTGTTTATCCGCAGTTTATCCGACAAATGAAGCTAAACAGCCCACCTTTCATCACTCATACTTGTACTTATAGCTTCCTGGTCTGATACTCGAATCATTATACTTTTATATCTCGACATACAAGGAAATCCCAGCTCCTACTTGTTCTAAAGCGAATCCTTCAATTTAATCAGCTCTACACCAAAGCTGCATGTATCGAGATATATCTTCATAATGGTAAGATATCATTCCTGACGACGCTCAAGACGCGCAACTAACTATTCGGACAATCTAGTCTTCAGAATCCCGTCTCTACACTTTCAGCACCGAAACGAAAGCACATCTTCGCAAATTCAGACTGGGGACTTCACGCGCAAATGATCCACAAGCTGTTATATGTTTGTCTCCCCATTCTCCTTTCCTATTATCTGAATATTTCTATGTCCGAATCCCGCGATGATTAGATACGATGCACCACCACCTTCATAGAACCTACGGGTTATGGCTGAGAACCACATCTATATATTGTTAATGAGCAAGGGGATATACTACTATTTTACCAAATTGCATGGTTTTGAGAGATATGAATTCTGCTAATACCCTCGCATTCCTTAGATCTCATCGATAAAACTAGCCTAGAAATAAAACAAGATGAAGAAGGAACCGTATACAAAGATCTCGAATCGATAGGCGATGACCTTCCAGATCATTCTCCTCGATTCATTCTTTTAAGTTATCCTTGCACCCTGGTCTATCCCCTTCCCCTACCAATCCCCCTCAAAAACTAATCTATTCTAGCCCTCGGGTCGTCTCTCCGTTCCATATGTCCTGATATTCTACCTACCGCCTACGGTCAACGCCTCACAACGTATGTTATATGCTGGAGCCAAGGAGCTCATGAGGAATACGGCGGAGGTATCAAAGGTGTTGGAGATTGACAGTGCGGAGGATTTGGAAGAGATACCTGATAAATTGAGGGGAGATGAGAGGTAGATGATGGGTTTTGGATAAGAAACAAAATGGAAGGTAAGATTTATTGATTGGTTTGGAAAGGAAATGGGACAGCGATCCCAGGCGCGATTTGGAGACTACTAAGTTGAACGGTTCAAGCTTTGTCAGAGGAGCCTCTACTTGGACACTTTCGTTGTCCAACTTGCCGTTATTAGGCTAAAGACTTTGTATGAGTGACTCGAGGTTCGAGGTTGGTAGCCATGGAATGCCGGAAGAAAATATATGGCATAAATACATGATTTTCTCAAGTCAGGATAGATATAGCACGAGAAGAGAAGTCCGAGTACACATTGGATACTCACTTACGAAATAAATAATTTACATTTATACCCAACCATCATGATCTGATCAGAGTTCAAACATATCTCCTCCAGTGTCTATCCACGCATTAAGATTATCATCAACACAAGCAAACAAACACTCGACTTACCGATAACAAAGCCCCTCAAACCAAACATTCAATTCAAGTCAATAAACATTTTGCAATGCCATACCCATACCATTTAATCACTATCAAGTAAGATATAGCAATGGAGGCAACATATAGTTCATCATAATTCATTAATCTTACGGAAGTGTATCTCATCCTTTTCCTTCAAGATATGCTGTCATATCCAAACCAAACCAGACCGAACCAAAATAATTTATCACATTATCCTCAACTCCCATCAAATACCAATACCGATACCAAGCCGATCTCTAACCTCTAATTTCTAAACCTCTATTCAATATTCCTCGCCACGCCTTTTTCCAACCCACCATCCACATCAACCACCGACTCACCATCTACCGCACCAACCCCATTCCCCTTCATCTTCTTAATACTCTTCTCAATGGTTTCATGACCAGCTGCCGCCGCCAAATCACTATCATGCTGCACATCGAAACTTCTCCTCAAATATTCGGGCCCCACAAACGTCAAAACGATCACGTAAACATAGACACAACCCAGGAAAATACAAATCACCTTTCCGTATTCAAATCGTGCGGTTTTGCCATTAGGAGGAAGGGGGAATTTTTCTCCTAATTGTGCTTCGATGGTGGAACTAGCAGAGGAAACAAGATTACCGAGTTGATATGCGGTGCCTACGACGAAGGTGCGGAAGGAACCGGGAGAGAGTTCCATGAGGTGGATGGGGATGACGCCCCAGGCGCCTTGGACGCAGAATTGTTCGAAGAAGGCGGCGGCGATGATGGCACTCGAGGAGGTGTAGGTGTAGGGGTACAGGAGAGCACCGCCGATGATGGAGATGAAGATTATAGAGAAGCGACGGCCGAAGATTTGGGAACAGTAGCCGATTACGGTGCCGCCGGTCATGGCGCCGAGGTTGGCGACGACTTGGATCACGGTTACGGCGTTGGCCGAGAAGTTGTATTGGTTTTTAAGCATGGTTGGGTAGAGATCTTGGGAGCCGTGGGACTGGAGTTGTGTTAGTGTGAATGATATTATTGGATTTGTGGTTAGTGGTGGAGGGAAGACTTACCATGAAGTTGAAACCTGCCATGAGAAGTACCAAGTAAATTAACAACAACCAATGTTCCCTCAATGCGACTTTTCCTTCAGCAAGGAAGGTAGCTCCAATATTACCTCTTTCGTTTCGAACAAGTACACGCTCATTATATGCATCTGTTTCGGGAAGGCAAAGACGGAAGATAATGATGAGAACAGGTGGACATGCACCAAACCAAAATAAAGGTCTCCATCCATGACTAGTGGTATTTACCAAACCTCTAGCAAAAGCTGTTGCGAGAAGATATCCAAAAGCGTATCCTTGTTGAAGTATACCAGAAATCAAACCACGAGCTTCTTCAGGACAATCTTCTAGTGCTGTCGCGGCTGCGTTTCCGTATAAGCCGCCCATTGCAACACCGAATAAAGCTCTGCATGCGAGGAACTCTTTATAGGTTCGACAGAAACCGGTACCCAGTTCGAGGGCGATGAATAGAAGATTGTTGACGATAAAGGGCCATTTTCTACCATATCTATCTGCGGCGAGACCGAAGAGAATAGATCCGACAGATCTTAACATGAGAACCAATGTGATACCCCATGTGATCTCTGTAGTGGTCTTATCGAATTCCTCTGCAAGATCCGAGACTGTAAGACTGACTGTGAAGAAATCGAATGCATCCCAAGTCTAGAAGGATGTTAGTGACGGAAATTCAACCATATCATATGCATCGATTAAGCACATACCCAGGCAACAAATCCAACGAAAAAGAATAGCCATTGTTTTCCATTCAACATAGCCAAAAGTTTGAATGGATTAGGAGCTTTGTGCATGGGAGGCTTGAGTGTTGAAACTCGGGTCCTGCAATATTCTCCAACGGATTTCTTGACTGGAGATTGGGATTCGATGACATGGCCATCATGGCCTGCAGTGTCGTACTGGTCTGCCATGTTGAGTTTTGGGGTCTGTAAAAGAGCAATTAGCAATTGATATGAAATAGCTTATTGCAATAAACAGAATTGAAATGTATCTTAGTAACTGTGGGGTTTCTTGTTTGCATATGTGAAGAATCGAGAACGAAGGTGATCTAAGTAATGATTCAAGAAGCTATCAATTGGAAGGTAAACTTACAGAATTCGTATTCACTCCAGCTGAAAACAAGTATCGCGTGCCCACGAAGCTCAACCCAAGATGACAGTTGAACGAGGACGATGTTAAGAGAACAATTTTGAAATGAGGGACAGGATGTTACCTACTTATCTGTGTCTAATCCGATACCGCGGAAGTAGCACAAGAAAAACGTTTCAGCAAGAGTTAGATAGCAACAGTTTGCCCTCCAACCGGTGATTTTTCCATCTGCTAACCCTGGGTATTCGCATGCTTCCATCAGCGCCTCCAGGACTCTGATTCATCAGCTGATGACCTTAGCGTTGGTAAGATATATGAATGGTCATTATCGACATTAAATCCTGGCTTTCCCCCGCATGGAGAATGGGGGAAAAGTGGAACATAATCCAGTGAATGAGCTTATATCAAATGGAGGCTTCTCCAGATGGCTTGCTTATCCTGGTTTTGATATTTTATTCCTTGTCAAAAGCTCGGTCGAAGGCGAGCTACATGTGGTGACAGGATCTTTTTTTTTTTTCCAAAGCTTTCTTGCCTATGGACCAGTAATATTCTCCACATTCTTTAAATTAATTACCAATAAAAGCTAATAGTTCGTCGAGCTGACATCGTACCGTAATGTGGGGATCCAGCCGCATTTTTGGGGTTATAGGAGACTACTCCGTAAGCTGTATTTGCACATTCACCAAGTTTGAGGTAAGGTTACTGAGGTCCATCCCGGTTGGGAAGATGTATCCAGGGGCAAGTCTACCGAGCATGGTACCTACTTAGGTAATAAATAACACGCATCCCCGGAGCTACAAACGGCCTCAGAAATTCGAACCTTTTCAGTAACTAGAATGGAGAGAAATTGACGGAGTGATAATAGTGGAATGGATAATTTTCAGACTTCGACTTCCATTTTGCTCATTGTCCTCTAATGAGCAAATAATCAAATCTGGTGACACCAATTACTATTGACGGCGTTTGTACTCAGTACCCAGTCAGCATTGGCCCTCCCTGCGGTGTGAGCAAGAAGAGAGGCGTAAAAGAGAAGCTAAGTAGTTTCGGTACTTCATTGTTTAATTTGTCTTGGTATCTTGGAATCGCTTCAAGCTTTCATTTCCAAGACGGAAGGCTTTAAAAGTGGTTTTAACGGGTTTTTGCTTGTAAGAACTTCTTGGTAAATGATTGAGAAAATAAATTAATAGCCGTATATGATGATGTTGGAATAAGTAATGCCAAGATCTTTTGACATCTTCTTGACATCTGTTACAGTCGCTGATTGTCATTGTGTGTGTTAAGAGTAGTTCAGATTAAGCCTTTTCCTGGGGGATTTTCTTTTCTGACATGTTGTACGCTTTCTCCATTCTCTTCTGGCGTCTTGGTAATCGCTGGGCAAAAAGCTGGGGCAGAGGGGTAAAAATTCGGGCAAAAAAAGATTTTTAGCGTGAGTGGAGAGTCTGGGGATGGATATTCTACGGAGTAGGTAGTATCCCAAAGAGCCAAGAGAGCCACATCATAGGAAATTCTTGGCCCAATTTTTAAACTTTCAAAAAATTATCTCTAACTATTTGGAATTGTGATCACAAGCATCAAAAATGATGGGTAGTATTGAACCAGACTAATCTTACCATACTCCTGGGTTACTGCAACGTGGTATACGCGCCATCTAAATTCTAGATCCAACTTTCTCCGCCAGTTGTGGAAATCATCCGATTATGCATTATGCCCCTTCATTTCGAGCAACTTCAAGCGAATATATGATATATGGAACAAAATGGTATGCAGACAGATAAGACGCGACAAGTTCTGTAGCTTGTGCTCTTACACCAATTTCAAATCTCCTAAAACCTCCTAATAAAATTATCATATCTATTGTGGCTACCATATGCAGTACTTCGTACATGAAGGTTAGTCTAGAGTTCCTGGGCTTTGTGTTGCCCGAATTGAGTGTTGGAGATAGACTGATAGGCAGATGACGATTACCTTCGTTTACTTAGCTATGATTTCCTGCATGAAGCAAAATCTCTTATCTTCAACTGAAATTTCTCTATCTCTATCTACCGAGTTAAGGTACTCCGGCTATCAAATCTCTCTTCCCGAAACAGTAGGTGAGCGTCGCCGAAACCTTCCACATCCGGAACGACATTTCGGGAAGTTACTTGAATCAAATCTCTTTTTCAACAACTACCGAGGATTTCTTCCAAGTCTCCAGAAACTTTTACCAAACATTTGAATTTGTGTATCTTGAGAAATGACCAGTTTCTACCCTTTAAAACAATTAACAATGATATTTCTGATGGGCTTGTACTTCTAGTCGCACATAACCGAAGCAAGAGCGTATCCACCGAAGCTTCTATCAATCCGTTCAGTTATGTGGCATTTCATCCTAGGAACTCATACCACCTGCGTAAATTACGATGAGGACCATTGATTTGACTTCGACAGTCATCAAAATGATATACGAGGAAAAGTTGTCTCTACCAGATTGTGTTAAAAGTCTGACTAAAATCAAAGTCATCTATGACAATATTCTCCGCGCGGAGAATATTATTCGTCGTAACTACAAAAGAGCATGATACTCGCATTTGGAAAGAGATCAGATCGTTCTCCACCATCTCCCACCCTTTCTCCGGAAAATTTCTCCACGATGACCTAGATATAAAACTCTTGGCTGTCTCCATATGAATTCTTGTTTTTGAGCTTTGATCTTTGGATGCCTTTTGATCGCGCATGACCGCGGATGGATGGAATGTTCTTATTAGGAATATTCGGTACTTGTACCATAGGCATAAGTTTATAAGCCTGAGCCCTACAAATTACTTTTGTGTACTTGCTTGTATACCATGGTTATTGTTGAGGTTAAGAATGCCTGAGATGTGGTATCATCAGACAGAGCCTTCAATTATAAGTATTTCCTTGGGTTTCAACTTCAAGTGCCAATACTTGAACCGATTGGAATTATATAGTGTTCCATTTCAGGATCATAAAAGGAATCGTTATCATCACTTATGTTTACTTTTGTTCATGGTATTTCTATCATAAGGTTGCTCTTTTGTGTCTTAGGTCATAGACTATGGTGCAATATTTTCTGAGCCTCATGGTTCCCAAATGCATTTTAATTTCCCATTATACTAAACCTGGAATTGCCACATACATCAGAAGTAATAGCATGAGTTAGTTAAATTTGTCAGATGCTTCGCGGGTAATTTTGTTACCCTCATCTTTTTCATAAGTCAAATCAATATACTACTATTTGAAGGATTTTGCAGACAATATTCTTGTTGTCAAAAAGCGCAGTGTACTAAATCTGTAGTACTATTATACGTCAAATCAGAACAAAGCTAACTAAAGTAGCCAGCAGTAGAACAAAACTCAAGTGACTCCCAAACGCCTGTAAAACTCAAATTATCCATCAAAATCCATAGCATCTATCTCTTGTGGAAAAGTAGACAGTCAGAGTCCATAATCATAAGGCTTTTACCATAGTTATAGTCTCAATCAAAAACCTTAATAATTTTGTGGCCAGACTTCCTTTGTTTTGTAGGGCCTAGACGAGGCTGAACTGGGAGGTGCTGCAGTAGTTCGTGTACGAGAACTATGTCCAGAGACTGAGGAACCTCGTTCGGGGAATTGATAGTCAGCTGGTACTACTGTTCTTCTATCAGAATTAGATCTGCTGTCAGAAACAGTAGAACCTCGTTCGGAGAATTGATAGTCAGCTGGTACTACTGTTCTTCTATCAGAATTAGATCTGCTGTCAGAAACAGTAGAACCTCGTTCAGAGAATTGATAGTCAGCTGGTACTACTGTTCTTCTATCAGAATTAGATCTCGAATCAGGATAGTTACTTCTGCCAGATGAATCTCCATGACGGTGCTTCCTATCCGACGACCTCTTACCACCCTCATCCACTTTTTTCAACTCAAATAGCCCCCCTTCATCATATTTAGAACCAAGCTTCATTTCTGCCATTCCTATGGGCTTACCATCCCCATCAAGCAGCAACGTATTACCCAAATCCCGTCCCGCCTTCCGTTCCATATGATCCATGACCGAATTGGCTACACTTCCCATACTAGAATGTCTGTTTTGTATCTCCTGTAAATCACGAGCATCAGGCATATAACGCGAGATTTCCGCTTTAGACATGTTGGATAATTCGCTTGGTGCGCGACTTGCAGCGGGATTGTAGATACTTTGAGAATTCCTACTGCTATTTCGAGATTCATGCGTCCGAGAGCTATAAGTGCTTTGACTCGCTTCACTTGGATTTGCGGATCTTCGATATCCGTTACTGGGGTCCGCGATGACGGTTCTATCTTCGGGGACAGTGGGTAGGTTTGGACGGATTGAGGGTGCTTCGCTGGTACCTTTTCGATGAGATGGTTTTTTAGTTGCTGACAGTGCTGTACTTGATCCGCTTCGAGATTTTTGGTCGGAAGAGCGAGATTTGGGTGGGCCACAGACACTAATACTTTGTGAGGGTGTTATGCTGGGGACTTCAGAAGGTGCACGAGAGGATTTTTTCGATAGGACTGAGCTGCTAGATGAGTGTCTATCCCTTTCTCGCTCTCTACTTCTATCTCTTCTCTCTCTATCTCTTCCCTCATCTCTGTTCCTTTCACGGTCTCTACTTCTATCTCTTCTCTCCCTATCCCTTCCCTGATCCTTATCCTTCTGTCTCGAATATTCCTTAGATCTCTGTTCAGAAGATATAGAAGCTCCAGATGTATTGGAAGCACTCGTACGCGTCGAACGCACCGTACGACTTGTATTTTTAGTGTATCTGGATTCGTTGTCTCTTTCACTTGACATTTTTGATTATTGATTTGGCTGTTATCGTGATGAGTTGTTCTAAAGTTTTCTTGGTTTTGGAATTGTGTACAGGTGTAGCTACCTAGCTATAGGCTGTGTTTAACCGTATGCGTGTGTGAGATGTCTGTTTCTTTCCTTGAGGTTAATTAATGAGAATGTTTTTGTGATCTTAATAATTAAGCGAGGATTTTGTAACTTTTGTAGTAAAGGGGGATTTTTTTAGAAATTGTATATTCCAGTTGGAATGGGTGGTGTAAATGATATAGGTTGGGTTTTGATGGTGAATGTTTATAATGATAATCTTAGTATAATCCGAACAATACATACATATCGACTCGATATTTAAATACTCAACCCGTTGGTCATTACATAAGTCGTATATCCATCCACATGTTAAAGTTAGACACCAGGGCCAACAAATGTAAGACTCTTGATATTTTTTATTGTAGGCCGATATCTAGGTAAATATACGTAGGTGCCTAGTGAGATCTTTCTTACCTAGTCTTAATATTATTATCTGATAATTTTATAAATTTATTTATTTTACTTGTATCTATTTAATTATCTAGTTATAATAGTTGGTAAATCTTCAGTTGACTTTTTAATATACTAGCACATAATATAATATAGTTAGTTAATCTATTAATATTAAATTTATTTTAGATTTATAAATAATTATAAATATAAATATATACTCTCTTGTAAAAAATAAATTTGTAAGAGTAATAGAACTTTCAGATATAAAAAGAGTTCTTGATATTGGATATTGGGAATCTGATATTTGATAATTATTTAATATAATATAAATAAATATAAGTGTAACGATACTGTACTGGAGGCAGCGGCTGCCTAAGGTTTCGTCTGGTTGGTAGTTGTGGGTTAAGGCTTTATCACTGGTCTTCACTTGGAAGTGAAGTCGTTACTAGATCAAGTAGAATGTAGGTTAACTAATTGATAACTAAGTTGAGCACGAAGCTCCTAAACTATGAAACTATCCTAACTATATACTCATCGTTTCCTTGAGTGCTAGCTACGCTAGCATATCACGTGATTTCATATTGGCCTCAGGACACTAATCTTGGGACAATTCGTCTCCTGGGATAATATAGCTCCTAGGATAATTGTCCTGGGACAAATATTATCCTAGGACATTCTATCCCAGGACGAATAACGTCCTAGGACACTTGTCCTAAGCCTACATGGTTGCCTAATCGTTTTGTCCTAGGATATTAATTATCCTGGGACATATTTTATCCTAGGACACTTGTCCTAGGATTCCTTATCGATAAGGACTCCCTCGGAAACAGCGGCCCAAACCGCCGTACTTGCTTTTATTGTATTATAATAATCGTGATTCGTGACAATAGCATTTATATGTAAATTTGAAAATCTTAAATGTCACACTCAAGAATACTGGGTAAAGTATCTTGTATTAGAAAATACTAAGCTAAGGAGAAAAGAAGAAGGAAAACAAGAGTAGCGAGTTTTCCTGTGATTAAATACAAACGGGGCATGCTACGTGACCCGGAGGTGTGAGGCGTCACATTAAAAATCTTTAATAATCTTTCAATAAAAATTACTAAAAATGAATTATAAAATTTTTTAAAATCTTCAAATCAAATTAAGTATAAAAGATTAGAACTTTGAATTTTAAATTATATAAAAAATCTTTTATTGATATTTTTAGATTTTATTGTGACGGAAATCCCTGCTTTCCTCCCACCCTTATTATATAAGAAACCTCAGGTACATTAACCATGTCCACACATGATACGATTACTCGGGATTAGTATACGATTTAGGTGACCTGAGGATCAGATCCGGACAAGTACTAGGTATCAATGGTTATCGGTAAAGTAAGATCATTGGAGGGATAAATATGACTTCTTTTTGCCTAGCCATTACGGCTAGGCCATTCATTTGTGTATATATAGAGTAGCTATCCCCATCTACAGGTGCTCTTCACCTGTAGATTCTAAGTTAAATACAATTGCTGGTCTATAAACACCCTTTTGGTCACATTTATAGAGATTAAAAATCAGAATATTTTGATTAATAGGATTTCTATATAAATTCTACACAAATTGAAAATCAAAATTTGAACATTCAAAATCTCAATCAATAAAATCGCAAAAAATCTAAAATTTTCATAATCTATTTATAATTATATAATTAATCTATAATTCAAATTTCATCAAATTCTATTGACTAACTGTAAAATTATTAATAATCAAAAATGATGATTTTTGGTGTAAAAGGGTGGCCCATATTAGGGGTGGCCCAAAAGTAGGGTACTAGACTTAAATGAATAAATAAATAAATAATGATGATGTCTAGTAGACGGATGAATAGGAATAGCTGGTGGAGTTTTGGTTTGGTGACTGGTATGAGCGGTTGAGGTTGAGGTTGAGGTTTGCTCGTGGGCTAGTAGACTAGGCAGATAGGTGTAGAATCTAGATTTTTATGTGTTGTTTGAGGTTGGAATTGGGGTGCTACGTATGTAAATGCCTAAGTTATAGGTATGGGTTAGTAGGTAGGATGGATGGATAAATGGATGGCCGGGTGTTATTAGGTTAATGGTCATTGGATTTATGACCTTAGTTCTATTTTAGGGGTTTGTGAAACTATCTTCGATTAATTAACGTGTGGTTAGGATGTGGTTATGGTTGGAAATTGGGGGGAAGGTTGCTTGATTGTTTGTATAATAGATAGATAGATAGGTAAGGTTTGGAAGTGTAAGGCTTACATTGTACGAGTTTAATGTACAGTATGATATAAGTTATATTCATGTATTTGAAGGAAAACAGTAAGAATCCGATATCTTCAACTCTTTATCCTTATTCTCACAGTATCAACTTGCTGCATTCGAAAGAGAGTGATTAGGATCCGGTATCTTGACTCCTTATCCTTATTTGCCTTCTAGTCAATGTGCTTGGTACGTTCGGAGGGCATTAGGGATCTAGTCCCTTCAAACTTTTATCCCTTTTCTCACAAAATCGACTTGCTACATTCTCAATTTCTCATTCTCTTTCAGGTAATTAATGAATAAGATATCGATTTCATCAACCTCCTGCCTCTATTCACAGAATAACCTCCCACTTCGTTCACCGACTCAAATTATAACAAATAAACAAATAGTCTCCAATCTCTTGACTTCTTCTGCAGTTAGGCTTGAACTTTTTTTTATTTTTTTTTCATTCGATCATTTACTAGATATCTCTTTAATATATCAGATCTGCTGATACCTACCTACCTCGTGTATTGTGAAGAGTATATTTCTCGGGAGATGAATGTAAGATTGAATAAGAAAGGCATTGTAACAAGTTTCTTCATAAATCTTCAAAAATTCTAACTATTGGAAGAAATCAAAGTAGTTTTAAATTATAATGTATCAAGACTTAGAAGGTTTTGTAGTTTTATAATATAAGATTAGAAGATTTAAAGTTAAATATTTACTTAATTAATCCCCAACTCTATCCAGACGGTAGCTAGTCGTCTATCGCTGCAGTCTATGGATTGCTTCTTAATTGCTAACCTTGTAGTCTGTCTATATACAGTTGTAAGCTTATGAATGAGTGGTAGGTAACTAAACCTAGACCTCGAGTATTCAGATGTAAGTCGTGATCTTCACGATGTGGATTGTAGTTAAGGTTATTCATTTATATACATATACATATGCCGGATTGCAGATTTTGTAGTAGGATCTTACAAATTCCTGTCCGGTAGCCGGGATAGTAGATTGTGATGATTGTAACGGAAGGAAAGAATATAAAATAATAAAATGTATATCTGGCATGATCCTTTGCTGACCGCTTGATGAGAGATCGATGTACAGAGTATAATAATATGGATTTGAAGTTTGGTTAAGGAATCTCGGGTCCAACCAAGGATGAAAGAGATAAGGCTTATATATATGTTTGACAGCATTGAGTTGGTAACCGTATCCAAAATCTAAATAAATACTCAAATTATACTCGTTGATGCAATAAGACTTACTCTTTTACTCACTTCAAAAATAAGAGGATTGGAATACGGATGTTTGATATCGATAGTGATAATAGATGATTTACCAACGCAATTCTCGGGATAACCTTATATATTTAAGAGTGAAGCCAAGTCGATCGCAATACAGTTAAATTGTAAGATATTAATTTAACCATTAAATACCTAGGTAGGTAATATATAGACAAAATAGACGGTCAGAAAGTCATGATCAAATTGAGAACATTCACCCCTCTGTTAACTTTCATCCGAAGCAAGAATCAAAGGTGCACGTTCGTCATATTACGCGGCTTTGGAGAGTGTTTCAACTGATGTTGTGTCAAGTGATTACTGTACCTGTACCTGTACTTGGCATATTGTATGAGATGCGGTCCACTTGTAAGGAAGAACCGTGATAGATCTGCATTTTATGATGGGGATAGGAAGGTTGGTATAATTGTATTGAGGGTGTATAAATATGTTACTCTATTGATTAGTAAATAAGTGTGTGAACGTATGATGATGTAGATGTGGATATATATATCCATGGGTTAAAGTAAGCATGAGACTGAACGGATGATCAAATAGTCAATCTATTTCAGTAGCTGTTTGCAACTTGTGCTTAGAGTTTCACCAAACTCGGTAGTCCGTAGAAAGAAAAACAATTACGTGGCTTCGTATTTATTTGAAGCAAGTAACAAAGGCCAGAGGAATATGAAGGAGAAGTGAGGTTAGTTATTATCGTATATGTAGGTAGGTAGGAAGGTTGCATGTATGTAAGATATTGCGTATGCTATGGGTTACTTGAGACGGATATTCCAATCAGAGGAAGAAGTGAATTCTTAGTCTTATCTTCAAAGTCCAGCCTCCAACCTCCAACCTCCCCTCCAAGGCGGGGTTTCTTCTTTCTTGAATGCAATCCGAACGGTACTGCATGCGCTTGAATTTGGATGAATGAGATTGGATGGATTGAATCATTAGATTACCTAGTTGGAATAAGTGAATTCCCCGTTTCCCCCGTGTGAAACTTTAGCTTGTGACTGGTATAAATATAGATTTCACATTTTATAATTCTTTGAGCCTTACTCACCATCACATCATTCTAAGGCATCAATCACTCGATTTGGTTAAGTGTGTTGATTTTCTTTGGATTGACCCAATGATATCCCATCTTTTTCCCATCTTTTTTCCCATCTTTCCCCCAAATAACCCCAAGCTTTTATGCAACTAAAGGGGCCCCCGATAAAGTTCTCGACCACCAAAAGTTCATCCATCCACCCAGTCCATCCACCATCCAGCCCATCCATCGATTCATCCATCAATCAATTTATCATTTCATTTCTTTTTCATTTCACTTCATATTAACTCCTACATTCGTTCATATCACCAACAAAACTTAATATCGTCGAAAGTATCGGTACCTTTGAATACCTTTACCCTACTTTGATTTCAATCATTGTCAATTGAAGACTAATTCGTTCTCTTCTTTTATCATTCATTGTCGTTATCCTACACCCCTTTCGCTCTTTTCAGGTTCCGATTAAGTTCGATCGAATGCATTCGTAATCTTAACCCTCGCGAAACATTGAAAAGATAAGGATTTGAAGAAACCACACCCTATCACCTTTTACCAACCCCAGAGAATACCCTTTCGTGAATTCATACCGTCAATTCAATTCACCTCATCTCTCCTCGTCTCACTACCTTTTCTCAATTTCAATCAACTTCAATCTCCTCATGGGTAAATGTAAAAATCCCTTCTGTTGGTTGTACTTACGAAAATCATCTGGCTAACAACTGCCAATAGGGCGATATGGTGTTATCCTGGACGCAGGCTCGTCGGGAACTCGAGTTCACATTTATAGATGGCTCAACAGTGCCAAAGCATTACAAAATCCCGATCCTATCACTCTACAAAGTTTACCCAAGTTAGAAACCAATAAGAAATGGACGAAAAAGATTAAACCAGGTGTATCTACATTTGGCGAAAGACCAACTGATGTTGGCCCCGAACATTTACAACAGCTCCTTGACCATGCTCTCGACATTGTCCCAAAAGATCAGATTTCCGATACACCAATCTTCTTAATGGCAACAGCTGGTATGCGATTACTTCCTCAAGTTCAACAAAATGTACTTCTATCCGAGATCTGCGACTTTGCACAAAAATATACAAAGTTTGATTTACCAGATTGTGGTTTACACATTCAAGTAATTCCTGGTGAAACAGAAGGACTTTATGGATGGATCGCCGCAAATTACCTACTTGGAGGTTTCGATACACCAGAAGAACATGCTCACGGCAAAGGACATCATACATATGGATTTTTAGATATGGGTGGAGCGTCGGCGCAAATTGCATTTGCTCCTAATGCTACTGAAGCCGAAAAACATGCCGATGACCTCAAATTATTACGAATGAGAACTATGAATGGACAACCTGCAGAATACAAGGTGTTTACCACAACTTGGTTGGGATTTGGTGTTAATCAAGCTAGGCAACGCTTCGTACAAAGTTTAATGGATGCCTCTTACACCAAGGATACCAAAGAATTGCTCGACCCATGTCTTCCGGCTGGCCTCAAAACGACCTTAAAAGGTGATATTATTGATGATTCAAAGAGATCAGGAAAGGATCCAATATTGTTAGGTACTGGACGATTCGATCAATGTTTAGCAGCGACCTACCCCTTATTAGATAAAGATGCCCCTTGTGCCGATCAACCTTGCTTGCTTCACGGCCAACATGTTCCAGCTATCGATTTTGATGTTAATCACTTCGTTGGAGTTTCTGAATATTGGCACACGACACACGAAGTTTTTGAAATGTCGCACAAAGATAAAGCATATGATTTCACGAAATATCAAGCTTTGGTCAAGGATTTTTGTAGTGAGGAATGGGATGATATTGAGAAGGGCGTTGAAAAGAAGAAATGGGGAAAGAAGGTAGATGCTAAGATTGCACAAGGAGTATGCTTTAAAGCTTCATGGTTAATCAACGTACTCCATGATGGAATTGGTGTTCCGAGAGTAGGATTAGAAAAACCTGGAGCGAATTATAACGCGACAAAGGAAATGATGCTTCACTCAAAGGGCAAAGGTTTCTTGGATCCATTTCAAGCAGTTGACAAGATTAATGGAGTTGAAGTTAGTTGGACATTAGGGAAGATGATATTATACGCATCCGGTCAAGTTCCTCCTGCAACTGAGGATGCTTTACCAGTTGGATTTGGTAGTAATACTTTGGGAGTTCCCACGGACTTTCAATTAGCTGGTTCGAATGCAAATCCTGTACCTCACGATGATGATGATTGGTCTGATGCAGCTGATGACCTTATCGAAAAGGCACATTCTCGATCAACTCCTGGCTTTCTATTATTTCTATTCATTTTAGCATTTCTTGCTTATTTATTCCGCAAGAGGGATAGAAGACTTCGATTGTATCGGGGTGTCAATACAGTTCTACGCCGAAATTTTCGACCAGGTAGTCCAAAGAAAGGGACTCGTAGTTTTTTCGGTGCAGGAAAATTATTTGGATCTCGAGGTACCACGAGCTATGAACGTGTGCTAGAAGATGGTGAAGCTGCTACCGAGTTTGAATTAGGTGGCGTTGACTCATCCGAAGAAAATGAGTATTCGGATGGAAGTGAAGGATCTCGAGTAGGACGTTCTTCAGGATTAGCTACACCAAAGTTAAATGTGGTCAATTTTGAAACAGCCAATTATTTTGACAACAATCCTCAAAATGGTCAAGGTGTTGGTCTTGGTTTAGGAAGTGGAGTGCCAGTTGCATGGAACAGAAGTGGTCTTGTTGTTAGGACAGAAAGTCGAGAAAGATTAGCTCCATCTTTAAATTCCTTGGGAGCTGGAAGAAGAAGTAGAACGGGTAGTCCAACGAGGAAAAGTCCTTTAATGACACCTTTTGAAGAGTCATGACATGAGAATTAGGGTGAATGTAGAAGGCGAGTGGAGAAACTATCATCATACCTATTTAATAGTATATTCTCTTTCAGCGAGGCGCTTTCACTTGGATTGGAAATGGAGTTAAGATGGTGTTGAAATGGCGTTGAAAATGGATAGGAGATGTTGAGCGACGGTTTAAGCTTGGGATGGCATGGCTTAACTTGTTGATATCAGGACTTATTACTTCTACCTACTTTTTGTACATATATTTTTCTTCTCCTTCTTCTTCTTCAGATACTCATGAAAGTTGAGTAGGCAATGCTGATGTATGGTATGTGAAGGGTAAAGTGCGAATAGATGGATCAATGAATGGATGAGCCGGAGATATCTTTGTACGTCAATCAATCAGTGGATCGGTCACATAGAGTATGAGTACTGTAGTATGATTTTGGGTATGAGAGAGCGTGTGTGGGGTTTTAATGTATGATGAATTCAGAGATGTTATTTTTATGTGATTGATTGGGTGTTTAAGATGATTCTTTTGACATTGAACTTTTAATGTGTATTTTTGATATTTGAAATTTGATATTTGTTTGCAGTGGTGTGTTGGTGTTGGAGATGGTGATATTAATCTGACTAAATATCGACGTAGCGACTGCGGTGATAAAAGGGATAGATGATGGAGGAAGTGGATAAGGGTATGTTTCTACCCTGATTAACGGTTTGGTTGGTGCTGGTTTGGGGTTTTCTGCGTTTTGCTAGGGGTTTTTGGTCTTCGGAGTCGGAGTCGGATTCGGTGTTGGAATCGGAGTTGGAGTCGGAGGAGTTAAGGTCGGGGTCGGGATCTTCATGGGTGTGGTAGTTGTTATTTTTGGTTTTGTTGTGGTTTTGGTGTGGTGGTGATGTGGTGGAGGGGTACGATGGGGAAGTGGATGATGAGGAAGATGAGAATGAAGAACGAGGTTCGAGTTTTGGTTTTATAGCCGGTGAGAGTGAGAGTGAGAGGGTTTGAGCTCGAGTGAGGTTGTTGATGTTGTAATTGGGATTGGGATTGAGATTGGGTTCGAGGGTATTGATATTGGGATTGGTATCGGTGGTGGTTTGTGGGGTGCGGGTTCTGTGAGCGTTGTATCTGTGAGGAGAGAGAGGGGGGGAGGAAAAATGTATATGAGGAGGAGGATGAGGAGAATGGTGATGATAATGGTCGATTTGAGGGTATGTGGAGAAAGTTTCTGGGGAGAAAAATTGTGTAGAGGTGGGATGGTTTGGGATGGGTGGAAGGGGTGAGGATGGGATGCTTTTACGTTTCGGTATCTGTCCTTTCGACTCATGTATGTAGATATTTGCGTTTGTATCGAAGTCCTCGTCCTCTCTTTTCCTCTTCGTACTTCTTTTCTCCACACTAGAAGGTAGACAGATTTGCACTTGTGTTTTTATCCTTGCTCCTGCTCCTGCTCTTATTCCTACTGCTTCAGCCTCTTCCTCTTCCTCCTTCACTCTCACTCTTCCCCCATTCTCTCCTTCGTCCACTTTCACCTTATCTTCTTCCTTCTTTATCTCCTTCATCCCCTTTTTCGCCCTCTTCTTCCTACCGCCAACACTTCTCTCGCTTGCACCTTCATTCCTACCCTTCTCATCCCCATTTCTGCTTACCCTCCCACCCACAGCACCGAAATTAACCCCGCCAATCGATCCAATAACCCCCTTTTCAATTTGTCGTTTAAGTCTCGTGTAACGCATACGTGCAGCGGGAGGTTTGAGATTTGTTGTTTGACCTACGGAGGAAAAATCTATCTGTGTGTGTGGGCGGTTGTTAGAGGTTAGAGGACGTGAGAGGGGGTGGAAGGGGGGTTTGGATGTGGGTGGTTGGAGCTGGAGGGGGGAAAGGGGGGGAAGAATGGATTGGTAGGGGAAGGGAATGGTTTTCAGGTTATGGAGTTCTTCTCTGGTTACTCTCCGGGGAAGGTTGTTTGGCGGGGCAAAAAGGAGGGAAGATGCAGATGCGAAGTTAAGCAAAGACAGACATACATCATCAAAAAGCTCCTACAAAGAAGAGTCAAATAGGAAAAGAGCACAGGAAATCAAAACAAGTCAAACTAATAAAATCTGCCTGAAGAAACTCTCTACTCACAGATTTCATATCCGATTTCTGGAGACAAATATACAAGAAGACGAGATTTTGATCGAGTTGAATTTTCGAAGGCATTTTTGCTGGTTTTTTCTTCTGGTTTACTTCGTAATTCTGCTTTTTGATTTTGGTGAGTTTGTGATTTCTTGATGGTTTTATGGGGATTGAGATGGAGAGGTGTAATGTTGAAGAGTGAGGGCTGGAGAGTGGTTGGATTAGATCGGATTGGATAGTAGTGTTATGTACGAGGAAAGTAGTAATCAATAAAGCAACCTCAATATCCCTAAATACCAAAAGTCAGGCAGATATGGATAAAAGTTGGCTGGGGATATTGGAAGTTTAATCTTTTATATAGATGAGATGATGAAAGCGAACTGTGGGTACATGAATGAAATGAACGAGTTTGGGGATGTTTTTTTGTTTGTTTTAGGGGGATTAGTTGTGTATTGTTATTGGGGTGAAGGATGGATGGTGTGTAGGTTTGTATATAGATTTGTGTGTAGGATTGAACGTAGATTTTATTGTTGTGATGTTGCTCTTTTTCCATATGATATAGAAGGCAGTTGTTTTTTAGAGATGTTTTTAAAGGATATGATTAAAGGGCTTTATTATGTATTAGGTTGGTCTTTGAAAGTTATATGATTGAGTTGAGGTTCTGGTTGTGCTCTTTGAATTGTTATTCTTGTGGATGGTTAAATGGATTGGGGGCTTGGTTTGTGAAATATGATATTGAGCTTTAGTGAGAATTTTTAAAATGCTGTTCGATGCATCTATACATGCATATAACAACAGATGAGGCAATGCAAAACTTATAACAAGAAGATCATCATGCACAAAAGGCGTTAGGAAGAATGTACATCAAATGATGATATATTGTTCTGATTCTGATTGTCCCACATAGATATCGAAGTCTAACTTCGAAATATCACGAGAAACTCCTCCCTTTCATGCAATAAGGTCCTTTCCTTCAACGCCTTAAATCATCCTGAGTCAATGTTGACCATTCATTACTCTCTTTTCTAATCCCTAAGAACTCCTGTTTCAAATACCCGAGAAAGAATCAAAAGCTTGGTATCATCGTCTGAATTTGATATCTGCAGTTTCCTTTAAAGCTCCAATGAGAACTCGATGTGCTCCTAAAGCTGCTTGTACCGCATTCTCCGTAAGCTCTTCGTAAGATGGATCATCATTGTTAGACTCAGTTGAGTGCCCAATATCTCCTTTTACCCAAAGATCTGTGATTTCATCTCGAGCAGGAAGATATGCCACAATACATGCTGCTAGAATCTCCTTATGCTCAGATGGTACTGGATCCAAGACTAGTGAAGTAGAATCCTCTTGCTCTGAATTGGCAGGTGAACGTACTAATGCGGCAACTCCACCAGAAACAACATCAACGCAATCAATTCCAGCATCTGCAATAGCTGCAGAAGCAACAGTTATACAACCACTGAGTACACTCATCATACCCCATCCACCTGCAGTCGATGAACCAAAAGATTTGTCATCACCCCACCAATGATCCTCCTCTCCTTCAAGAATCGTAATATTAATCTCAACTCCACTCTTGGGCCATCTATCACCGATAATTACTCCTCTCAAAGCAGTTTCCAAATGTACTCCAAGATCCCTTTCACTCGTATCTCTAATATATCCACGTCTTCTTCTGGATGCAAATGGCGCATATTTAACATGAGTCTGTAGAATCATATGTGGTGAGAATGCAGCGGATTTAGATAATGGTCGAGGTCCATGAACGGTACATGTAAGTTTGAGACCAGAAGTAGAGAGGGAAGCAAGGCCTGGAGCAGATTGATTTGAAGGCTGTGATGGTTCAAGTTCGAGATATGCAGATCCTGAAGCTGATGGTGTAACGCCGGTCTTCAAAACTGTTATATCGTAAGTTTGTGATTCAATCGTAAGTAGATTTATGTATACGTACAAATTTTCCTTAGAACATTAGGTTGTCTATTTCTTGAAGGTCGTTCTGGGCGATTCTTTGAATCTTTGGCAAGATACTTTGAGAATATCGGTGCATGTGTTCCACCTGGTGGACCATTTATTCTCCTTCGATCTGACATGATGACTGAATATATGAAATTGATCAATTCAATTCATCTATCTTCTTTCAGTTAATCGCACAGCTTTCGATTTCCATATGCGATGATATGGTATCAACTTTTTTGCTGGGAACCTCGGATAAATAGATGGTCCGATTTATCCTTGCAGATCTTTTTAGCGCGGTTGAAGACATTAAATTTTCTCGCAACTCGATAAGATTTTCTCTTTCATACAACAATTTATTTTTCAGATTTGGTATTGAGATGTTGAGAATTCCCTTTTTCCAACATCTCAAACCTCATCAATTGCTTCACAAGCAATATACAGCATTGTCTGGTAGAATGGTAACAATGGGACAGAAGTACCGAACTTCACATTAACATTTCATCGCAGCTGGACTGTTTGCTCTTGATTAACTTGGTACGTTCTTATACCCTTTTCATTCATATCCTCATGGCCCGGATTCAATCTACACACCTTAGTTCTCGGCGATCTCCTGAGCCACGAACAAACATGCATCACCATATGAGCCATTATTGATGCTCGTATTTCAATTAGAAATATTTTACCTTTTCAATTGCTAACAATTGCCTAAGATAGATCACAATTGCTTTGGAATTTCACACAACCACATTACATGGCAGTTTATTGCGCTTGGGATATCAAATTGTAAGTTCAACTGTCCCTCTACTACCACTGTTCACCCCGTCTTTATATGATGAAAAAAATAATTATCAGTTCTGCTTCTGAACATTCATGTTGATAACCAAAATACCAAACTTTTCTGATCTCAAAGACATTACCTTATTTTTGCTTCCATTTTATCAGCATTACAAGAGCTAATTGTCAATTCAGTCATCACAGAATTTATCCCATTCTTCCAAGTTCAAAATGCCACCAATAATAGGTACGGTATACTTTATACTACTTCACCACTTCCTCGTTATGATGATAACAGCTTATCCATTCCATGAATGCTCATCGACCGAATCCTACTCCCGCACCGGACTGAGCCTCAAAGCTTGGGATGATAGGTTGTGGAGCTAGGGTTTCAGTGCTTCAAAGATTTGTCTTGCGTCTTGTAATTCAAGTCTTTGTCGCCGGTCGAAGTGCTTGATTTAAACGGCTTACTGAAAAATCTTGGAAATTCATATTCAGCATTAAACATCATTATTAGTTCTATGCTAATTGGTGAGTGCTATTAGGTACATGTGAGTTTTCGACTTGAAATATTTAGGAAGTCGAGAGTGTTGCAGTATTTTGGTACGAATAGTACTTGCAGGCAGGTCTGTGTTCTAGTAGGCCATTTCATGGTTGGAGCGTGGACTCTAGCATATCATCATGGGCCCGTTCAGATAGTCATAATATAAGATATTCTTCACTTGCAATTGTTACTTGTTGCCAGCATGATTGGTGTGATCTTGTGTGTATAATTACCTAGTAGACGACTTGTAGAGCACTTTCTTTGGGTGCTATTTTCCATTCAGACTTTTAGGAGAATTGTCTCATTAGTCAGCATGGCCTTTACTTTCAGAGATGAGCAATCATCTCATAAGAGGCACCGCAGCATTGAATGTCGGGAGCCACGGATGAGGTAATTCTACAGCAACATCTCAGTTCACAATGCCGGCACTTTGGCCCTTGATACTGGTCATGTCAATTGGCATTACGCTATTCATTGGCATGTGATATTGTCCCATCGTGCCCAAATCATGACAGTTACTAACGAGAGTCATAGCTTGGATGATACTTACATCATGTCTCGGTGAAGGGGCTCGTCGTCGTATCTCGGGCATGTCATATAATCCTCGAGAAGCCATATTTGACAGTAATTACATGGGAGCCATCACATCCAATGGACAAGGAGCCTGGAATCAATTCGAGATGGAAAATATGTTGGGAGATCATATTCAGCATTCTGATTCTGAGTAATATTTTTCCATCCGTCTAAACGCCTGGATATCTATGCTTTATACAATATCCGCCCATACCTTTTGGGGGATTTATCTATCTAGAATTCTATGTCGACTTTAGTGGCTTTTCCGCCTTTTCCATCGATATCGATTCCTCCTTTTTGTTCTTCACCTTCGTCTTCAACGGGTGGTAAACTATATGGTTTAATAACAAGTCCCTTCCTCCTACTTAAAGAAAATGCCAAATCGTCTCCAGCAAATCCGGCGCTTCCGCCGCCCTTCTCGTGGAATATCGGTAAGCGGTGGATTTTTAACATTCCTTGTGGAGGTTCTTCTTGAGCGGGATTAGAGGAGCTGGTGGGAGCGGCTTTAGGAATGATGGCTATGGAAGGAAAGGGGGCGATTTCGAGGACGCCGTCGCTGAGGAGTTCGATCCATTTTGTGAGTGCAGTGGTGCGAGGGTGAAGGGGGAGGGGGAGGGTAAGTATGAGGGATAATCTGGTTGGATATTGACGAAGAAGGGCTCGTAGAGCATGGAGAAAGGGAAGGATGTGGTAAGGAAGGGAAGCGTGAGAGGGGTAGAGGGCGGGTGACAGAAGGGAGGGAATTATGATGCGGTGAATAGATGTAGAAGGCGTTCGGGCGAGTTGTGTTGAGAGATGTTGGAGGAGTGGAGTAAAAGGAGATTTTGTTTGACTCGTTGTATCTGCGAAATCAAAGTCTGGTCTGAGAATCGTAGGAATGAAGTGCATCTGCGTCGACGATGGAGGAATTAATCTTTTACTAAGGTCGAAATCGTGGCAAAATATTGAAGGTGGATCTGACGAGTTTGTACTCGATTGCACTGCATTCCTCTCTACACAACAACGGTATTAGCTTTCGCATTTCAATATTAAATTCATCTATGAATCCATCAAACATATATACAAAGGACCACCCACCTCTCGCACCACTTGCGCCAAATTCTCCCAATCTCTCATATCTCCAGGCAATCTTCATCTTATCATCTGCCGCCTTACTATCCACATCCTTCTTCGAAGACGATCCTTCCGCAACACCCAAACCCGGTAATTCTCTTCCCCATCCTTGATGCATGCCCAAGATATGAATATGATGTCCTTGAAGCACACCCTCCGCCGCAAAATATTTCAACAACGTGCCACCGAAATCCGTAGTTCCACTCTCTTCAAGTAGTAAAGATGTGCCAAGTGGGAGTCCTGCATGACCGGCTAGTACAGAATCGAGAGAACGGATACCTGTAGATGTAGTTGGACGACCATCGAGTGGTGATGGACGAATACCTGGAATTGGAATTACTTTTTCTGGGATAGGAGTCTGCGAGGTTTGAATTCCGGGTTGTGCGATTGCTAAGTTGCGTTTTCGAAAAGCCATTTTTGTGGAAAATGTGTGGTGATAATTATGACGAGGGAGGAATAATTATTATTCTGTCGCGGGGTATTTCATATCCCACTAAAAGTGAGCTAGTTAGAACTTCCACAATAATTTTGCGCCGGAGTTTTGTTCGGCCGATCTCCGATTCATTTTGATGTTTTTGGGATTGGAATATTTTGCGAAAGACAAAGCTTTCTTTTCATACCTACTTGCAGCAAAGCCATTTATACACCACTGTCAAGCATTATAAACGTGAAGTCTACAGGACTGTCTTTCGATACTTCGACTATCTTGCACCGAATCAACACAAATATCTTGGAGATTCTTGACTTCGAATACTTCCATCACCTATTCTATTACCACCAATATCTAATCAAAAATGTCGGGTACCGCGGACGCGCAACTCTTCGATGAGCACTTCACTGTCAATGAATTGGACCATAAGAAATATGTACGAGTAGGACGTATCAAGGCCACTTCCACTGTCGATCATTCTGTTTCTATGCTCCTCGATATCAATACCGAGCTATACCCATTAGCCGTTGGCGACAACATTCGCGTTGTGCTTGCGACATCTCTTAATCTGGATGGTACAAAGGATGATGGAAAGGGATGGAGAGATGCTAATAGGATGGGATTGGGCGGTGAAGCTACGCTCGCAGATATGTTTGATTATGTTTGTCATGGGAAGATTTATAAGTTTGAGGATCAAGAGAATAGTGATCTTATGTAGGTTTTTTTCTTGAATGATTGGAATTGCCTGATTGCTTGCCATTTGGCTATGCTATCTAAATTCTATGAATTGATTGACTAATTTCTGATATAGTAAGGCATATATCTCCTTCGGTGGTTTGTTGATGGGTTTGGAGGGTCCCTATAAGAAGCTCACACCCTTACGAGTCGACTATGTTTATCTTCTCATTAAGAAATAGATGAAAGATCTGGGGAACCGAAAACAATAGAAGAAAGGACCTGCTTTCTATGACGTGGTGAAATCTTTGAAAAATCTGGCAGGGGAAAATCGACAATATTGAAATCCGATTTTTCGCATGCACATTTGGTTTGCATTTGCGTGGGGCGTTTGTGGATGGGAAATTGAAAAAGTCTTGAGGGCGTTCAAGCACCAGATACCTTTTTCAGATCTGGAATACTAAAGTATTCAAATATTGTGTGGTCCTGGAAATGGCAACTTCCTATGAATCCTGCTGTTGATCTCTTCGAAATCGCTCTCGTTTTCCCGTGTCAATATGCCATGTCTGATGAAGAAATCCAACAGAACGATTGCGCAATTGGTTTTGAACTCATCATTTTTCATGCGTTCCTGAACTTCCTCTACTGTCAATAAATAAAATTGATCCACCTCGGTATCATTTGGTTTGGGTATGATATCGGCAGGGAGCTCCAAATCGTAAACGTATTCACATTCCGGCTGCATCAAACCCGTCTCCCCTCCAGCAGTAGCGCCTCTTACATAGAAATATGTAAGAGCACCCTGATCCTTCACATTCTTCCTCACAATCTCTTCCGGAAAACTAGCTTCTTCCATACACTCTCTAACCAAAGCTTCAAGCTTATCTTCTCCCGTAGCCATCCCTCCCGCAACCGTGTTATCCAACATGGAAGGATATGTTTGTTTAGTGGCTGAGCGTCTAGGCACCCACAACTTCATGCCATATTTCACTTCAGGACAACGTACATATGCCATCATATGAATACCATAACCCAGGATCCCAAACAATACCGAAGCACTTCGCTCCACAGACCACAAAACTTCATTTCCGGGTCCATACACGGGATATACCTCATCACGCCATCCGGATAGCACCTGGAAGGTTTTGTTGGAATGCCAGTAGTCACATGTTGTGGCTACGGCGGCGGTACGTTCGGGTTCGGTGGCTTGGGTGAAGATGGATATGGTGCGGGAGGATTGGTTGACGACCATTTCTCCTTTGATGCTGGTGGGTACTTTGCAGAGGGCTTCATAAATGGGGAGGGTGATGTAGCCCAAGGGGTAGATGGTGGAGGTTAAGGGATCTTCGTGGATGAGGGTGTAAATAGTAGAGGTCATAGTTGTGTGAGCGACCGGATCTGTTTCCGGGTAGGGAAATCTGGGGGTGCGTTAGTTGGGATTTTCAACTTGGGGAATGGATGGTGGGATAGATATTTGGGGGATCCGGAAGCATTGTGCAGTTGAGTAGGTATGTTGTGTTTGAGTGTTCACAGCTCTGATAAGTTGTGAGCACTTTTTGGAAGTTGATCCTTCCTTGTTGCTTCATATATGAGCATATATTCATGTTACCAACCACTTGGTTGTATGACGGCAAATTGCATTTTACTGCATTGTACTCCTCAAGCACCATCCAATCGTCACAAATCCCAAAAGCCACATCTCCACCATTTCCATTGCCATTTACATGCAGTGATATCATCTAGTACTTGGCAAGTCAATGAAAAATGACAAAATAGAAGTACTTACGTATCGCACTCATTAACAAGATCCAAATAAGTCTTCATGATGTCTATCTCTGTTTCTCTCAAGGAATGTGATTCGTATATCCAAAAATATGTGTCTAAACAAAATATATTTATATGCAAAATCCAGATGTTTAAGTTTTTGAATCTACCATAAAATAAATCTGAAATACTTTATACACAATCTAACAGTATAGTACTATTGTTAGTGTGGTACTATAGCAACGTGTATTGAGTCTCGGGAGTCAATATTAGCACATTATGACGTGCATGAGATTATATTAATTACACCCATGCAAAAAAAAAGAGAGCTGCCCCGCAATCTATCTAGACGGGACGAGAACTTTCCGCGAACAACCTTTGAAAATATTGATAAAGAGCAAACCAATCTCTTCAATTTTGGGTACCTAGACAAACAATCTTTGGTAAGATTGCAATATATTGTTTTAATTATATCTATTCTGTTAATTGAATCATTCATCATCTGAGCTAGGTTGGAAGCTCCGGAATATTCAAATAGCTGTTTCTTCTACGTCACATTCAATCGCATATCGCAAATCGCATAAAGGCGCAAAAGTAAACAAATCATGGAGCAAGCCCCTCCTTCACTTCCTCAACTCTTCGGCATGTATGTTCTTTCTTTTCCCTATTTCAGACTTCATATCTATCCCAATCAATCAAACAACAAAAAACTAATCTCTGCCCGCACAGAATACCCACCGGACAACCTCCAATCATAACCCCCACGTCCGCTCCCTCCCCAACATCCTTCGTCTTCACCCTCCCCGCGCGCTCCTACAACCACATCTGCGTATTCCTCCTCCCAGGAATAACACTACCACACTCCACCGCCGCCGCCGTCTACATCTCACTACCCCCTTCCCTCAATGCCTCCACACCAGCCTCCACACCACCGTTTAAATTCCTCGGAGGCATTGGACCGGGAAAAGAAAGCGCCATATTTAAAATAAACAGCGACACGACCCCTCAAAACAGCAATCCAAACCCGGCGCCCGAAATCGACATGGACGCTGATTCCAACCCCTCCTCACTAAATCCCCAAGCCGAAATAACCCTCGGTATCTCTCTCGAAAGCGCCGACTCAGTATCCGCGCAAATGGCACAACTATCCTCCTCTTCTGCTTCTCCTTCATCAATTAACCCCTCTAACCCCTCTACATCTTTAATCCTCTCCCGACCTTCACAAAACCCAAAAACAGACACGTTAGTTCTCGCGCAGCGAATCATAAAAAATGCATTTAATTTCCTCGCGAGTTTTAGCGGGAATGTAATGGATGGGGGAAATGGGAAAGGTGTGGAAGTTGTGCCGTTGAAGGCGTTTGAGGAGTGGTGGAGGAAGTTTGAGGTGAGGGTTAGGAATGATCCGGGGTTTTTGGAGAGGGATGGGGATTAAGATTCATTGTTTTTTTTGTTTTTTTTTCTCTCCCAGGAAAGAGGAGAGTGGGAAAGAAGAATCTGGAAGGGGGAATGGTAAAATATAAGATGTGGATGCGTAGGGGAAGAAACATTAGTCTACATCTACATAAAGTACATTGGATGAATGCGTACAAAAAGAGAGGCAGGTCGAAAACCCGCAAGAAGTAGAATCACAAACTCTTCCTGTGATCATATTTGATCATCTGCTGGTGGGGGTAAAGTGGGATCTAAAGTTCTCATCTATTGCTTAAATATTAAAGCACTATTTACACGACTTATTACGTGTCAATGTAATAGAGAGGGTGGAAGGGAGATGGCACAAAATACCTAGCAAACAATATCTAATTAATACAGAATAAAATTAATTACATAGCATAGGTTGCGTGAACTCAATGAATTGAATGTTCGGATAAACTTGGTCATCATGTAGCCATATGTATTCTGTATTCATGTTATAATAGACACACTATTGATTCATACACACACATCACATCATAATCTAATGATACAAAAATAAAACATTGTACTACTCCTCATGATGAAAATTATGCGCCCCTGTGGAGAAAAAAAAAAGAAAGAAAAATTAAAACGAATCAATAGTCGCACACTTTCTGCTCTCCATGCAAATCTCATACCATAACAAAATAACCCCAGCTTCCAACCTAGCCATGGGAACCTGGTGTTTGTAATAGCTCAAGTCAATCTGTACGCCCGCATTCTCTCCACTCCATCTCCTCTTTTCACATCTCCACAATCCCGCTATGGAACATAAATCCTACTAAAACTAACCACATCCCTCCTACAACAAACACACTTATCGAAATTGTTCATCGCGAGCGTAACACGACAATCATCGCATAAACTCAAGCAACGACAAGGCCATACAATAATACTCCTAGGTGAACTCTGACATACTACACATTGTGGACCATTTTCTCCCATACCTGATGCACCTTGCATCCAAGAAGCAGGTTCTTTGGTAGCTTTTTGATAGTTACGTTTTGAAATGATGAGATGTTCGAGGATTTGCGCTTCTTCTTCGGGAGAAAGTTTTCCGGATGGATCAGAGGAGATGAAGTTCGGGGGACGTTGGAGGGTGGATGTTAAAACGCGGGCACGTTCTCTTTGGATCATATCACGATAGCGGGAACGGGTTATGATTTTGTCACTTGTAAGGTGATGGGCGAGGGCTTGTGCTTCGGCTCTTTCTTCAGGGGTTCGAGGATGTAAGAGTTGAGCTAAATCTGTTGAGGATAAGGGTGTGTCGATAAATGGACTAGATTCCCGTGATGGTTGAGGTGATCGTTGTGTGGGAGTTCTTTGACCATCTGTAAGGGCATCATCCGACTCCCAATCTGTGTCATTTTCTGTCGAATAAGATATCACACTGGTCATGTCGTCTTCGATATCTTTTCTCTCAGGAGTGAACGTTCCGCTGTTATCATCACTTCCCCACCAACCACCATTAAGCCACCATTGATAAAGGCTGGAGTCTAACTCAGCCTCCCTATGTCGACTCCAATATTCTTGATCAGTCTTGAGTCGCCGTCTCATTTCAACCTCTACGTCCACATGCTCATCTTTCGGTAACGTTAATTCCCCGTCGATATTGAGTAGCCAGAAGTTTAATGTATCTGGATCATTTGCTTGTACGGCTGTGTTCAAAGACTCTTTCTTCGTTTGTCTTACAAGCCAAAGAAGCCATCGTGGACGACTTTGAATACCCAGCCAGCTCATGAGCATCAAGATACATGTTGCCCACCTACAATTCAAGAGTTAGTAGCTGTCAATACCAGTAAAATTATGATTTGCGCTTTATGGGTAAATCTGAGCTCTAAGATTGGAAACAGCTCTGAAAATATGCTGGAGATGAAGTATTCGGTGCCAATTCCGTATGTCAACCATCCAAAGATGGAGAATATCTAAGACCAAGAAGGAGAATATTGTACTTACCAACTGAAAACTAATCTATTAATGCCAATAAAGAATTCCAAGGCCATCACCCAACGTCCACTACGTTCTGTAGCACCGACACCATCTCGTATTGCTCGTTCCTGTCCTTTGGATTTTGTATTTTTCTGTGCAGTCATTTCGCGTAAATAAGGGCTGTGAGATAGAAATTTCTGATTTGTAGCTGCAACGAGACCAACGTTGTGAGGCATATGATTATCTATAGCAAGTTCAGATTCATGTGCTCTAAAACTTGGACCTAGCCATAGAGCTCCAGTCTCTTCAATCTCACGTAGACGATCATCTTCAAGCCATGTATTAGGTTTGACATTTACTCCTCGACTCTCATTCAGGTAAACAGCTTCACTTGCCATAGTCATAACAGCAAAGCCTGTCCTGAGTAAGGCGGTGTAGAAGTCCATGTGCATCGTAATCCGAATACTTGATAGGGGAACATTTGCTTGCATATTATGATGTGCTTTGACCAGTCTTTGTGAGAAAGATAATCGAGGACGGGTACCTGGTAGGTTTCGTCTGACTGGAGTATCGGACTCATCAATACCATGAAGAGGTGCCAATGTAGACAAAATCAACGCAACGCCATATATGATTGAACATATAATGATACCGCACAGAACAAGAACGTGAGGAATAAATCCAACGATACAGACCGTGGGAAATCTCAATAATCCTTGAGTCGAAAAATCTTCGAAAGAAAATGAGAAGAGGCTCCATACTATGACAGACATGAATGAAATGCCCCAAAATCCAGTGTTAAGCAACCGGAATCTTCCTTGAACGTCGAATATTCCCAGGATGTGGCTACTCAAGTGATTCATTGCTGAGAGAAATCCAACCAGTAGAACCTCTGGTGTGGTGTTAATCTTCTTCATAATCATGGAGCGTGTGATGGCAATTTGAGTGGGTCCAGCGTTTGCGTCGTCTTCCGAGGAAACATTAATCTTGCGAAACCCAATAATCTGAGCACTAACCGCAGCATCAGCCTCAGCAAATGCTAATGAGTGTTCGAAGAGTGTCATTCCAGTTTCGGCTGCGACCTGACGACCTGAATTTCGTTAGGAGACACACTTTCAAATACATCCAAGCTATTACAGGGAGTGACGGAGATCAAGAAGTTCAAGCTCCTAGCACTACCCTGAATATGGAAATAAAAGAATCTTGGAAGCTATATAGGCTAGGCTTACCTTGAACAGCGCAGGATACTGTTTCGACAAATTGACTGAGGCTAAAAGTTTTGAATAAAGGCCATAGAAGTGTCAAAGATCCGGAAAGACTATATGCGGTGGGAATGCTTTCTTCAGAGCTCGTCTCATTCACCGCGATATAATCATTAGGAATCATATTGATTGCCAGACATGAGTCGGAATCTTTAGCACCAAATAGGAGAGCTTGACTGAACGTATGCAATGGGCCTCCATTTTGAGTGAACAAAAGGCTATTAGATTTTGACGAGTTACCCCACCGTAGGTAACCAAAATCAGGGGATGTCTGGCATTGTATTGATTGTAGCAGCCACCTGGCTTGAACGAGAAGTAGAAGGATTGGTATTATTCGTAATAGGAAGCGTGGTTTCCAAGTAAATTCGAGCGGCCTTCTTGTGCTGGCCATTATATGCGTGCGATTTAAAACGACAGCCATCACTATACATCCTAGCGCCCATTTGCTTGTGGCATAGGTAAATAGGCCTCCCAGACTTCGCGCACTCTCCAAAGAGAACTTTGAGCTTTCCATAATATTCTCTTCCGTGAATGTAGCTGAGCCGGTCTCCACAGCTTGTCTTATGCCCGCAACTGCTGCAGCGGTTATCGTTTCCGCAGGATCAGGTATGCCAACGCCAGTGGCTTCTGGAATTATTCGCGCCCCCATCCTTATACCCAATATATTATCAACGGTTTCGGGAACTGTAAGAAAGGAACCAAGTTTCATAACCATTCGCGGTCCTGCCAAAGCGAGATCTCTTGCTGATGGCACATATTGTGTAACATTGACCGCGGTCCAATTTGCCCATGAAGCAATGTCGAATTTTGTGCCATTATCGAGCATCGCTGGAGTGGCCATGATAAGCTAAGATCGAACCAAACGCAAACGGGAGTTGTTCACAAAGAGATAATGAGTCGATGTCTATTGGTCTCACCATACCATCAGAAAATTACAGATAAAGGGCATCTTCCAGTATGAATAAGACTGAGTGGAAAAGATAACTGAAACAGCACCAGTCAATAATATTTTTATGTCGGAAGGCGGAATCCAAACATGGTTCCTAAAGTTTATTATCTGATGCGATTTCAGATGATGTGAATTATGTCGGAGGATGGAGTTATTCCGACCGAGGACAATTCTAGAATGCAGGGACGGCATTAGTGGTTTCACAGAGTTTACTTTGCTAAATCCACCACGGACGGGCACTCATTCTTTATCATAGGGAGTCTCATCATGGAAAGGGTGTTTATGTTGGTAAAGCTGTTTGTCAGTACTTTGTCGGGAATATTAAGTCGTCAATGGTAGGTGCTCTCAAACTTCATCATAAATGCATTAAAGACACAAGAACTGTCAACACTGAGATTGCACAAGAGCATGACTTGAATTAGATAGCTGTTAAGAAACTCATTTTGTATTCATAATTCTATATCGATATGGCAATAAGCAGATGTGTCTCTCCAACCCATATGGGTATATCACATGCCACCCCATTCAATACAAAACGTTCTTACTCCATCAGTCTCCTCAACTGACTGCTTTTGGGGATTTTCACCACCGATCAAGAAGCCCTTCTTGACACCGGTCCCTAACCTACCACCGCCGACGATGTCCAGCAAGCGTATCTCTTCGTTCCATCCATAACCGGTGGCTATGAAGTGACTATGAAAGCGGAGAGGATCTCCTGGGTACACAGTATAATCGCATCCGAAGCGGAGGCCAGGTGTCATGAAGTAGTCACGAGAGTGCAAGTGCGCAAACAAAGGATAAGATGAAGGAACGGAAGGATCTAAACTTGATGGAAAGTTTTGAGATGAAGAGGATGAATGATATGAAACGGTTGGTGTGATTCCCCAAAGTTTTGTGGATGGAGATGCCGCAGAGGATGCTCTAGAGGCAGGACGTTCATCATCAAACAAAGAATCTGGTTCATTGGAAATGGAATCTTTAGACTCATTACTCTTTCGGGGGGTACCCGGTAATGATTCACTCCCACCTTTCAGAGCTTTTTTTGCTAGGGCATTTTCAGTCCGCTTTCTAGCCTCAGTATCTGCAGCTCTCTTTGCCTTCAATGCCTCCGTTCTGAGAGATTCCAAGTATTTTTTTCTGTCTGATCCCTCTATCGAAGGGAAATGTTGCTTATGCCAGGGAGTATCCTCAACAATATATGCAATTTTTTTATTGACGAGGACTTTGGCCTCCTCTGGTAGTAACTCGACGGGTAGGCCAAGGAATAAGTTCTGTTGTGGAATCTGCGGGATGGTACCAGTCAAAACACCGCAGATATGGTAAGTCCTGCGAAGGTGAGTCACGACATCTATGTCGAATAGCAAATATCGGCCAGCAATGAATGATATGGCAATAGGCTCTGATAAGGCTGATGGAGACATCTTAAAATTTGGATCTAAGCTAAAATTTACTTTGCAATGTTAGCAGTGATTCTGATGACAACTGACAGAATGTGCAATGATAAAAATTGAGGCTCGATGAATCATGAATTAAAACATATTTTAAGACATCATGTCCAGATAAATCTGGTTGTCAGGGGATTGACAGATCGGTTTTGTAATCATATCGAAGGGGAATTAAGATAAAGTAATTGCCTAAATGTTTACTTACCAAAGGATGAATTATCATTGGAGGTTCAATTGAAAGTTGTCGAATGTTGAAAAGTTGTTGAAGCTTGAAAGGTTTAAAAATTAAAAATATTTTTCTTCGTGCGAAAGAAGATAAAAGAGCTTCTCACTAGCTCAGGCGCTAGCTTAGGTAATCGAGCTAAGCTTTAATGGTGATAGATCGAGCCTGAAAAGGGCCCATGCATCGAATATTCGAAATGAATAATGGAAACATCTGCAGAATCTCGATCCTTGTTTCGAACTCCTTTAATTCTTATCTAATATCTTGATGTCGGTTTTTCATCATTGTGTACATGTGTTTAGAGTTACTCCATCTTCAAATCTATATCAACATCTTGAAACCTTTTGCAATATGCCTAACATGGACAGTAGGGCCCAGGTAGAGAGGAGTAGCAGTGTGAGCAAACTCTCCGATATGTTGCTGGAGCAGCCACAGGCATTTTCCGCAGAGATGTGAACAAGCTCAACATTCGCGTCTAATCGCTTAATAAGTAACAGTATGATGTCTCAAACTTCAAGATATTCTATCAATAGGTACCACATACCACCGCTAACTAGGTAGGTACCAGTTCATACTCCATGGAACAGAGTGAATATTAATGCCCTTTTTGGTTGTGCCTCTTTGGTTGTTCTAAGGAAAGCCCTTTGCTGATATTCTCCTGCCCCTCACACAATGAGGACTTGGAAAAGATCCCTTTTTCAATTGAAAGTTGGAATGATTTACAAATTAAAAGATTGTTTTATACCCCATAGTATTATAGAATTTACTACCCATTTAATTGATTGGTATTATGTTCAACTCCCAAGTCCAATTGCGTCGTATTAAAGCCCTTGTAACTTCTAAGGTAATTATTAGGCATGGTTGAGGATCTTTTTTTGGTTTGAGCAAGCCCATCCAAGGAACACGAATCCACTCGGTAATTTCCCCTGCTCATACTGTTTGTACTCGTCCTTTGAATTAAACTATTCCCAATACCCATTTCTATAACTCTCAATTCTCGACAATCGACGTCAAAATTTGACATTCAGCCATCTGGGTTCAGTGTAACTCTCTTGAATGTTACCCTCTTATGCATTTGTATCCTCACCCAAGATGATGCCCAGGCATCAAGCAACCGCATATTCTAATGGATATCCTCGTAAGAGCGATCCATATTCTAAGAGCGACACATATTCCATATCACCACATAGGTTCGTGCGAATTGAATTGATCATTGAACTTGGCGCGACAATTACGTTTGATGTAATTTACTGACATACCTTGTTTCCAATGTAGATTTCAACCAAGGACGTCACCCCCAGCGCTGCGCCGTCGAAGGCAGCTCCTCGTTCGTTTGACTCTTGTCTTGGTATTCGCATTAGTAGTAGGACTATTTATATGGCCCGGTGCCGCTGTCCTTCCAGTATTGTCTTTTGGCCTCATCTCTTCCGGGGACGACTTTCAACTCGAAACTGTTCGATATTACGATCTCTCGAATGTACAAGGGACTGCTAGAGGCTGGGAAAGAGAGGAGCGAATCTTACTTTGCGCCCCCCTCCGAGATGCTGAACCCCATCTACCAATGTTTTTCGGCCATCTTCGTAACTTCACATACCCACATCATCTTATAGATCTCGCATTTTTAGTTTCCGATTCCAAAGACAATACCCTTTCTCTACTCTCTCAACTTTTGGAGCAATTACAAGCCGACCAGGACCCTAAACAACCATATGGCGAAATATCTATCATCGAAAAGGATTTTGGTCAAAAGGTCAACCAGGATGTGGAAAGTCGTCATGGTTTTGCTGCCCAAGCAAGCCGTAGAAAATTGATGGCACAAGCTAGAAATTGGCTATTAAGTGCTGCATTACGTCCTTATCACAGCTGGGTTTACTGGAGAGATGTTGATGTCGAAACCGCACCGTTCACAATTCTAGAAGATCTTATGCGCCACAATAAGGATGTCATTGTACCTAGTGAGTGAAGGAGAACAGTTTCTATCACTACATGCTAATAACTTTCAGATGTTTGGCGACCATTGCCAGATTGGCTTGGAGGGGAGCAACCTTATGATTTGAACTCATGGCAAGAGTCGGAGACAGCCTTGGCTTTAGCTGATACTCTTGATGAGGATGCAGTTATTGTCGAGGGATATGCGGAATATGCGACATGGCGCCCTCATTTAGCATACTTGAGAGATCCATACGGTGACCCTGACATGGAAATGGATATTGATGGTGTTGGGGGTGTCAGTATTTTAGCCAAGGCCAAAGTTTTCAGATCTGGTGTCCATTTCCCTGCGTTTAGTTTTGAAAAGCATGCCGAGACTGAAGGATTTGGAAAGGTTCGAAATCCTTTGACTGTTCCGTTTTGCAGATGCTAACTCAAGGAATAGATGGCAAAGCGAATGAAATTTTCAGTTGTTGGTTTACCTCATTATACCATTTGGCATTTGTATGAGCCAAGTGTTGATGATATTCGTCACATGGAGGTAAGTGAAGTCATATTTGGCTTTTAATAACCACTAATAATTTTCAGGAAATGGAACAAGAGCGTATTGCTCGCGAGAACGAAGAAAAGGAGAAAGCTGAACGTACGAAGAAGATGAAGGATCAGTTTGATGACCCAAGTCCACAATGGGAGAAGGATAAGAACGTTATCGCAGATGAGGCTTTGAGAGAGAAGAAGGAGAAGGAAAATGCTGAAGCTCAAGCCAAAGAAGACAACGGTGCTGAAAAGGCTTCTGGTTCAAAGGCCGAAGAAAACAAGCCAAAGGACAAGGTAAGGGTGCGATATAACCCGAATATCAATATGGTTACTGACTGACTTAGGTACAATAAGGGATTGATTGAGAGGCGTAACAAGGAAACTTGGGTAATTGAGTGACACACATAGGTTCTTGACTGCGCCAGTGTTGATGAGGCTACGAGGATATTCATAAAAATTTCACAGCTTGACAAATTATTTCTATCTCATCAATTGAGAGAGAAAACAGCTTTCTCAAGCCTAGGACGTAAATATGGAAATGGCCTTGCAGCACTTTAGTGTTAGGGGTGCAGTGTAATCTAGGTTGGAGTTCTTGTAAAAACACAAACAGCAGTACTATAGAATTAAATGATTGATTGGACAAACCATAATGCTGAGATTATTGTATTACTTCCTATTAGATTTTGCTATGAAGCTTTATTCAAAATTTTGGTCAATTGTTTCATCTGTCATATCAAAGAACACAGTTTGCTACCTAGGTATCCGTAGTTCTCGACATCTGTGCTCTTCGAATTTATATAGCCTGCCATGGCACCGTACACTAGTAAGGTATTCATATTGAATCTAGTTAATGTATTTGTATTTATTTAATATCTACAAATAGTCCTATTGTTTTTGGCGACTGGAATCTCTTCAAAGCGGATATTTCATATCGCTTAGAATTTACGGCAGTGGTGTGTGGTTCATCTTCGCAGATAGTCCTTATGCTGTGCTCAGTGGGCAGTCGATATACAACATGAGCAATAATGCCCCAGCACAAGATATAGCGTCGGCTACCTTTCCCATACGTCGCTCAACATCCTCCTCAGCTTTGCGCCAAAGCATTGATAGCTTCTCCTCCAAAAAACTTAATGGCAATATGTCCTCGAACACGAGTACGGTTTCTGTAGCTGTCGACCCTGTGGCCCTCATCACTACAGAATGTATTACCGTTACTTCTGCTATGCGAAAGCATGCCCGTTGGGCGCATTCATCTGTTTCCTCTATATTGGGCGGTAGCTCAAGTCCGTTAAGCTCAGGGTTTCAAACTTCAAGACCTTCCACACCACGAGATGAAATTGGATCTCGCAGAGTACCAAAGGGTTCGGCAGCTTCAGAGGGAAATGATGATGCTGGTTTGGCAAACAGATGGGGCTTAAGGGGAAAGAAAGGGAAGAGCATGCAAGATAATCCTCTGATGGCTGGATTTGGGCGCCTTAGACGGGAATTGACTGGATGCAAAGGTAGGCCAACATAAATCACTTACGGGCTAGGCACAACTGATCTTATATTTCTTCTACCATTAGATATACACACATTCGATACCCCATCTTTACTTCATCCTTTCCTCCAAGTCATTGAAGCTCCAGCAACCACTGCGCCGATCACATCTTTGGCCCTAGTTGCCATCACAAAGTTCTTCTCGTACAATTTAATTAGTCCAAGCTCCCCTCGACTTTCGCAAGCAATGCAGTCTTTATCTGCCGCAATGACACACTGTCGATTCGAAGCTAGCGATACAGTGGCTGATGAGGTGGTTTTCCTACGGATATTAAAACTCATGGAAGGAATGTTATCTGGCCCCGGTGGAGATTTACTAAGTGACGGGAGTGTTTGCGAAATGATGGAGACGGGCTTAAGCATGTGTTGTCAACCGAAGCTATCGGAATTAGTGCGTCGATCTGCCGAAATGTCTATGGTCAAGATGTGTCAGATCATATTCGAGAGACTGAAGCATTTAGAAATTGAGGCTGGGGATAATCTGGGAGCTTTAGACGAGAAGACAAAGGGAGATATGGACACTGTTAAAATGGCCCCTTCAGCAGCTGGTACAGATGCTATCACGAAATTGACCGCACCTGCTGTTGAACCACGGCCATCTACGTCAAGCTTTGACACATCACGCCCAGCATCTGTTATGGAAAAGCTACCTCTGATAGAAACTACATCCGAGGGAGGGACTGCGGCTCCGGCTTCAGAAGCTTCAGATGACTCCCCAAGCAAGCCCTATTCTCTTCCGTCTATATGTGAGCTATTTCGGGCTTTGATAGACTTACTAGATCCTCATGATCGCAAACACGCCGATGCTCTCAGAGTTATGGCTCTTCGTATAATAAATGTAGCTCTTGAGGTAGCTGGTCCCTCCATTTCGAAGCATCCAGCCTTAGCGATTCTTGCGGAAGATCGTCTATGTCGATATCTATTCCAATTAGTTCGATCCGACAACATGGCTATCTTACAGGAGTCTCTCATTGTTGCTGGTACTCTCCTCGCGACTTGTAGAGAAGTATTGAAGTTGCAGCAAGAGCTCTTTCTTTCTTATCTGGTTGCATGCTTGCATCCTCGTGTAGAGATTCCTCGAGAAAAAGGAATCGATCCCTCTCTTTATGCAGGGGTACCACAAGCTCCAAAATTGGTGAAACCTCCACCATCACAAGCTAGCAGTGGCCGTTCCACTCCCGTGCCTGTAAAAGATCGCCGAACATTAGGATTAGAAGGTGGATCGCGCAAGCCGGATGCACGTGAAGCAATGGTGGAAAGTGTTGGAGCTCTTGCGCGACTACCGAGCTATATGGTTGAGCTTTATGTTAATTATGATTGCGAGGTCGACCGAAGTGATATCTGTGAGGATATGGTTGGACTCCTGTCTCGTAATGCGATACCGGACTCGGCGACTTGGAGCACGACAAGTGTCCCACCGCTCTGTCTCGATGCTCTTTTAGGTTACGTTCAGTTCATTGCGGATAGACTTAATGATGAGCCAAAACGTGATGGCGTTCCTGATCAAGTAACACTGCGTGAGCAGAAGCGACGAAAGAAGATCATCATTCAAGGAACTATGAAGTTCAATGAGAATCCAAAAGCTGGGATTGCATTTTTGGCATCACAAGGTATCATAGATGATCCTAAAGATGCAAAGGCCGTCGCAAAATTCCTAAAGGGCACTTCTCGGATCGACAAAAAGCAATTAGGAGAATTCATATCAAAGAGGGGAAATGAAGCCATTTTGGAGGCTTTAATGGACTCGTTTGATTTTAAGAACAAAAGAGTCGATGAGGCGTTACGTGAACTCCTTGAGACCTTCAGATTACCGGGAGAGTCCGCTTTAATTGAACGAATTGTCACTACTTTTGCCGAGAACTATTGTTCAGGTACTTTACCTGAAGGCATCGCAGATAAAGATTCTGTATATGTTTTGACCTATGCTATTATCATGTTGAATACGGATCAGCATAATCCGAACATGAAGGGTAAACGCATGGAGCTCGAAAACTTTGCAAGAAATTTACGCGGAGTCAATGGTGGGAAGGACTTTGCTCCACAATATCTTCAAGACATTTACGAATCTATCAAATCGAACGAAATCATCTTGCCTGACGAGCATGATAACAAGCATGCTTTTGACTATGCTTGGAAGGAATTACTACTTAAAAGCGCTTCCGCAGGTGACCTTACCATTTGCGACACTAACATTTTCGACGCAGACATGTTCGCAGCTACATGGAAACCTGTAGTTGCCACATTATCATATGTCTTTATGTCAGCTAGTGACGATGCCGTGTTTGAAAGAGTTATTACGGGATTCGATCAATGTGTTCGTATCGCAGCGAAATATGGTCTAACTGAGGTTATCGACCAAGTCGTTTATTGTTTGAGTTACATCACTACTCTTGCAACAGAAGTTCCATCCAGTACTGCACTCAATACTGAGATACAGGTTGGGGATAATAGTGTCATGGTTAGTGAACTTGCGGTTAAGTTTGGTAGAGATGTCAAGGCTCAACTCGCTACTGTTGTTCTTTTCCGCGTTGTGTTAGGTAGTGAAAACGTGATAGGGGAAAGTTGGAAGCATGTAAGTTGATCAATAATTAAACAATGTCTGATTTTAACTAATCATATATACAGATTTCTAGGATTTGGTTGAATTTATTTGTTAATTCTTTGATACCCCCTTTCTTTGCTACATCAAATAGCATGGATATCGCCCCGATCCCATTACAAACTCCCTCACAAGTTATTGATCGTGGGACAAAACCTAGCGACACTGGTCTATTCTCCGCTTTTACATCATACATCTCTAGCTATGCTGCGGATGATCCTCCAGAGCCATCAGACGAAGAGCTCGAAAGTACCTTATGCACAGTCGATTGTGTCAATGCTTGCTTCATGGGCGACGTCTTTGCCAATGTAGTGTAAGTTTTTCTATTATTCGTTTTTGACCTCATTACTGACGTGGTTAGGAACATGCCTGTTGATTCCTTACGACCTCTAATACAGGCATTAATATCTCAATTGCCAGATGACCCTTCATCGGTCGTTATAAGTGTGAAATCAGAAGTAGATCCCCCGTCAAGTCCTATAAACGGCATTAATGGTGCATCTTCCGGTCCTGTGTATGATCCTTCAATGGTTTATATATTAGAGTTATGCACTGTACTCGCAATTCGAGACAAGGAAACTATCGATGCATTTGGAGCAGATGTTGCTGAGGCTTTGCAAAATGTCATAAGGAATTCTGCTAGCTGGCATACTTTGATGGTATCTAGAACGATATTCTACCTACTTCACCTTCTACACGCAAGCTATGTTAGTACATCCCATTTAATTCGATCGACGAATTCTAACATGTCTAGGAACAACCATATATCCGTGTCCCCGTGGTACTTCACGCCATCTCAAGTTTCAAAAAGGATTTATTCGAAAAATCTGCTACACTTGTCCTTCAAGGTTTAACTCAATGCATAAAAGAGCCCGGTCCTTTACGAAATGAAATCATGACTTCTCCTGATTTCTGGGTAATTCTAAAAAATCTCGCAACCAGTCCTTCTTCCGCATCTGCTGTGTTTGAAATACTCGAAGGAGTTGCTATTGGTTCACCTCCAACAATAATGGCCGATAATTATGAATCAGCTGTGAAGTTACTCAACGATTTTGCTACCGCTGGGAGTGTAGGTTCTACTGTGGAGCAAAAACAGGATAAACGTATACGAAGAGGACAACAAGTCAAACAGCCAAAGCCACCGGTGGTTGATGCGCTTGTGGCTAGAGGAGTCAAGGCAGTTGCAATGATATTTTCTTTGACATCTCGAATCCCAGTTTTGATGGAACAATCACATCTTGAGAGCAAAAAGGGTCTGTCTATATTCATTTATCAAAGTAATCTCCAATACTAACTTACTTCAGCTTGGGCAGCTTATTGGTCACCAATATTCATTGCTCTGACGACACAATGTACCAACCCTTGTCGTGAAATTCGTCATGAAGCATTCTCCTCACTACAACGTTCCTTACTATCACCAGAATTAACATCAGGCGATCATGAAGAATGGACCGCTATATTCGATGAGGTTCTTTTTCCTCTAATAACTCGATTATTAAAGCCTGAAGTCTACTCATCGGATCCTATCGGTATGAGTGAAACTCGTGTACAAGCTGCTACACTTCTTTGTAGGATTTTCCTACACTATTTGGTTCTGTTATCGAAATGGGACGGCATGTTAGATCTTTGGCTTAAGATCCTAGATATCATGGATCGTTTGATGAATAGTGGGCAGGGTGATAGTTTGGTATGTTAATGCAAATTATGAACAAATGCTTTTGGAATCTATTACTAACAAATGAAATAGGAAGAAGCAGTACCAGAAAGTTTGAAGAATGTTCTGTTGGTAATGTCCAGTAGTGGGTATTTAGTACCTCGCAGTCAAGACGAGACTCAAGAGAAATTATGGACGGAAACATGGAAGAGAATTGATAGATTTTTGCCGGATTTGAGAAAGGAAATTGATTTGGACGGGCCAGTTGAGGAAAATGTAAAGGGGAAGGAAAATGAAGAGTTGTCGACGAATGTTAAAAGTGACGCTGAAGCAGGAGTTGAACAGGGTAAAACCGAGGTTAAAGTTTAATTGTAGGCAAGAAAAGGGGGAGATGGAGGATTGTATTATTATCAAGCTGTTGGAGCTGTGTTTAGGTTATACAAAATACAGCCGGAGGCAGGGAGTTTGGATCAATTTGTCGATGTGAGGGGTGGGGTTCTTTGGCCAAAAAAAAACTACCTCTGCTACGTGAGGCGAATTAAAAATGGGATGAGATTCGGAATGAGGAATGCGAGGCAGAAGGAATCAATGGAGGATGGAGGATTTACATGCACATTTCGGTATATGTGATGTGTAATTTGGTGGTTCTATGAGAAGTGAGGGTTGGAGAGGAGAGATGAGAAAATGAGAGATTTATAGGAGATTGCGAGGACGGGGATAGATGAATTGAGATGAGTTGTTGGTACACTCTTTGTATAGCGAGATAGATAAGGAGTTGAGGGTTTATATTAAAGATTAATAGATGCAGTGTTCTAAGTAAGCCGTGCTGTATGGGTATGTGTATGATCTAGTTCTGCTTTAAGTGTCGGAGTGGTGTACTAGCAGACTAGTAGAGTAGTGGGATCTTATTAATGTAGGTTTGAGGATATATGTGGTATGGTATGGTGTTAGTTGCATTTATTTCGGGGAAGTTATCTTGATGTCAAAAAAGGGGGGCCGGGGTCGGTTAAGCTTCGTGTCAATGACGACAATCTACGTTTGTCTTTAGCCTAAGATATGAGTTTGAGTGACCTTCCATTCCTAGATAATCTGATTTAGTAATAATTAGATCCAGATCCAATGATAGATTGCAGGAACTGGGTCGCCATGTCATAAAATTCAAGCTGTGATGCTAACAGCATTGTGCCTTTCCTTCACTGTCCTCCTGGAATTTATTGATGTAATGTAAAAACGTCAAGGTAGTGTAAGTATAGGCAAGAATAGTAGTGATTCAAGGAGATTGGATCTCTAGGAGATCAACGATTCCTTGGTTCAAACCCGGTTTTTTCCAGAAAATTCCAACCATATATCAAGTTTGTTCAAACTCTAAAGAGGTCCATCACCTTCAGCAAGCGCATAGTGCATTTGGGTCTAAACCAGTAGCTACTACGTGTTCTAGTTTAAACAAGCTTTCTCAAAATGAAAAAGAAAAAGCTTTTGTTGCATATCTACACAGGGATATCCCCAAAAACTTGATAATTTAGCTGAATCTAGCAAAGTGGTAACTTATTAGCACGATGTCTAGCAAGATGGCCCAAAGAAGTAAAGACAAGGCCGCTGGATCGGATTCGTGCTTTTTTCTTTCTGTTGCATATCTACACGGGGTGTGATCTAGTTCAGAATTATACCGTATATAGTAAGTAGCATGATGCCCCAACTAAGGAAGCTATCAAGCTCAAGCAAACTAATCTCTCCACATCGCGCCAATTAGTACAACTAATTGTACAAGCGCACTATGCTGTCAATAATCCTAGTTGTGTTGCATATCTGCACTGGGATATTTTGAAACTAGTGATATAGTATAACGGTAGTCTACGATATGATCGATAAACGGCAGTTTTAGCGACCTCTTCATGACTTCTAATTAGTTCTTATGGATGAACATATAATCCATGATTAGTTCTTGTGAATAAAGATATAATCCATGATTAGTTCAGTTATCGGAGACTGAATTGGATCTTTATAAGTTCCTACAATAGTTGTAGGCTAAAAATCTAGTAAACTATTAGTCTTGGTGTCCCGAGCTAAATTGACACCATTCACACACTATTCCTCATCATACGCATTAAGTCTTTCTATTACTAATTCTATGAGGTTTTGTTGCATCTCTGTTCAATTATTTTCTCATTTTTTATCTTACTACTATTTACATACTTCTCTAGCTAGATTCAGGAAGGTGAAGGATGGAAGTCGGGTAGTTGATGATGTTAGAGGATTTAGATATATCCAAACATGTGAAGCTTACTACAGAACTCCCACCAATCACATGATCTTATTGAGAGGATGAGAAATATGTTGCCTATCTGTACTAGGATATAGATTTTAGAGTCTTTTCCGGTAATTTCAGGTTCGTTAGTGAAGTCAGGGAGGGTATTTAGCGTGGGAGGAATCTTCACCCTTATCAAACCGATGCGTGCTTTCTTTCGATGTTTAGTTATATATATACGAAGGGACTAAGTGGAAATTATATTTTTTTAAATCTTCAACTTGAGGAATGCCTGTTAGACCCAGCTTGATGATCCATGAATCATGTATGTTTAAATGGTGATCTGTGGGTAGTTCCTATTTGACTGAATGATACTACTTAAGTTTGACGAGGGATTAATGTTGGCTACTTGAGAAGGTGAATACTCTACCGCCTCTATCATCTCCTAATATTGTCGGAAGCTATCTAGTTCAACCATGTCGAATGCATATACGCCGCAACCGTCTAAACATCCAGCTACGTTCCATGAAGATCCCCTGACAATTTCAGTCATTTTATGATTCTTAACACGCGCTTTCTTGACATATTTGACCCATAGCACGCTCATCAATGTAGAGGAAGTTAAAGTTCATGAGAAATATCCTAAAATGGGGCATATGTTACAAGTCTTTCAATATGCAGATGTATCAGTAGCTAAGCATGTACTTAGAGGTACCAGGCCCACGATTTGCCGTGGTTGGATGTAAGTTTCCGAAAGGTTTGATTTAGTAAATATCTGAAATGGAGGAATCTGAACTCTATGTTCTACTCTAAGCCCTATATTACAGACATGTAGAACACTGAGATCTCGCCCTTATTGGCTAAGCCAGTAGATGCATGGCTATGTTTAACTTCCTTTCAGCCTTATGCTAACCCTTACAGGCGAATTCATATTATAAATACGTATGGAATGAATAGATGTGCTTTCATATCTTGGCCAGTGTTTCCCTTAATAAGTCCTAACTCCAAAAGCCAACAGATTTCGAGTCTTAAGATAATTCAGACGCGGTTGGACTTTTGTTGCATTTAAAAAGCAGGCACAATAAGTGCACAAATGTTGGTGGGAAGGTTAGTAAGATTCTTGGAATAATAAATGCAATATTTGTTGCGAGATGGAGAGCAGGAGTCATTTTACTTCAGGATTTGCACCGCTGTCTTCGGAAATATAATTTCAAAAGGCATGAGCTGAGCTACTTCCAGCAAAGAAACCTTGGGAATTGTCACTTCACAGTAAATAAAAAAGGAGCTCTTCTAAAAGGATAAGTTGGCTTACAGAAGCACATTTTTTGTTGAAGGTGTGCAGCAATACAACCTCAGGAGGGAAATGCTAGCGAGCTCTGCTGAATATCTGTTATTTGACCAATCCGAGTGTAGCTCATAAAGAAAAGAATTTTTGTTGCATATCTCAACTTTGAGAGATTATGCCATCCCATGGGATGGGATTACCGGTTACAAAGTCACCATCTCATGGCAGCTTTCTTCTCATCTCATCTGATCTCTGTGAATTTGCCCAAGTCTTGGTTGGATTCAGCCCGATAGGCATACCGTTGTGCCATACTCTGGCTCCATACCACTTCCTGGCAACAATATGGCTGAAATTCCAATGAAACCTTCAATCCTTCAATCTCACGGTTCTATGCCACGCAACCTTGCAATGGCAGAGGAACAACGTTCAAGACCAGACCATACCATACCTAGCGAAAACAATCTGGAATGTACGATTGGAGCTAGGGTAGCCACAATGCTCTGGTTCTGTACAGTAACTACAGTATAGACATGTTCAGTAGCGAGGAATTGAAGCTTGCAATTGTTTCTCTCGCTACCCCTCGGGAACGGATGGATAGTGCAGTGGGAGAATTAGTACACCTAGAATGGACAAGTGCGACACTAATTCTCTCATGGGGGAATTAGTACACCCGAAGATGGACAAGCGGGAGAATTAGTACGCATGGGAGAATTAGTCACCCCAAAAGTAGACAAATGGGAAGAATTAGTACGACGAGAAAATTAGTCACCCCAAAAATGGACAAGTGGGGATAATTAGTACGCATGGGAGAATTAGTACACCCGAAAACGTACAAGTGGAGAAAATTAGTGCGACACTAAAACGCGCAATGGATGACAGTAGATAATATTCTCGAAAATTACTACGTAGACTCACTCTACTGTAATAAATCATCTTCATCTTATTCCTTCACCAATCATACCGTGGGCAAAAGTTTGTAGATATGCACAGAGTTTTCTGAAGAGGGAAATTCACTATAAGATACTCACGTCTGGTGTGTAAAATAACTGCAATAATGTTTTGTAATTGGAAAGTTTTGTTACACGTCTGAATTTTGTAATGGAATTGTTACTTGAGCAATTGTGGTCTTGCTATCAACCAGCTGCCGCCGTGTCTTGGTTTCGAGGCCAATTTGTGGTGCTCTGCCATACTTTCGCAGTATTACCCTCATCATTTTGAGGATATGCCAGAGCTTTATATTGCTCGAGATATATTCTATTTCCCATCCTGCTATACTCCAATGGGTGAGACAGCAATGCCACTGTTTGGTAGGCATATCCTAATATGAAAGCAATACTTCCTTCTCACCATCACTTGGTGACCAACAGCCCTAATCTAGCTATGAAATCATGTTAGGAATTATTAAGAAAGCGGTTACTTTGGCCACATCACAATACATCAAATCAAAGAAACCAAATGTGTATATGCAGCAAAAATCTTCCCCTATTCCAACCCTATTGATCCAACTGAACCTATACTGAACCTCACTGATATCCACTCCCTAAGTTGTGAGAAATTGTCAGAAATATACTTAAGCATCGAAAGCGAATAAGAAAACATGAGTTGGGATGGTAGATATGCAGCCAGCATCCTTCTTGAGGCTAGGGTAGGTGGTATTCGATTGTATATTCACTTATTGGATCCCTCAGCGCTGTGACATCAAGCTCTATTAACTCCAGGAGAGCTACAGGACTAGTAAACGCAAGGGACACAATATGGTAAACCTCAACTGGAAATATATAGACAAGAACTATCATCAAGCATTCCTAACACCCTCTATCCATCTTCCCTCCCGTCCCTCGCCGCGAAACTCCATTCGTGTACCATACCAGACCAACGAACACAAAAACCAGCCGAAGAAACAGATCTTTTCTAGAATATACAGGTCAGAAAACATATACCACCAACATATACATATAAACACCACCATCCTCATCCGTCATCCTCATCCTTTACTTACACAATACAGCCCCCCATCCATTATCCAAGATGCACCGGACTAACAAGCTCTTCCCAAACTCTCACCAAACTTTCCCACACAAACCCAAGAACAGAAATAAGAAGGCAAACAAACCCCATCCCTAACCGAACGACCCCCATAATACATCCCATCTACATCTACATTTACATCTACATCCCAAACCACAAAACCATTCAATCCCCACAGAAAAGATAGATTCATCAGAAACTAGAAATGTAATGCACTGCAATACACTTCAATACAGTCGTCAATCAGTCACTTGACCACAAACCACCCACCCAGTAACCAACCTATCTGTTAAAGAAGGGTTACCTTGACATAAAATACAAGAAACAGGATAAATTAGCTTTCAAGAGTCAAAAGGTTGATATTGATATTATTGTAGATCTGTGTGATCTCTTCCAACTAAATTATCATCCAAGGAAATTCTCATGAGCAAGGTATTGATTATAAGTGGAAGTGAAAGAAAGCAAACATGAAGAAATTGATGCAGAAGTCGACAAGTGCAGAATTTAGTTGTATGGTAGATTTTAATTTTGAATCATTGAAAATCCAGACTGATTGGTAAATAACCAACGAGAACAAAACATGAAATATGATGGATAAAGTGAAATTGGGCTGTAGATGAAGTTATCCGTATTTTTCATGTATTAGTATATAACTGTATACTAAATCTGAATTGCTCTCTTCAGACTTAAAATCCATACCACATATTCGCTCTAATCGCGTCGCCATGCCATATACGTATGATACGTATTTCCAATCTATATGCCTTAACGCCTTGCAAATGCATCGTCTAGTCCATGATTTCTTGATAGCTTGTATATCCATCCATAATGTGTCTCCAATATGCGACCATTTTCAGTATCCGAACAAATCACTTGCCCTCCTCATACCATGCGAACAAACCCAATGCGATCTATAATTGCGAATTCGTACCACCTACTCCAAACGATTCATCAATCCTTCTCTAACCTTTCTATTGACAACTCCTCCAACACCGAATGCAGGTACAATCCTACATATCCTAGCCGCAGCACTTACTCCCCAATTCTTCTTCACGATACTCCATCTGTCCGCCCAACTAACACCTTGCCCTCTATTATATAAATCTAAGCCTAATAAATGCATAGGCGTACTTATAAGCTGCACAGAAGCCGGTGCCAAAAATTGTGAAATAGTTTGTCCACTTATCGATTTTTGTAATTCTTCGGATAGACTCTTGTTGATAACTGGACCAAGCATTGGTGGTATATTGAATGAAGCAAAAATTGTGAGACAATCGCGAGCGGTAAAAAGTATATATGAGGGAAAAGGTACAGGTCTTGGTGGACCAGAGGGACCAAACAAGCGGGCGAATGTTTGATCTTTGAAAAGACACAATCCAATATTTGCAGTCGAACTTGCAACGAATTTCGAAGTTCCAGATGTAACTGTGGATGCGGGCTTATTGTGTATAGTAGATGTAACAGTATCGAGGGTATTCGCTGTCAAGTATGTGCCTCCATATAACATACAAATCAAGGCGAAAGGTTTCGAGAAGAGTAGATGGTGAGGTCGGAGAACTAAGTTCTTGAGGGATGATCGCAATGAGTCTTTGAGTGTAGCTTGACCTGAAGCATTTTGCATGATACCTCTATTACAACATTAGCATTTGGCGCAAGAGTCAGAGAATTGATACCTACTTATCAATGATAGTGATAATTGGCGCAACCATAGTTGCAGCGGCAACACCAGATACGAAGTCCACACCCAATCTATACGACAAGTTCTTTGTATTCCATTCTTGAGGTTCTGCTATAGGTTCTGCGAGTTGAGGACTTCTAGTCACAGTCTTTGGATTATCAATTTTCAAAGGGGATTTTGGTGACTCCATTTTTTCTGAGCTTTCGGATTTCACAAAGAAAATAATAACATGAACAATTAATCAATGTCTTTATAAACGAAAGAATGAGAAGTAGAGAGATAGAGAAGTCAATTGGAATTTTATAATTATGTATAAGAAGCAAACAATTGCTTAGAAGAGACTTATGTGATATAGGATTCTAGTGAACAAAAAATGTATCTCCGCACATTGAAAGTTTCTTGAGCGAAGGCCGAAATCGCAATGAATGAAAAAGCAATTGAAAATAAGCTTATCGGTGAAAGCTTTCACAGCGGTAACCTTAATGATAAGAACCCGAAGCTAACCGCTTTTATTTGTGCAATATGAATTTTGAAGACATCAAATTGAAGGTTTTCCTTTTATCTCCCACCTTACGTGTCGAGTTCGGAGGAAAAGAGAAGCAATACTACGAAGACACAACTCTACTAATATCATCAAGATGAAATCGATATCCTCAGTTTTCTCGTCCGAGCAGCACCAAAGTACTTGTTCTATCAAGCAACCAAAATGGGGCTTTAATTGATGTCGTCCGGGGCAAAGAAGCGGATCCGAAAGAAGTGGTAATCTCAGGGTCCATCCCACTGCTGCAACTATGCAACCAATCATGCAAACTAGATTAATACTCCCCTGTTTACTCGCTTAATGAGCAAATCGTCGTTGTTTCGAAATTTGACGCTCACGATGATGAGACCATACTCTAGTTGAAGCGCAAATATGGAACAGCAAGAATATGATGATTTGTCCGGGCAAGAAAAACAGGAAATGCATGGTTCCTTATTCGGAAACGAAAAACATGGCGTATATCATCTAAAATCTCAGCATGATGAAATGCCACGAATGATGCGATCTGAACATGGCCTGCGAAAGATATGGCTTAGAAGGTTACTAATCACTGGCTTGCTGACATTTTGGATTTATTGCTTCTTACCACAAGGTAAAAGTACATCTGATGAAGAGTCCGTACTTGGTGAGGATGGTTGGTCTTGGGAAATAGTAAGGATTTTGACGTTGGTAAGATTTGACAGAACTAATAGGACATCATCCTAGATCAAACCATCACCGGAATTGATCTGGCATCAATGCTTTAACGAGTTTGACTGTGCAAGATTAGAGGTAAGAATACAGCATGTATAGACTCATTCACCACGAGCTCATCATCAATTCTGAATATAGGTCCCATTAGATTGGCTAGAACCTACCAACACATCAAAAGTTGTTTTGGCCGTATTGAGAAGAAATGCAACGGCATCCGTGGATTATAAAGGACCTCTATTCATTAATCCAGGAGGACCGGGTGGATCCGGTGTAGGCACTGTGAAAGATCTTTGGAAGGCCATTCATGTGGCTGTTGGAGCTAACCACGTGAGTTATGTTCTCAGTGATATTAAGACTAAAATTAAGGTGTTAACGGTTGGAATAGGATCTTATCGGATTTGACCCTCGTGGAAGTAAGTTATAGCACCAATGTGATGTTGATATGCTGTATTGACTTGACAAAGTTGGCGCCACTACTCCTTCTGCTCATTGTTGGAATGGTCCACAAGAAGAAAGAATCTGGGGAATCCAAAGCCTCAGGCTCGTCGACTCACATCCAGGAATGATATATGATCTTTATGCACATCAGAGTGTCGAGTCTAAGAATTGTGAAGCCACAATTGGTGATTTATCACGGTTTTTGGGAACAGCTTCTGTAGCAAGGGATATGTTAGAGATACTGAATAAGCTCGGGTATGAAAAGTTGAGATATTGGGGTTTAAGCTATGGAACAGTGATCGGAGGAACTTTTGCGGCAATTTTTCCAGATAAGATTGAGCGATTAGTGAATGATGGTTTGTCTTCCAGGCTTTGGTCAACGAAAGTCTTGCTAAATTTCTTTCAGGAAACGTCAATTATTCAGAATGGTATAATGGAACGGGAATCCACTATATTGATGATACCGACAAAGTAATGCTCGCGTTCTTTGATCTTTGTCACAAGGCTGGTCCAGACAATTGTGCGTTCCATGATGCAACACCAGCAGCAATTCAAGAACGGCTTGAAGATATCTATACCAAGCTTCGAAAGTACCCACTACAAGTCTTCCCTACCACAAACAACACAATGGAGTTACAGTCTTTGGGGATTACCCGACCAAAAATCATCACATACTCAGAAGTGAAAAATGCAGTAATATACTCGCTATATCAACCCTTGCTCGTCTTTCCTCAATTATCCGAAGCATTGGCTGCACTCGAAGCCAATGATGGTATACCATTCTTAAAATTGGCAATAGCTCAAGGATATATATCGCCTAGTTTCAGCTGTAGTTACGACTCATCTTCATGCGAAGAGAAATCTAAATGGCCATTAGAAGCAGTTGGAAATGGCGACGCAGCAACGTATGTGAAATGTGGAGAAGGTAACTCTGATGTTGATAAAGATAGTTTGGAGGTTATGATAAAGTACGAGGAAGAATTGAGGAGGAAAAGTCCATTGTCCGCGTCGGTTATGTTCAATATTCGTCTATCATGTGCCGGGTGGAAGTCAAGGACGAAATGGAATTTTATTGGTAAGCATCAGGCGTTTTCTTTGACCAAACATGCTAATCAGATACATTGAAAAGGACCATTTGAGCAAAATACCAGTCATCCAATCTTATTTATCGGCAACTCAGCAGACAACATCACGCCTTTAGGAAGTGCAATTTATAACTCAAACCTTTTTCCCGGTTCTTCCGTTCTAATCCAGAATTCATATGGCGTAAGCTCTTGCCATCATCCTTTCAAGAATCTACAACTTACCAAATCATAGCATACTTCGGCATCCTGCCCATCAAAATGCACAGCCAAACATCGTCTCGCATATTTTCAAACCGGTATCCTACCATCAAATGGCACGGTGTGCGAACCTGATTTTATACCATTCGGTATTCCAGTCGAGGGAATGGATGCGCAAACCGAAGGAGATGATGAGTTAGACTGGGCATTAGAAGAACTGTTGAAGTTGTTGTGAATTTTATACGCTTCCTCCATGCTGTCTATCTACGTTGCAGCATGACGAGACCAAAATAACCCATTCCACTTCATCTCATAATAAAATCAACATCTATCACTATCGAATTTAGTCCGTTAATTATAAGCTAAAAAACCTCACTTCTATCACGTAAATACCTGACCCAAGTTTCCAAGTTTCCAAGTCCCAAATCTCCAACTCCAACTCCACCTCACTTCATTTCATTCCACCCTACAACCACAAAACTAACCACAAACTGAATAAATCACCCATGGAAAAGAATAATCTTCCACTAACCATCATAGCATATCCCAAAAACCTTTTGTTGCAAGGCTCCTCACCCCTGCCCTCGCAAAGCAATTACTAACCTCCTACATATCCTATCGCTATAGCTAGTGGCACACCTGGTTCAAATCGTAGCGCCGACATAGAAGCTAAGTAAGTTTATCTTGGTTAAAAACACCTTTAGAAGCTTTAAAATGCCAGAACATCTTTGAGAATATTCCTTGAAATCCTTATGAATACCTAGTAAACTTTGAGTGAGTGAGTAAAGAGGAGCGACTTAAAAGTGCTCTTGAAGAAATAATTGGTAAATAAGAGATGAGATTAGTCTTGTCATGCCATGTCATCAACTGTTTCTTCTTAGCAATACACTATGTCAGCTAGCACTAACGGCACCATAGACTATGAATGCTAAGCTTCACTTAGCAAAATCTCTAGGCTCTGATGTTGATAATAAGATCTAAGAATACTACTATCAGATGACGGGGGAAAGATGACCAGTCACACCCGCTTTTATTTTCATGAATCGAGAGCTAAGGTTGATAGTTCGTAAATCTTCATGTTTGGTTCAAATCGAAGATATATCTCCAGTTTTGGAACCCAGATCATTGGGTATAAAAGTGACCACCTATTTCTTTCTTAAGATCGTTTAGTCTCGAGATTTCAGGCATTCCATAAACGAACATGTCTGAACTCCATTAAAAATTGTTGCAAAGAGGAATCTGCCATTCTGCACTCGAAACCAATTGGAGTAGACTGTAATATTCGGCATGCTCTATCCTCAACCAACCTATAGGCCTTTGACACCTTCACCAATGCCGTCGATCCCGCCATCAATCAAGACCATGATCCCGTTCATCACAAAATATATTTTCCACTCACAATGTCCACCGACCTCTCCGTCAGCGCTATTACCCTTAGGGATTCAAAAATCATACACGCGAACCACATACCATCGCCACACCCCAACGGCTGTAGCAAAGGAACTCCCGGCTCAGTATATAGAGTGCACACAGTTAACATGGCAAAATCTAGGATGTGATCAACCACCAGGATATCGATAACCTCGTTATCTATGGAGATCCATCCCCAACTGGGCAGGACCTGCACCTCACTCATTTTCATGAACGAAGGCTCTTGCTCTTCATCTTCATACAGCAGGTGTCCCGAACAAACTATAAGACGATATGCCAGCCAAGGTAAATCTGTCTAAATGCGGTGAATTGACTTGCGATTATAAATAACCCCCTTTGCCACCATTATCATCTGTGCTATGTTCGGACACCATTTCTATATATTATCCATCTCATGTTAACATCACCATCACTTTCCACCTAGCCTATAACCCAATTTACCTCCATTTCTATTTCGAGTTACTACTGTTAATCTGGTCTCACGTCATGCCATTTCATATTAATCCATTCCCCTCACCGTACATTACACGAAAATAAAATATCATAATAACATAAACATATGAATTCCATAACTATGATCTAAAGCTACGCTCGACAGAAAATATTCTTGCGATCTACGCATACATAATTAGGGTATCGTGGATAACCACAAAGTACTACACTATCCACATATTCTTCAATCTTTCATCCTGCAAGCTATGCTGTGCTATGCCATGAACAAACATCATCAGATATCCATCCTCCAATAAAATCTACAATTCACAAAGGAAAATTCATCCACAGAGCTTCTCAATCTTATCCTTCTATCTCCCATCCTATAACAAATGAAATCTAACATCCTCATTTCCTTCACATTAAACTTGATATCTATCAAGCTGCTTCCGCCATAATCTGTTCACCCTCATCTAAAATCTCAGTAATCTTGCCCAGATTCTGAATCATACTGCGGCCTTGTCCCACCAACAACAATTTCTCAGCATTAGCCGGCAATCCCAAATAAGTAGGAGGTTCACGCTCGGGTAACTTCTTAACCCAATCTGTGAAATCTTTCATAGTGGTTCCGCTTGGCACAACCAAGTTTCCAGTTTCAGATTCATCACCTGCAACACCTTCGACCAATTTATGGCCGATATCATAGGCAGCAGGGGTCATGAAAGAGTTGACGAGTTTTGTAAGAAGGGAGAAATCTCCCTCATCATCAATTTTACCACCGTATGTCTCTACAATCAGTGTGCGAAGCATATCCCAAGGGAGATTTTGTGGAGCTACGTTCGATCGTCCCGCAGCAACTGTTTCCACCCAAGTGTCAATGATATACGCGGAACATTCATACTACGATTAGTTAGTATATTTTTCAAAAGATGAATATTTGGTAATACTTACATCACTGTCATTGAATTCCCAGAAACCTTTCCATCCAAGGCTAGGAGCGTATCGCAAACGTTCTTGTACAACAGCATGTAAGAATGATAAGAGAAGATACAATCTAATTCTCTCCACGGGAGTTTTAGTACCTCTGGTAGAGAGTGATGCCATCGAGTCCTTCATGTTAGCTCTTACACCAGCTGGTTGTTCGTACATCAACACTCTAGATGCCCGCAACAAATTGACAGGGATTTTAGGGCTTGATTCCATTGACAAAAACAACCTAAAGTTTGCATGAGGCTTAAGTGAATCCATACGTTTTTCTAGACTCTGTAGCCAGGTTGGTGCCAAATGAACATTCTTGACTAGAACCCAAGATCCGTTGGCTGCTGCATTACTAATAGCCTTATCAGCAGTGGCCAGACCTTCATTCGAACCCATGGCAATGTTGGTACACGCAGCTTGTGATCGTTCCACGAGATTTTCGACTTTGTAACTTGCATCGAAACCAGGACTTGAGCAGAGCGCAACAGGACGACTTGCGGATACTTGCTCGACAATTTGCTTTAGATCCTCAGTGACGTCAAGAAGACCTGAACCAAATACAGCAGTGACGAATCGTTCAGCGGCGGGAACGAATCGATCAAGACGGAAAAGCTTAATAAGTAACAAAGAAATAAGCTCTTGGTCTCTCTTTTCAACATTGTCATCCCAGACTTGGGGAACGAAGTTCTCTGCCAATTCTTCGGATAAGAAACGATCCCAAGACTCAGAAGAAACGCCCTCAAGTTTGCCCTTGAAAGCAGAAAGTTTGATTGCATGGCTCATGACTTCATCCTTCTTATCACCATCCGTAGATACATCGGTACCTACCACGGATTCATCCAGAATAACATCAATAAGACTCTTATCCATCTTGTAGGGAGCTGCTTGAGCGAGAAGCATTGCTAAGGTGATTTTATCTTTTTGTAGCAAACCGAGGGACGTACGCTGGTAGGCGGTGACGAACAAGTCTTCTACAATTATATCGCGACGTCTATCATGGTTTGTCTCTGACTCCAGTCGCTTATTACCCTTCAAAACAGAGTGGAAGATGTCGAGGAAGTATTGCAGAGAGAATTGATAGAAGTGATTGAGGTAGTGTAATTGTTCAAGAACGGCGAAAATAGCACTGCAAGAGCGTGCGATAATATTGTACTGAAGTGTGATCTCATCAACCTCAGCCATTACACCTTCAGTGTTACCCATCTTTACCGAAATCTCAGCTGCTTCCTTCTTCAAAGTTTCGAGAGTTTCAATGACGTTATCATCATCGAGAATATTGCCACGTGATTCGTTCAATGCTTGCAACAAGCGTTTCTCGAGCTGTCTAAGATGAACTTTGAATTCACCCTGTAATTTGATGAGATTTGAGCGCCTCTCATCCACATCAGGTCGCTCAGATTTGAGGACGTCATTAAGTGACTGTGTTTGTAAACTGCTTTGTGTGACAGTGAAATTGACAAACGTTGTCCGACTGCAAATATCCGGTGCGAATGTTGCAGATGGATCTCTAGTGGAAAGGTAGATCTTAAATGCGGGCGAAAAGTCAATTTCTTGCTTACCAAGCTGAATAAGAACACGTCCACCAGTCTTTTGATACTCTTTGTTAAGAACGTGGTTAAGGATTGGATCTAGGTATTCAGCATCTTGGATGAGAATAGGGTTTCCGAAACGAAGAGAACTTTCTAATTGCTTGGTAAACGAATCATCCAAGAAACTTGTGACAGTAAGTTTTCTGTCCTTGCTCTGCTTTTGTAAGAATTCTGTGGCACGACCAGAAGGATCAATAATCAATGGATATCTATTGAATCGTTTCAATATGATTGCGTTTTCGGTGCAAAGGTCGTCTACTGGCAGAGTATCTTGTTGCCATCCTAGTCGCTCATCGGCACTTGAGAGATATTCAGTGACTGGGTTGTGTTGTTTGTAACTGATTCCGGATAAATGGAGTTGATGTAACCAGTCCTCCATCATGTTCTTTCGATATTGCTGGTCATAGAGACCACTGTATGCAAGGAAAGCGGCTGCAACAAGGACATCACCGACAAGTGTGCTAATTTGCGTCTCGAATGACTTGCTACCCTCTTCCCAACGTGTTCGTTCAGATGAAAGACTGTCAAGTAGTCGAACACTACGATCAACCTTGAATTGAACCTTTGACATCTCAGACTTGATAGCTTGTGTTTCACTGATGAGAGCTGCATATTCTATCTTATAAGTTGCAATACTCTGCTCTAAAGTGTTTATAGTGTTTTCAATGGCTTGGGCTTCGGCTTTGGTTTGTAGAGCTTGCTCCTCGAGCAGTCCAACTTCCTCTCTTAGTGGTCCTACACGATCGAGAATCTCAGAATAGTTGACTTGAGCCTGAACCCATTGAACAAGAGGTCCGCAAGCTTTACTGGCACGATTGACCTTTTCATAAGTAAAGTCATCATTCGAAAGAAATTCGTTGCGCATCTTTATACGAAGATTCTTAGTCATCTGTCTCTCGTTGTCATAGTTGACAATGCTGGCAATAAAGTCATCTTTTCTGATAATACCCTGCACTGTCTTCCAACTCTCAATCTTATGACCGAGTAGAGTACAGACCGAATCCAGAGCAAGCTTGACACCCTGAGGTGGGTTACCCATGGAACGAACCTCAGTTAAATGTTGTCGTTTGATGTTGCTGACACTCTTTTGAGCTTCAATAACAGCAGGTTCGGCATTTGCCAAATCGTTGAGTACAACCTCGCGACGTTCGGCGACTTCTCTTTCCTGTATTTCAAGAGCGGCTTGAATTTCTAGTGAAGTTGTTTTACGCTGCTCGGCTTCTCTTTGATCTGCTACCATGCGCTGTAGCTTTTCGTTGGCTTCTGCATCTTTACGTTCCAATTGGCCTTTCTTATCTGCCAAGCTGACCCTAAGATCGCGTACTTTGTCGACAGTATCTCTGAGCTTTTCCAAACCGACGTTTAAATGTCTTTGCTGCTCCTCTAGATCATCACGCTTTTCCGTGTAGAGCTTGACGTATTGGGCCACGAAGTCCAAGAAGTGTCTGGGTGTGAGGAATGTTACCTTGCCTTGCTGCCTTAACAATTTGACGTTGAAACGATGTAGTGAGTAATGGATGTATACCATTGCGTTGATTATCGTCTCTCTGTGGTTTGCTGGAAGGCTGAGATCTCGATATGCCACCGGAATGCTGTCTGGAGCGGTGAAGTTTGGTCGATCGAGGTCAACGGATTGAGTTAATTCTGTGCCTACTTGGAATAATGCTTGATCAGACCAATCTCCAAACCAATTCAGTACGCAACGATTGAAGAGAGCAGGACTGGTTGCAGCCTTAGAAGATAAGCCATCTTCAGGAGGATTCATGGTGAAAACAACGTGCAGATTCTTCACAATTTGTCCAGTGAACCATTTGTAGAGTTCTTCCTGTGAATCGAGTAGAAGTCCTTGACGTTGAGCACCTTCTTTGCATGCCGTCATCAACGATGCAAATTCATCACCTTCGAAAAGACCGGGAACTTCAGCATTTGCCAATAGAGTGTTCATTCTCTCCAAGAAACCAGAGTCCAAAACGTTTGATTCGTCCATAATGAAACAAATTTTCTCCCCCTTGCAGCCACATCGACGTAAGACATCACGTAGATCGTCATCAAAATCTTCGGCGGAATATTTACCATGAACCTTAATTTGAAAGACTCTGAGACCATTCATCCAGGCAACAAATCGAGAAAGTGTTGTTTTACCACTTCCACTGACTCCAATAAGAATCAAATGACCTTGCGGTTGTCTGAATACACGATCAATGCGAAGCACGTGCTCCAGAACATCGTTGAACAGAATAAGTGGGACATCAACTTCTTCTTCACAGAAAGTCTTCAAACGAGCCTTGACGAATTCTCTCAATTGTTCTCTGTCGACTGGAACATAATTCTTCGAAAGCCAGTTGGAGAATAAAATTGGTCCACCGAGAGCTTTTTCTTCATCGATAGTAGGAAAGAAATCAGTTGCAATGCGATGTACAGCTTCATCGGTCCATTTACGCTCATCTTCAGCTACGAGACGATCTTGAAATAATCTCAGAGCTTCATGAGCCCAGATTCTGACCAAACCTTCAATGCTGAGTGTCTCAAGTGGTCGAATGGCTTCATAGATACCGCGAACCCATCGGGTAAGCTCACGAGGACTGTACACGTAATGAGGTTGAATTTTAGGTGTGAATCGTTGCTGTGATTCAGTGTAAAATCTGACCATAGCTTTTGTCAGTGCTTCGGAGTAGCCTCTCAAAGCGGGAATAATCTTGAGAACAGCGCTATTGAAAGTGCCATAAATCTGTTGCAGAGACAGTTCTCCTGGATAATCTACCATGATAAGTGGTGCGTGTCGTAAGAAACGGTCTCCCATGGGTGTTCGACCAGCATCTGTTGGAGGATTACAGGCACCGACAAATTGAATGCGGTCAAGTGTAACCCAGGTCTTATCGGATGTTCGCCAGAACCCGTTCTGTTCCACTAGCTGACGCAAGAAAGAAATGGCTCTCTGTGTGCCATACTTGTCTGGGGCAGGCAAGTTGATTTCGTCACAGAATATCACGAGCCAGCGACCAATCTGAGTGGGAGATAGCATAACCCCGTTTACTGTTTTCTTGTACTCACAATATTGCTCAAATGTCTTGATTAACAAATCTGGTGTGGTCGCACTAGAGAAATTCAATCCAACGACTTCCATGTTAGGAAGTTTGCGTAGAGCACTGAAGAGAGTCATAGTCTTTCCGGAACCAGGAGGACCACACAAAAGCAAGGGCTTATGCTCTGCTAGCCAAGAGTATAGGACATCTTCATGACGAACAGTGTCGAGTGTAGGAATAACCACATCGGTTTGAGTAATGGAGTGCGTATTAACCTCGATACTGGGTACTTGATTTTGCCATGAAGACCATTCGGCTTGGGGTAGGGTCACATCAAAATCGATGAGAGAAGAGTTATCGCCTAGTATGGGATTGCCAAATGTGGCCAGTCCAGCTAGACAATCTCCAAAGCTCTTACGATCTCCTAATGGACAATCACCTGTCAACGACCATACGAGGGCGAGAAGAAGCTTTTTGGCGATGAAGGATTCGATTTGATCTGGATCAAGTGGGAAGTCGACATGTTGAGAGTTGTACTCGATGATGTCTCGGACAGCCTTGTTTAAAAGCGAGAAAAGGGTATTTAGAACACGAGCTATAGTGTAGTCCATAATGTGATTGAATCCTTCAGCACGCTCCAAGGCGTTAATGATAAAATCTTCAGTAGTGAGGAATGTTTGAAGAAGATCAGCCACATGAGATTGAATTTCCAACGCTTGGGCAGCACTCTGTCCTGTTGCCACGGCATCTTCGTCTAGGTCCTCGAACGCATCCGACCTCAATTTTTCCAAGTAATTCGAAACCATCATATTGGGAGTAACAGTATCCTCACTAAACCAAACCATACCACAACGACTCACAGTTGCCAGCGTAGCGTACTTCAAAGTTTCAACTTCAAACATAATTCTGACGTTTCCAGGGAGATTGAGACGTTCACCATTAGGTAAGGTGAGGAGTTTGTTGTCATCCAGAACACTGTTCAAGTTCTCAACCCACTCAGGATCTACATCACCATCAAAAACAATCCAATGTCTCTTTGACTCTTCACCACGCAAATTATCCACAATCTTTCGAAGAATGCTTGTGAATAAACCATCAGTCCATTCACGAGTGGTTGAGTCGAGATTACCGTAGAGTGCTTCTTTCGACATGACTTTCGAGTCTATAATATGGCAAACACCTTCAACTCCCTCAACTTGCTGTAAGGCTTGCAAGAGGACTTTCCAAGCTACCGACTTTCCAGAACCAGAATTTCCGACCATCATAACACCATGATGAATACCTTGAATTTGGTAGAGCTGAAGAATTTTAGTCATCCAGGTATCATTGACTACCAAATGCTTTTCTTTCGCGAGGCTCTTGATAGCATTCTGAAGTTCGTCTAAGCTAGCCGGAATATAATCAACGCCCGGGAATGACTCTGCTTCGATGGCTCTCATGATATCCACGTCGCTTTTGATCAATTTAGGCGCAATTGTCTCGCGGAGACTCTGGACAATAATTTGTGGTTCTACTTCCTCTTCAGGCCCGAGGTTACCATCGGAATTGGTTAGACGAGCACGTTTGAGGCCACCAGAGCTGACAAGCACACTCTTCAAGGCACGCAACCCAAAATCGTAGTGAGCTTGTTTGGACAGTCGAGCTGCACAGCTATCGAAAAATGGTACTGTCTGCTTCGAAAGCTGTTTAGCTTGATTGAATCCTTGTGAGTACAACATGACTTCGGCGATAAGCTCTTTGTCAGGTTTAGACATTGCAACACTTCGGAATAATTTCTTCAGATTATCTGGCAAGTTTGATCGACCAGCATAACCTGGATTCATCGTGATGAAAAGCCCGGTGTTAGAATTCACATGTAATTGTCTTCCAACCAGTTCAATTTGAGCTTTTTCATCTTCCGCGCCTTGCTTCAACCCGAGTTGGATGTTCTGGACTTGTTGAGACACAGCGGATAGAATACGTTCCTCAAGTCGATTGAACTCATCAAAACAACCCCAAGCACCAACTTGACAAAGACCAAGGAAAATGCGACCCATGGCCTGGAAATCAAAAGTGTCATCACAACAGAATACCAGGGTAAAACGACCTAGCTGAACACCTAGAGCTTTCACGGATTCCGTCTTTCCTGTACCTGCTGGACCATAAGGGGAGCCACCGAGACGTTGACAAAGAGCTTGCGTGAGTGTCAAGAAACATCGATCCGTCAGTGGTGTCCTGACAAGACGCTCTGCCACACCAAGGTATTCAAAGCCATAATTGAGCTTCGCGTTCGCCATTTTGATGTAAAGACGTTGCAGGAAGTCGCCCTCTGGCTTGTAGACATACCTCATCTGCAGAAGCCACATGTAATGATTAGGTGTGCTTGCATTAAGGTTACGTAGCTTTTCAATGACATCTCGTTGGTGGACACACTCAGTGATGAGATGCTCGCATCGTTTTCTCTGAATGGGATCTAAATCACCTAAAACAGTGGATGCAAGGAGGCGAAGTACTTTAACTTCCTGGTCGAATAACTTTTGCAGGTCGGCACCCTCATTTTCAAGAGCCTTCTCTACACATGACGTCCAAACAGCCTGCGTACCCAATACAACTATTTGACTGGGGAATGCTGAGATGTATTGGTTCAAAGCTTCTTGGTCTACATCATCAGCAGTGAAGATTACCTCGTACTGTTCAACAGCCTCTGCAAGTAATTCCGCGAGGGTTGACTTCATGCTATTTTCAAGAAGTGTTAACCAGTCATTGATTTTTGGAGTCTTGATCAAAGAGATCTCCTTCTTGAGTCGAACTTCTTCACCCTCTTTTGAAGTGAATCCTGAAATAACATGTTCTTCATCCATAATCAAACCAGACAAGCCAGCAAACATTTTCTTGAAGTGTTTAGCGATGCGCAATGTATCGTTGCTATTACCGATAATTTCAAGCAGATCCTCATCACCGACGAAGTAAAATCTTGGAAATGAGACACGCTCTCTTTCAAGGTACTCACCAAGAGCTTTTTGGATCTTGTTCAAAAGCTCCGCGAGACGTTCTAATGATTTTTGAACACCGGATATGTTGAGTACGTCCAATACAAAAGGTTGTTTGTAGACCTTTTTCATTACTGCAAAGAATTCGGAATTGATGTTTTGAAATCTTGAAGACTCAATTGGTAAGAGATGCTTGATATCTGCATTTCCAGTGAAAACACCTTCAAGGTAGACCCATTGGCGCTGAACGTCAATCCATACGTCAAAAAGTACGTGCACACGATTAAGCTTATCTTCCCATGATGCAGCTTCCTCTTCGAACTCCTTGTAGTATGGAGAGTGTCTCATCGCTTGTAGAGAGTTCAGATTTTCACTACATTTTGCGAACAAATCGTCCCAGCCACGAATCAGACGGCATTTGTTCTGATAATTCACAAGATCTAGTGAGTAATTAGACCAATCTTCGCGAACTTGTTTCAAAAACTCTTCCAAAGCCATTTCACCTTGGGCCTGTGCGATGATGTCCCGGATAATCTTCTCGGTGGAGACAAGATTCAGATCCCAAACTTCTCCTAAAGTCATAGATATTGGCGAGTAACGCTTTCCAGGCTTCAAATTCTTGAAGATCTTATTCCAATGACGGTCTCTAACAGCCTCGGATTTCAAATCTGTAACCACAGGATTAACCTTCAAAAACTGTCTAAGAACGTTTTGGATATGCTCAAATGCAGCATATTGTCTCATTCGGCTAGGCATTTCTTTGGTCATCTTTATGAGACCATCAATCGCGGATCGTAGTTTTCGCGGCTGAACACTTGTCCACAGCATGTCGCGGAGGTCGTTAAGGCTTTTCCATATCGTGGATAAGGCAGCCCACACAGACTTGAAGTCTTGAACTTCTTCAAGAATAGTTACAAGTGCTGTATCTGCAGTTGCTGGAAGATCTAAAGCCTCTTTTGCACGAGCAACCATTTCTGACTCCTCGTGCAACTTCGTGATACGACTTTCGAAAGAAGTAAGAGTTGCAGATGCGACATCAGGAGCAATGGTACCAGAAACAGGCTTTTCTTCGTTCCACTGGCCTGTGATCTCTGCGATCTTTTCACCTACGACCCTGTCCTCTGCAGTTATCTTGGCACGTAACGCATCAGTTTGGTCCTCTACAATTTTGGCTTTCCGAGCTAAGATTTCGTTGAGAGCGGTCCATTCAGAGTCAATTTGCTCAACTCCCAACCAGTCTGTGGGAAATTGATATCTTTGTCGAACAAGCGTCGTTTGTCCTTGTCTGAAGGTTTCAACTTCTGGACCCCATGCTTTTACCCTCCGCTTGCAAGTCTGCACGATGGTGATGAATTGGACAGCCTGTGCTGTAGATGATGCTTCTAAGGACTGCACTTCGAGATCACGTCTTGCTTTCTCAATCTCAGCATAGACTTCACGAACACGATTTCCAAGACGACTTCCAAATTTGATCAAGATTTCATGTTGCCACTGGTCATACTTGGCATTGACCTTTGTTTGGACTTGATCGTAGTCGATGGTAAGGTGTCCGAACGATCGACTCACTTCAGTTGTGTCGAAAGTAGAGCGGGTCTTTCTAATCTCTTGCAAAAGCTGGAGCCACTTTGATAACTGTTCACCTAAGGTTTCATACACGAGATCAGATTGAAGATCCCATAGTGATTGAAACTGTAGCCATTTGTCAACGTAGAGACTAATCTCGTGCAGTTTTGCTTCAACGCATTTGTAGGCTCTTAGAAGTTCATCCGCACAATCTCGCGGAAGCTCAGTGAACAGCTCTTCCGGATCCTTAGTCGTTCCTAGGGTCATGACATATCGGGAAGCTTTGACCTTGCGGAGATGGCATACCACACCAATCCAATCATGTAGTTGAGAGAACCAGCTGGCTCTGGCATATTCTAAAGGTGGATCCAAGTAGATGACTTGGTTGCGCATGGAGATTTCATGAACCAGACGTTTCATAGACGGTTTGTTCTCTGGCGGAGACTCGGTCAAAATACTGAAGTGTTTTCTGCGACTATCATCATTGACACCGTCGGATCGTCCATCCTCGAAAGTATCAATCCACACTTCGATTGACTGTTGTAAACGCCTCAGAAGAGTAACTTTGATACGCTCGTTCATCTGTTTGACCCAATAAGGTAGGTTGACGTAGTTTTCAAGGTTCAGTTGATCAACTGCCATTTGTATTGTCTCCAAACGAGCCTGGAATGCAGCTACCTCATAAGGACACTTGTCTAACTCTGCCAAAGTCTTTTGAATTGTTGCATTTATGGAAGCGAGAGTTTCAGCCTTGCTTTGTAACAAAGCGACTGATGCAGCAATTTCACGGACGAATTGCACATGCTTGCTCTCGGTCCTATTGGCAATGGCAGGTTCAATTGAGCCTTTAGTGTACGTAGGTTTAATATGAATGTCGTACGAGTGCACAAATGACTCCCACTTCAGAGTAACTCCACGAGCAATCAAGGCCTGAACCTCGTTCTGATAACCGCTTAGAAGTATTTGAACATCGGCCATTTCAGTTATCTGGCGACTGGTTTGTGTGAATGTCCGAACGGTTTCCATGAGACTGACCGCGTAGGGGTACACCCGCTTTGCGTCTTTTGATATGTTGTTGATCTGATGAGGAACGGGGTAGTTCAACCATTGTAAATTTCGTGTTTCCTTGAATAGCGCAATGACCTGATGGTCAAAATTGACAGCTAGCTCTAATGCATTGTTTGCTGCACGGATCTTATTTATGTTGAAAAGCCTTCCAGAAATGCTAACATGCTTCCGCTGCACATCATGAAGCCATGCCTCAAAGATTGGTCGAGTGTCCAACTTGTTGCGGAAAAGATTACTATCACTGAGAAGCTTTTGTCCCTCGGCATGAAGTGCCCATTCGGTTCCAAGTACGTCTTCAACTTTTTTCATATATCCATTGAGTTGTTTCTCGATTTGACGGGCCCAAATGATCGCCCCTGAAACCGGCGGCAAATCTCTAAGCTGTGCCATGGCGTGAGCTTCCGAGTGCCCGTATTGCTGCTTGAATCGCTCGTGTAAGGACGAGATATCATGTTTGACATTGTCAATAAGTTGTGTTTGATATTCTGTAATGGCTCCACGAATCTTTGGTCGGACAAATAGAGCATTGAATTTAGAAAATACTCGAAACATTTCACTTGCTGTCTTGGCAGTGGCTAATCGATCTCGCAATCGGGCAATAATTGAGTTTTCGACGCGCGATGTTCGCTCGTTATAGGTACTTTCCGCTTGAATCCACAGCTGGGTTCCTTCGGGAGAAACGTCAAGCATATCTACATTATTCAATGCAGCCCAAGCCTGCTTAATTTCCTCAACAGCGTCAACGTCACCCATCTCTTCGACTAAAACGACTCCATTGGCTCCACCGTCTGGTGAGTCCTCACCAGCCTTGGGTGCTAAAACATTGACTATTGTTCGCTGTAGTTGCTCATGGTTGTCTCTAAAGGTGCTCACATATTTTAGACGTGCTTGAAGCTCCGCATGCTTTCCAATGATTTTGATAGGCATGAATTTCTCGTTTCTTCGACGTGTCACTTCTCGGGCAACATTAGTAAACTCCTTTAGATTATCATCCCAAATGGCCCAGATAGAATCAGCGACGGACATCAACTTTCTGAAATCGCGATATTCCAAATGCATCAATGAGCGGCCGTGAAGTAGAGAGTGGAGGCGAGTGTCAAGATCTGCAGAAATTGCTTCCACCAATGGCAAGGCACGTCGAACTGGGTATGGGCAAATACGTAATTTCTTGTTCAAGTGTCCAAAAATGAGACCCAATGCATCTCCAACCTTTTGCAATGAGGTTGCCGAAAGTAATTCGTCAAGAGGAAAATCTCGCATGAGTTGGTTGTACTTTTGTACCTTGTCGGTCGACTCTTTCAGTCCAGTATCGGATGTAAAACTGAGAGTGGCCTGGAAACGTTTGGCATGTCTTAAGATCTCAAGGGTAAGCATTACTCCATCGCTGGATAGCTGTGCACCGATATGCTCAAGTGTCGATTCCATAGCGAGCCAAAACTGAATTTCTTGTGACGCAGTACCGCTCGTAGGATCTCGCGACATCTTTGTAATAGCTTGTATCGACTTGATCCATCCGTTTACTAACGATTGCAGGTTGTTGAGGAAAGTACTATCTTGCATCAGTCTTTCCGGAATGGCCTCTACTGTCGCCTTGGCACCACGAGCAGCCGCCTCATCAAGTGCATGCTGCACCATAGGGTGAAGCGGAAGTGTCAGGTCTGGAATGTCAACGTTCTCCTGGAGATGTCGCAAAGCTAACTCTAGCTCTGCTAGCTTCTTTTTGGTAGCGGAAACTCCAGTTTTAGCCTCGAGTTCCGGTCTACCTCGACCCCCACCCCCCGTTTGTTGTGTCTTTGTATATGCATCAAAATATGGCGCCAGCGCTAGATGCACAAATGAATGCAAAATAGTAGCTCCCGCCTGGCCATTCGTGGTATCGTTCGGTGATGCTGCACCAGGTAAATTAATAAGTTGTATTTGAGAAGAAATAGGTATCGAAGGGTCTATAGGCTGCGGTCCTTTCATAAAGGCCACCGAGGCGGTTGTTGAAGGAGAGGAGGATATGTCGGAAGCTAAGCTGTAGCTGTACAAAATCGAGCCTGCATCCATGTTAACCAATATTCACCTGTATTAAACGACCAGTGTGCTTACTTGGTTCATTTGTAGAATCCTCTTCCCTCTGTGAAACTACATCCTTCTGTACATATATTACTGCTATTTGAGATTCTGAGGCAAATCTGGTGCATCGCTGAGCCGTATCAGAGTATCTGGCTTCGGAAAGGAGACTGCCCGTATGCTCAAGGTCATGTCTGGTTGCTCCTAAAGTGATTTGGAGAACGGAGGCAAGAAATTCAACAATTATCTTTGGTTCTATTGACGAAAATGCACTCGTCCCGACTCCGTTTGCTCCATTCCCGGAGGAACTTGCGGAGGAATCAAGCAAGCTCATGGCTGTTAAGGTTGTGACTTATTAAGTTGTATTCATCGCCAATGTGTTTATTTTTTTATGTTGTTAAAAGATTGAAGAAAAGTGGCAGATTTATGGTAATTTGTATGGAGGTGAATTTGTTGACTCCTATGGTAGGAAAGTGGGCGGTAGGACCAAAATGTTATGCTGTATTTGATTACATTGATTTTGGTGTTGTCGCGACCGCGATCTACCCCTGTCACTCTAATCATCCCGTTCGCTAGGCCTAGCGTCATGCAACTGTTCCTGAGTGTGACCCTTCTCTCTCTCCTTTACTTTTAACTTCCGCTTCTAGAACAAGCATTTCACTACCAATACAGATACTAAAAGGCAGCTATCCCACCCCGCGAATCTCTTATCTTCGAAATGGACGTTATATATCTTGTTAGGAATTTGGAGTGGAGACGACATGATATGAATTCTATTACAACCTTCCTATCACATTTCCATCATACACGCGTTGAAGATTTGTTGCTATATGGTTAGGTGTGGTGACTCTACTCCGAACATGCTCGAGCTATCAATCTCTCAATGAGTCCTGATAGTCTGAATACAGTTCGATCAATCTTTACTTTAGGTACCTAGTAGTATGCTCACTATCTGACATTTTTCACGCCAAATAGCATTGAATGCGGGGAATGTAAAACAAGCGGCCTGCAGGTTGCCAGGGTATAACAATGAATCTGGCTGGCCTTGATTTGCATTACATACGGCTCTTTGCAGCGTTGTAAATAACAACCAGCGCGCATTTTGACAGTATGGATACTATGTACAAATTAGACGTAATGCGTAATGCGAGAACCTGCCGACGTCAAGCATGCTGATTGATATACATTGGACTATCACATAGTCCACCTTGGGGATTCGACATTATCCAGTTGCCGTTCGTGAAATTCCGTAAAAAGATTGGGTCATGATGAAGAGTGGAGGTGTTCAGAATACATGTATATTAAAACAACAGCCAGACTAATCAAGGCCGACATTGGGTATACCACTATCAGAAGGGCTGCCACCAAATGGTCCGACGTTTAAAGCTGCATCGGCTGCAATCATTTCTGTAAGAATATCGAGGACAAGCTAAAAGTTTTGTTAGATCTTTCCGTCAATGAACCAGGATCCGAGGACCTACCTTTGGCACCGTCTTGTCATAAATAGATATCAAATCATTTGGTTGAGGGTAAACTTTAAGTGCCTTGTAAAAACAGAGTGCTGCTTCTACGGGGTCGCCACCTATACTCAAGTATTAGATTCTGGATTTAATTTTCTCCAAAGGTAACTCACCATTTGAGCTTAAGTCTTCACCTCGGGCAACTTCTGACATGAAATATGCCTCTTTCTCCTCCACATCTACCGGGAATCCATCCTCCTTGGCTTCTAGAACTACTGCCTTGATAACTTCTTTTTGTCTCTCATTGTGAGCTTCCGCTTCCTCCTTCGCAGCTTTTGCTTGTCGTTTCGATTCTTTCTTCAATTGTTTGCGGAAGTTTGGATCGGTGCGTCTCTTGTGATCGAAATAAATTGCGTAGGCTATCAAAAAGTTCGTTAGCAGATTTCGAAATTCCAATCAAGAATAGGAATCACGAACCGACCAAGCCTGTAGCAACTGTGCCAACACTGGCAGCGACAATTGTGGAAGTTTGAACCATTTTGCCGAGATTTTATATGATATTAGAGAAGGAGTCGGGAGGACAACTGAAGCGGCTGGCTATGGTCGTCTATTGTATGATTGAGGTTGGTTTAGTCCCCAAAAGCTCAGAAATGTTCTTAGAGCTATCGATAAATTTTGGGAATTTTAGGTTCAGCGGCTCTCGGACCAATCTAAATCCGCCCACCAAATCTTCTGAAAGGACAATCGTCGCGCCTTGTCTGATTGGCACTTAACCTTACAGGTAGATAGTGAGTGTACTAAGGTGAGGTTCGTCATCATAACTTATATAGACATACGATAAACTTCACGCTTGAATATCAAAGTGCATTTTTCTTTACGGTAATGAATTAGAGTATTCTTGGAAAATTACTCGATTAACATTCTTCCTATCAAATGTAATTGGACCCAATTCAGGTACTGACTGACCTGACATACGTGCGGGAACGCTTGCTCCCTTTCGGTTACTGTACTGTTACTCCAGCATAAATGCCTATGGAACAACCTGAACCTTAAACACCTTCCTTTTCGATATACAATTGTCTAGCACAGTACTCTTCGGTGTAACTCGTCTTTTTCTGGCAATAAAATTGCAATATGTCGGATGAAAGAAAAGGCGTGTCTCTAAGGACCAAGAGAAAAGGTCGTCCAGCAATAAGTGCCCCCAAACAGATATCCGGTCCAATTCCACAAACTGGAGGAGATGGTCCACGAAATGCTGGACAGCCATCTTTCAATGCTCCGCCGGCGCAACGTCCTCAACCTGGTGGCAAGGTATGTCGAAGGTCTTTTCAGTTTTTTCATTCTAATGCCCTGGTGGTTTCTTGAATAGATGCTAATATGCGCCGCCATAGACTTCAGATTTGGTGAAACGGCGATACTCTACTCGATTTAATAATCTTCCCCCCGACTTCGACCCTTCTGCCCCACCTCTTCCCTCTGTTCCTAACTTGCCAGCTCAATATGCTCCGGCAAACGATCGTGGACGAGGTCCATCGCCGGCGAGAGGACCTGGTTTAGTAGTAGACCAGAGAGCTTTACGCGATCCAAATTTGAGGCCAGAGGTATACGTAGCGGGACTATTAAGTGATGCTTCGGAACAAGATATTGAGGATTACCAAAACAATTTAAGAAAGATGAAGAATCGTACTTCTACGGATTTACAACAAAACATTTATCAAAATCGGACACAATTCATAAAGATTAGTAAAGAGGCAGAAAAGCTCAAAGGGGAGATGCGCGCACTTCGGAATCTAATGGCTGAACTTAAAACCAACACTACTGCCCTCAGAACGACTTCACAAGGTCCATCCACATCAACTGATTTCGAAGGCTTCCAGCCAACAACGAGTAAGAAAGACAGGCGAAGTTCTGTGGCAGACAGAACTGTGATGTGGAACTCGCAGCTACAGGTATGTCCTCTTTTTACGAATTTTATAGAGGTATTAATTTTGTTAGGCTTTATGGAAGACTATTGAAGGCTCCCAAAAGTTTCTACCTGCTGCCCCTGGCCGTCACGTGGTGCAAAATGCTGGACTATGGATAGAGCTTGACAATGCTACTTGGAAATCTAGACGAGCGATGCAGATCGTCTTATTGAATGATCATCTCCTCGTTGCCTCTAGGAAAAAGCGAAAAGTCGAAGGCGCAGATCAACGACAGGCGCCATCGAAGTTGGTGGCAGACAGATGCTGGCCATTATTGGACATTGAAATTGTTGACCTTGCAGGCACGAGTGAAGGAACTAGTGTGCGTAACAAGTTGGCTGATGCAATCATGATTAGGGGTGTAGGTCAGGAATCGTTTACCTATCGAACTGAAAAGCCGGGCGACAATGAGAAGTCTTCCCTTATGATGAACATCCGAAAAGCGGTAGAAGAGCTCCATAAGGGCATCCGGTCAGAAATGGAAACAAGCAATAAGGCTAAGGAAACCATCAACTACTTTGCTTCACGTGACCCAGGATTGTTAAAGAAGACAGACTTACTGGAGACTCTTTCGGACATAAAAGATATGCTTATCGAGGTTGATGGCAAGCAGCAAAATCTGCGGTGGGTAGAGAGTCAGGTGGATGAGTTGGATATCGACATCGCCCTGCAACATTTCGACGCTGCGGTACAACGTGTTGCAAAACTAAATTCCTTGGCCAAAGGCCTTAAAAGCAATGTTGTCGCCCAGGACTTCATTAGCTTCAAAGCCGATGAAAGGGCAACCAGACTTGCAGAACTCATCACCCGTGAGTTAGTCGATACACATAATGAGCCCAAGAAAGTTCAACGCAATATCGGCTGGTTAACTAGCCTCGGCTTCGAGGATCGAGCGAGAGAAGCGTATTTAGAGGCTCGAGGGGACATCATCCATAAGAGATCAAGGTACTAGACAAAAATTTTCATTTGCTGGGCTTTACTAATTGGTTTCATAGGCAATGTATCTTCGAAGGCAACCTCCGTCAATATATCTGGGAGGTATCATTCGTATATTTTACAATAATACGAAATACTGTCTCAACATTCCAAGCATGCTTTCCGCAACCACTCATGAGTGCCTGTGTAAAATGGGCCAAAGAGCAGGTCGATGCATTCAATGTTATTCTTGCCCGACAGCTGAGTAGCACTGAGAAGAACGGACAAGTATGGACGGAATGTATGGATCAGGCAAGAGAGCATGCCAAAATGCTCTCCGAAGTTGGTTTAGACTTTACCAGCCTCATTGGTTCAAACTCGATAGATGTTTTCAATAACGGACCTAAAGGCTTAGGCTTAGGTTTGGCATAGTGTAGCATCAGATGGGTAGATTGGTATATACCAAATCCAAATTTAAAACTTGACTAGGGATACTTACTCAAGAACATCCTTTCGTTGGAACATCATCAATAGGAATTCATTCATTAGAATTGAATAAAAACAATTTGAAATTTTACTACCATTATTGAAACTTGATCATCCTACGATGATACAATAATAAAAATAAAGTTGAGGAAACAAAGTTTAAATACAACTTCCTTATTGTCGTATGCTCTCTTGCCTCTCCTATAAATCAAATACCCCATTTCCTCTCGATTGCGATCTTAATTTTAGGCTTAGTAAGCGAGGAGTTGTTCCTTTCAATTTGCGCACCGCTTCTAACACCTCAAAGCCCCTCCACAAACATCTCTGCACGACAAACGATTTGAATCTTATGATAAAAATTGCTTTTGCGATTCTGAACATAAGATATTAGTTGAAGTTGCGCGGACCGGTTCCCGAAAAGAACAACAAACTTTACATACCATTTTAACGACCAATCCGCGCGCTTGTCGTCACCCAGCTCAAGCAATTCAATATCAACCACCAAATCAACAACAAACCATCAAAATAACCATACGTTAGAAGGAACACAATGGATACAAATATGGAAGATGTAGGCAGGGTGCCTTCGCCCACGAGATTATCTCCAGCAGCAGAACCTGCATCTATACCAACTCTCGACGGGTGGATTGAGAACTTGATGGCATGCAAGCAACTGGCCGAGGTAGATGTTCAGAGGCTTTGCGATAAGGTATTATTGTTTGCGGATCTAGTCATATTGTAAGACTTGATTGATATAAGCAAGCTAACCAAGAACGCGTTGCCAGGCACGAGAAGTATTGCAGGACGAGTCAAATGTACAGCCAGTGGTATGCTTACCCTTTTCGTGTTGGAATTCAAAGAGCTGATCAACGGTCTAGAAATGCCCTGTTACTGTCTGCGGAGATATTCATGGGCAATTCCATGATCTGATGGAGCTCTTCAGGATCGGTGGACCAAACCCAGATACTAATTATTTATTCATGGGTATGTCTCCTACCCCTTACTGCCCTTTTCCTGGCATTACTGACACGTTATCATAGGTGATTATGTTGATCGAGGTTATTACTCAGTCGAAACCGTCACTCTCTTAGTCGCTCTTAAAATAAGATACCCCCAAAGAATTACCATCCTCCGTGGTAATCACGAATCTCGTCAAATTACCCAAGTTTATGGCTTTTACGACGAGTGCCTCCGAAAATATGGAAATGCAAACGTTTGGAAGTATTTTACCGATCTCTTCGATTACCTTCCCCTCACCGCCCTCATCGACAACCAAATCTTTTGTCTTCACGGAGGTCTTTCTCCCAGCATTGACACGTTGGACAACATCAGAGCTCTCGACCGTATACAAGAAGTGCCACATGAAGGTCCAATGTGCGACTTGCTATGGTCGGATCCAGATGACAGATGCGGGTGGGGAATATCTCCTAGAGGGGCGGGTTATACCTTCGGTCAAGATATTTCGGAGGCGTTCAATCATAATAATGGATTAACTTTGGTCGCAAGGGCCCATCAACTGGTCATGGAGGGATATAATTGGTCTCAAGACAGAAACGTTGTTACGATCTTCTCAGGTATGATTTCTTTATTTTAGATGGACAGTGTATATGATGTTGACTACAATAGCCCCCAATTACTGCTACAGATGTGGTAATCAAGCAGCAATTATGGAGATTGATGAGCACCTTAAATATACTTTGTAAGTAGCAGCGTTAACCCTTTTGAAAATGCCACCTTTTAACACGATCTAGCCTACAATTCGACCCTTGCCCAAGAGCTGGAGAGCCTATGGTATCACGTCGTAAGTATTCCATGAATTTGAATCTACATATTGTGATCGCTTTACTGACACAATACAAGGTACTCCCGACTACTTCCTCTAGATAGATAGAGTAACTAAAACGATCAACTTTGACATGCGATATTGTGTTACAATGATTGGAACAGAAGCAATGAACATTCTGTTTTCTGTATGTGAGGTTCTATGGCATCCTTTGGAAGCAGCATTCTAATTGGTATTGCCTATGAATAATACATTGGTGGCCTAATCCGGGATGCATCCAACTTTTGTAGACTTGCATTAGACTACTTATTATACCAAATGCAAAAAAGCAGTTGAGGATATTTTGATTTTAAGGGGGAACCAGCGTTGTGAATATAAATTCTATCGTTGTACTTTTGATGGGTATGATTATTGGATGCTTGTTATTGTGATTGATGATTGTGAATCATATTCTTCCAAGAAGTTCTCCTAAAGCTTATTAAAGGCTGTTTCTGTAACAAATAATGATTTGCTTTGTCCGATGTAATCTATGATGTTTTTTCAGCTTTGAAAATTAATGGCCATACTTAAGGATTAACTCGAATATATATGAGGGACAATCATGATTATATATATATACTATAATATATATTACATGTATATAATTACAAAAGAGAATCATTATTGAGTTGACAGTATAACATACCAAAGTAAATTTCCAATTTATTATATATATTTACAGCTCATAATAAACCCCACCATCACTGACGCCATTATTGGAATCGTTGTCAAAATGACTAGGTCCTACTAGGTATTCCCGTGGATCTGCCGTCCTTCACCGCCTTTTACGGAGAGAGAGATCTTGCTTCAATGGTACTCCGTGCTCCCTACCGCACGGCATATTTCTCGCTAAGCTCACCAATCATCAATCGCTGGACTAAAGCCAGTAAATTTCCTGATGAGTCCACACTCCGAAGTTCTTCTCCATTGATACATTCACCACTTTTGTTGACCACTTTGCGATACGAGCGATTCAAGCTTTACCGGTATCCATCATGTCTATACCACCTCAAGACCCTACCAGAACTCCATATCAACAACCAAACCCACAACGTCATATATTCCCAGGTCAACAAAATCTTGGTCAGCAAAACATTGTTTATCCAAGACCAACGTCAACTGGTATTCGTGGTCCACCAATTCAACAACACAATTCTCCATACACCACCCCATACGCCAATAAGCAACCAGTTCCACCAAGACAAAATGGCAACAATGGAGTATCTGCAGAACAACAAATTGCTCAAGGCATTTTGAGTAATACTACAAATGGTCAGACTCCTCAACGACAGCCTCAGAGACAAAATGGACCCCCGCCTATGGGTGCAGCAATTCATATTGCCCCTCAACATACCCCACAAAATCAATCCATGACTGTCAATCATGCTGTTCATCCAACTCCCCCATCCGCCATGAATCAAGCTCGAGATTTTGGCACTCAGCAACGACAGTCACAATCTCCGGCATTGCAAGGACAAAGTCTTGGCATTCAACGACCCCCCTCCATGAACCCCTCTCCCGCTAATTCGAACCTCGGATCTGCGAGGCCGCAAGATTCACCGGCAAGCTCCGCTCAGGATATGTCCATGATTGATCCTCAACTTTCACTCGAGCAACAATTAGATCCTAGCAATTCCCTTCTTTCTCCCGCGGATGAACACGATCAAACTGAAGCTCCGGAAGTGTCTCCTGATGATATGCTTAGTGCTCCACCAGGAGGTAGTTACCCAACTTTTGAAGCGCTTTTTGCAGCGGCACAAGCACATGCTTTGACACATGGCTACGCGTTTGTGATTGGCAGATCTAAACGTGATAATAGAGGGCTAAAGAAAGTATTCCTAATTTGTGATCGTGGTGGAACCAACAAGGAGAAGGTACCAGGTGAACAGCGGCAACGCAAGACCAAATCCCGCAAATGTGGTTGCGAATTTGGTGTCTTTGGTCTCGAAAATAAGACTGCTTGGCTTTTACGAGGTCGAATTGATGGAGAACACCTCACACATAATCATCCCCCGAGCGATAGTCCCACTGAACATCCAGGAGCTAGAAAATTAGATCCTAAAGCAATTGCCGCTGTAAAGGCTCTTGAGGAAAATGGTAAATCAATCTTATCCGCAGATGTCTATGAACAGTTGTCTAATACATGACCTAGGTGTATCCGTAAAAGAAACCCTCGAAATTCTCCATCGCGAAAATCCCACCATTCGCTTCCTTCCCCGCGATATTTACAATGCTCGAGCCGCCATCAAGCGTGATCCATCTCGTGTAGAACCTACAGCCATGGAGTCTCTCCCCACCTTCTACAAAAAGCCTCCCATGACATTCGAAGAAAAGCTCCGCGCCGAACTTCGAACTGAGGTAGCCAATGCCCAAGCAGAAGTGGAGAAAGTCAAGGCCGATTGGAAGAGAGAAGTAGAAGATCTAAAGGAACAATTAAGACAGAAAGATGTTGTGATTCACAAGTTTGAGCAGTTTATCGATATTTGTAATGAGCGGGTAATGATTCGAAGAGATGATTTATTCAATGCCCCTCCTGAGGCCGAGCCAAGTGCAAATGCTATGGGCAATGCTATGGGCAATGCTATGGGCTAAATTGAGCGGTTTCCTATCTATTGATTAGATAAACCTATTGGTGACTGAATTACGGATGAAATTTTATGAATCGGGGATAACAGGAATGGATTTTGAGTCAATGGAGTTTCACCTAGTCCGCTCCTTTTCAAGGGTAGAATTTTTGTGGGTTTCCAGGTTGGTTCTGGTGGGTTAGTGCTACGGTTACTTGGTGTTTGGGACGGATGGAGGGACAGACTTTTGCATGTTTCGAATATGGCTTGTTACGATGGATGGGGCTACACTCTTGGAGTTTGGGCAAATCAATATGAGACAAGACGTACTGTCAATCTTCATACAGGAGACGGTCTCTGAGAGAGGGTCTTTGGGATGGGTAAAGCAGATAGGAATCCGGATACACACATGCATTTGTTATCCATCTTATGAATCATCTAATTTAGAAGCTTGCTGGCTTTTATCTGTCAGGGGTGAGAGAGAGGGAGACGGGGATGAAAATATCTGTTTCTAAACACTTGCTGGAATGGAATGTTCTTGCTGGGTTTTCAGATCCAGATAGAGGTATCGACGACATTTATGCTTTATTCATGTTCTCTACCAATAAACAGTATTGTCCTCTGCAGATCTTTTGTTTATTATATCATACATTCGTTATACAGAATACATTAATACATGATTGAAGTTAGAGTTGAGGTCCAAATATTATTAAAAAAAAGTAGAAATTCAAGAAAATGCTTCACGAAAGAATCAACATACAAAGCAGAGTGATACTTACTCTAAATTAGATAATCTTACTTGAGTAGTGATATTGAATCATAGGAATGGTGGTTGAACAGGAAGAAGGGAAAAGAGATTCTCAAGGTTGTTATTAGTTTGCTTACTTTGATCTCTGTCTGAGATATAATAGTAAGTATATTTATTGTACTATACGATAGCAAGAACATTGTATAAGATGAACTGATCAATATCTAAAAAGCTAGAGTATCCCCAGCAACCGTATCCTCATTCCCATCCTGAACCTCTCCCATAACCATACCCTGAGATTCTGGTAAAGGAACCTTGTTCTTTCCCTTCCTATATACTCTCTCATCCCTCGGATCAAACCCACCCTTTCCCCATGTTGCCCATTCCGGAGTTTCATCACCCACGTAATCCTCTGGGCCGAACTTCTCTCCACTTTCTAGACATTCGAAGAATTTCTTATAGTCAATTCTCGTGTGCCATTTACCCGCGATGTTGAATCTATCAGATGCGATCAAGATACAGCAACTGTGAGCATGCTCTGCCGCAATACCATATCCCAATCCTCTTCTTTTGAGTGATGCAGTAAGAGCTTCAACAAAAGCGCAAACCTCTTCGTAGAATGGTACGTTTTGCATCGTGAGTCCTGCACCTGCGGAGGACGATGTTCCACAATATGTAACACCTTTGACTTCAACGAAACAAGGTAATCCTTTTTCGACGAGGTCGGCGTAACCTTCTGCTTCATCATCGATATTAAAGCCTTTAACGAGCGTAAGACGGAATACGGTACGTTGTTCAAATCGACGTTCCCGAAGGATATCGAGACAGCGCTGGAATCGTTCCCAGAAATCTCGATGGAGAGGTCTATCGATTTTACGAAGAGAATCTTTGTTTGAGGCATCAATACTAACGTAAAGCTGGGTAACCGGCTGAAGAGTGGCTAATTGGTCTGGATGTTGTGCATTGCAGACAAGGAATGTGGATATATGTTCCTTGTGGAGCATGCTGGTGAATTCATTGATGTGTGGGTAGAAAATAGGTTCGCCGACCAAACTTAAAGCACAGTGACGAATGCGCATTGCTTCCGCAAAACGTTCAGCTCTGACACCAGGGACACCCCGCATCATCTTGATCTTTTTGTAATGTCCAGCCTTGACACCATCAAAGATCATTTCTGGAGGGTCTACTTTCCATCTCCAGGTTGTTCCGACAGGATTCGTACCGTGTCTCCAGCAGAAGACACATTTGTTGGAACATGATAACGAAGGTGTAGTTTCCATGCATTGATGGGATGCAATGCCATAGAAGGAATATTTATAGCAAGAACCTCTGCCACGAAGAGCAGATTTTGTCCATCTACAAATCTTGACGCCTGAGTGCGATCCTACAATTGAGTAGCCTTGCTTTGTCAAAGCTGCATATGTTGGTGAAGTTTTTGGAACCATCTCCTTGGCTACAACTGGAGCTGTCTTTACCTTCCCCTTTTTCAATCTGACCGTCGTGAAATCTGACTCGAGTTCTTCCGATCCTTCACCAACGGTATTGTCTATGGTTTCTGTATTAATCAGAACCCCTCCAATATCCTCCAAGTCATTCAAACTGTCCTCCTTCTTCTGCGTCTTGACCTTTCTCGAGGCAACATTTTGTTCATCAAACAGGACTTCTCCGTCATCATCCTCAATATCCTCCACATCACTTTCTACTGCATCTCCACTTCCGACAACTCCTTCGCCTAAACTTCCCGTCTTTGCAATATGTTCCAGCACATCTACCAAGCCTTCCCTCCACTCTGTCAATCTCTCTCGCGCATCCTTCTTCGCATCACCCATTCCCAAAGGAAATGCTCTCTTTTTGCCCGTCAACTTTGCTAACCATTTATCTACATCCTTAGCCTGCGAACAAAATCCCTCTTCCTCTGTTGGCCAACCCTCTCTATCCCCAAATCCAAACACTGAATACCCTACCAAGGGCGATAATGGCGCGGTATCAATTCTAAAATCATTATGCGTTTCTTGTAAATGTTCTAGGAAATTGTCCAACACAGTATCGATGTTATAACTAGGGATAAGTACTAGATAAAAGTAGCTTGTCCTAGGTTCACCCTTTGGTGGATTGATGAAATAATCATCATAGTCGATGTATGAAAGGTCGAGTAGCTCAGGATCAAGATATTTAATTGGTGCTTCTCCTCCAAATCCGCTTTCGCGTATGTCGCCTGTAATTTGCTCCACGAAAGAGCTTGCGGTTCTTTCGGTCGTACCAGTCAATGAAGAGAAAAAAACTAAAATTTGAATCTTTTCAGGGCTAGTTTGCAGGTTCTCCTCTGAAGGTTTGCGCTTCTTGACACCTCCAACTATTCTTCGTGGGGCTTTTACACCATTCGTTTTCTTTTCCTCAATTACCGGCGGAGATATCTTTTCTTTTACTGCAGGTAGAATAGGCGAAGCGGGTAATGGCGATGCAGATAGTTTCTCTCTTGAAGCTCGCGGCCGAAGTGTTATTCTAACGAGTATGAGGATGGTGGCCGTCGTAAGAATAATTGGAATGCGATGAAGATGCCATAATGCGACAATCTCTATATTGACACTAATTAATATTTGCCCAATTCATATTAGGAAGTACGTATCTTACCATCAATTTCATAAGACCAAATGGGCCTCGAAATCCACGTATCGTAAGCCATGGCTAGAAAATGATGATGTTGTGAGGAGATACTATAAACTTTCAAAAATTTGGAGGGGAAGTTCAAAATCGTGGGGCATAGGTTAATGCGGCCGCTGCGCTAGGACTAGAGTAGGGCGGGCACGCCACCACTAAAATAATAGGAATTTCAGTGAATTATACAGAGTATCACTCGAGTACATATTGAACCTGGACTGGGCATCACAAGCAACAAACACCTACCAGACCCTGTTGGAATTGGCAAGCTATCGTGCAAATCGCTTCTATTATTCGATCACTGGTGATCCTCTATTTGGGGATCAGATGAAAATACAGGTTATTGGACTGAGAGAGTATTTACCTAGGTAGGTGGTTGATGTTGTTTGTAGTTATTAGCCCAGAAATGCAACAACCAGTATTCATGTAGGTAGTCAATGATTTTCTGATAAGATCTCACAATGTCGCTGCTGCTGTGGAAGAATGCACCTTCTGTAGGTAGTATTATGTAACTGGGTGTCTTGATCAATAGCCGATGTTCGGTTAAAGAAGATTCGAGAACTCCGACAGGTACAAATTATTTTCTCCACACCCAATCCTCTGAGCTTCAATTCTTTGATATATTCTAAACATCTTTCTGCACATTATCTTTCACGCAAACCTCAATAATCCTCAAGATAAAACGCTCAAGATGGTGAGTAAGCTTTATTGCTCCATTATGCGGCGATGACCCCAATGTTGCGAGGCCGTTTCGATTCTTATAAAAATCTCCATGCATTTTAGCTTCCCATTATTACATCTGCTAATAAATATTGATATTACAGTCTACCGCTCTCAAGTCAATCAAATCTCTCGCTCCTCTCCTTGACCGTGTCTTGGTCCAGAGAATTAAGGCAGAGACCAGAACCGCTGCCGGTATCTACCTCCCAGAGTCCAGTGTGAAGGAGCTCAACGAGGCTAGAGTTTTGGCTGTCGGGCCAGGAGGTTTGGATAAGGATGGAAAGAGAGTTAGCTGCGGTGTTCAGGCTGGTGACAAAGTTTTGATTCCTCAGGTAAGCTACATTGGTTTGTGCTGGATGCGGTGGAGGACTACTCAGTGATGCTTGCTTGCAGCTCTTGCAGATGAGGTGGATGACTGCAGCATGGATTAGGAACAGCTGATTTCGGAAGTTGTGGTACATATGGGATGAGCCGTTACTGACTAGAAATAGTACGGAGGATCACCAGTTAAGGTCGGAGAAGAAGAATACACTTTGTTCAGAGACCATGAGTAAGCTCTACCCCTCGCACATTCCTCTGGTCTGCGGCAAGTTACTGATGAGAACTACAGTATCCTTGCAAAAATTAACGAATAAATGCTTTAACGATATTACGACTTGACGGAGGGTGTACCATAGATGTATAAAATCGAGCATAGCGGGCAAAAGGACAAAAGATATCTAGTGAAAGGTGTTGAGAGGACATGTCGAAGGCTGGCCTAATACTAAGGGGCTCAAGGAAACCATTTTTTGTATACCTTGAATCTCAGCCGGTGGATTGCTGTGCATGAATTTAAATGAATCTCTTCTCCTCAAATATCAAAGTGTTTCCGGGGTAAAATTTGATCGCGATCCAAGGGATTGTATTTACATCGGAAACTTTATGTTGTGCTTGTTTCAGAGTTCAGCCTACGATACCGTTTCTTTTGCATTAATTTACAATAAGCAGGCGATAGGGCGAAAGAAACCCCTGGGAGAGCTGCAAAGGCGCATATCAATTTAGTATCGCTGTAAAAATACCATAGTCATTTATATGTTTAGTTACGCGATGAACGATTTTATTGGCGGTTGTTTCTCAGACCAAAAAAAAGGGGCCGCTTTCTGAAACCAAACGAAAATGTTTTTAACGCCCTGGTCAATTTCTCAAGGAAGCGGAGGACCAATAAATAATATCGTCACACTGATACTGATGAGTACTCCTCCAGCTGCGCCTTTGACCAGGTTAACTCTCTCATGTCGAGACCATTCCACCGGTCTTTTTGTAGGTTGGATTATAGGATTGATGTGCATTGTGCATTGTATACCCAGGTAATATAAATTTTCTTTTAGCAGACCAGCAGTTTGGTTTGTCTTTGAATCGAAACACAAGCACAAAATAAAAGTAATTTCTTATATACTCGTACAAGAGACGTACAAGGACCTTGAATACTAAATTACTTATTGTGAATGTTGTAGTGAATAGGAGATTCAAAGATTCATAGACGAAAAGCTTGTCATACCGATACGATCATATGGAAAACAATTTAAACAACTAAGATTCTAGACAATAACACATACAATCAATCCCCTTCCTTTTTTTATTAAGTACAATCTTTTGAATCATTACGATTCTGTTTTCTTTTCATTCATTCATTCATTCATTCACAAACACACTCTTTTGTTTCTTTGGATAAGAAACCTCTTCTTTGCAATTATTTTCTCGTACCTCCCTCCCTCCACATACTTTCGCAACGCCCGATATAGAATTACAAAAACCATTTACATACATACATACATACATACATATTTACATACACATTCTTTCCTGAAATCGATCTTTCGAAGAAAATACAAATGCATCTCTCTCTTTTCAAACTTGCCCTGGTGGCATTTTCCACTTCTCAGCTCGTGGCTGCTCATACAGTCTTCACGACACTTTTTGTAAACGATGTATCGCAGGGCGATGGAACATGTGTTCGTATGCCTTCGGATCCCAGCACGGCTACATTCCCTATCAATGATTTGGATAGCGATTCTATGGCTTGTGGTATGTTATCATATTAGATCGAGATATGTGGATATGTTTATGTTTATGCTAATGAATATAGGATTCAATGGTACAAAGGGAGTCGATCGAGTCTGTTCTGTTAATCAGACGGCGAAATTGAGTTTTTTGTTTAGAGAATATGCGGATGGTTCGAAGGAGGGTGCAATTGATCCTAATCATAAGGGGCCTTGTGCTGTTTATATGAAACGGGTGGCTTCTGCTATTAATGATACGGCTGTTGGTCCTGGTGAGTGTTGTATTTCAAAGACTTAAAGCCTTAAGATGAATAACTCAACGTTTTTTATTTCCATTTCTGAGTAAAACTAATTTTCTCCATAGACTGGTTCAAAATCTGGGACGAAGGCTACGACAACAATACTAAAAAATGGTGCACGGAAAAGCTCATCCAAAACAACGGGTACCTTTCCGTCAATATCCCCAGCGATCTAGCAGGCGGTTACTATCTCGCGCGACCCGAACTTCTCGCCCTCCACCAGGCCGATAAGACGCCCCCCAATCCTCAGTTCTACGTCGGCTGTGCACAAATCTATCTAAATTCCGCCGAAACATCCGTCCCGAAAGCTACAGTAAGTATCCCCGGATACGTCAATATCAGCGACCCATCCGTTCTCTACAACATCTGGAACCCCCCACCAACACCATACACCATGCCCGGCCCAGCCCCCTACCAACCTGGTATTTCCGTCACCGACAGCATCACCGGTAAAAAGGCAGTCAAATTCTCCGCAAAACAGACACAAAACGAAGGACTCCTCCCTCCAGACGCCGTGCTCACGAATGCCAATTGGTGGGGCGTCGAAGTCACTACTTACACGACCGAGCAGGGTTGTTGGAATGCGAGCTCTGATTGTTGGAATCAGACGACCGTGTGTTATGATAGTGCGCCGCCGACAGGTGATAAAGGATGTAGGGATTGGGAGACACATTGTAAGGCGATTCAGGAGGGGTGTCAGGAGGGGAATTTTAATGGACCGCCTGTGCTTGCGAAGATGACGGGGACGACGGCGATGGCGCCGACCATGGTGGCTACGATTGCTCCGGCGGTGGAACAGACGGGGGGTGTTTATGCGGCGGGTTCGACGGTAGTTAGTGCGGGTAGCTTGAAGGTTAGTGTGGATGGGAGTTGTGGGGGTGGGGAGGGTCAAACTTGTAGGGGGAGTTCTTTGGGTGAGTGTTGTAGTCAGGCTGGGTATTGTGGTAGTAGTGGGGATTATTGCGGTACGGGATGTCAGGGGAATTTTGGGGTTTGTGGATAAATGATGGGTGGTTTGGAAGAAGAACATCGGTGGATAGGATGATAGTGGGACAGAGAGTGCAGTATTAAGACATGACGTGAACTTTGGAACTGGTAAATACGATATGAAATATGATATGATATGATAGCAACGTCCTTGTTGATCAAAGACGAAGCAATCAATCATTCATATACTCACTCATCACGAAGAAACTTTCCTATGTAGCATTAAACAGCAGAAAAGAATAGCAAGGCAAGCCAAGGAGCTAAAGGAAAGTATCGAACGGGATTCGATGTTACCACACTGAAGATTACCACTTCTATTCAATTCTATTTTGTACACATATATCTTCCAATACCTTACAATGCATTTCAGTATTCCAAACCCTCATACAATAAATGGTGATATGATATGATGTGCCTATTAGCCGTATCCTTAAAGTATGAATTCATAAAATACTTTCTTTTCCCCTGCCACCCCTCCTTCCCCGCCCTTCCTTTCATTTCCTTCCCTCCCTTTTCCAGATCCGAGAATTATGGATCGCTGAAATGGAAATATAAGGATTCATGATTCATGATTCAAATCTTATACTGAAAAAAAGTAAGAATACATAAACTATAATACACTACCTCTCCGCTACCCATCGGGTCATCATTTTAGATTCTCACAAAGGAATGTTTAGAGTAAATTACAATACAATCGAAATTGAAAGATATATATAGCGTATGCTTCTATTAAAATCGACATTGATGTCATAAAAACGACCCAAGGTCACCACTATCTAAAACCACCCCGAGGTATGTATCTAGTATCGAAATAATATAAACCTCCAAGAAACCCTAGGGATATACAATCTACTACAATTCCTCCACTATTTAAACGAGCCGTATGAAATGCACTGTAATCTAGTGCTATCGATATAAACCAACCTATGTAAACCAACCCCAAAAACGCCTCCTAATCCCAACACTGACTATGCAAACCGAGAGTCATCCAACGCTACGTGAAAATCGTTATTTGGTAGAAGGTTGTGGTGATGGTGGCTCGAGGGTGTGTACATGACCTGGAGCTGATATTGGGTTGCCATCAGAATCTTGACGACATATCACTGTATCCCTCACCCAGGGATCGTCTAGTATCTGTGCCATTGTAGCTCTCTTTTTTGGATCCAGCTTCAACATGAGTCCGATAATCTTCCTACTCTCTCTTGGTAAAAGGCGGAGTAGTCTCCACGGTCCTTTGATCACTTCTGGCTTAGGAGGCTCAGGAGGCTTCTTTCCTTCAATAGAATCAATTAAATTGAGCATGGAAGGAACTGAAGTGGTGGAACCGTTGGGACCGTTTTTCGACTGGTTAGCATCAGAATCAGACTGCTTTGTAGATGGTATGACCTCTCCATCATGCATTTCTGCTCCTGGTGATGGAGGAGATGCAAATAACTTGTATGAATTATCTGTTATTCTAGGCATTTTCCATGGAAAACGACGTAAAGACATGCAACAGAAAATGATTGCGAGAGACCAGATATCAGCTGGCTGAGGATCATATCTTTTCTCGTCATAAACCTCTGGAGCAAGATAAGGATCGGAACCAACAATACCTACGGCAAGTATATTAGCACAATTGACGATAAAAGTTTCAGTTTTAGGTAACGTACCACTAGACAGCGTGATGTCTCCTTCAAAGGGATATAAGAATACGCTAGCACTACCAAAATCGATGATTTTCATGATTCCATATTGGTTCACCACCACGTTATCGAGTTTCAGATCGCGATGAGCTAAGCCCATACTGTGCAAGTATGTAACACCACTTAGAATCTGGAGAAAAGAGCAGGTGACCTCCTCTCTCGACATTTTCCCAGTCATGACAACGGCGAATAGGTCGTAAGGCGCATACTCCATAACCTCGTACCATTTTCCCTTCTCCTGTACAATGTCTAATGTTTCGATGATGTTCCCATGATGTAAAGTCGATCCGATACAAAATTCGGCGGTCACTTTCTTCGTGTATTCCTTTTCTGATTCGTATGAATGTCTGGCACGGAATTCTTTCACGGCAAATGTTTTACCATCACTGCTTCGTTTCATCAAACGTACAGAGCCTCCAGCTCCAGCTCCGAGGACTTTTCCAAACTTTCCATATTTCGAAGTTAACCCGTGATCTTCACCAAATGGAAGTTGATGACCCTTGCCATATGGTGGAGTCTTATTTACTGAATTACCAGATTTAGCGGATGGTGTTGGAGAACCAGCACGCTTGCCTTTGTGATGACCAATTTTCAAGAATCGCTTAAGCTCTGACATAGAGCCGTGGGCCTTGTGAATTGTTGATGCACTTTCATCGTGGGCGCCCGTTAAATGGTTCTTATGACCAAATAAACCAGTATGACGTTTCTCCACAACTTGCGCTGGCGCCTTCACCACATCTGTCGCACTTCTAGATGATCTAGGCAAGCTAGTCGTGGATGAGGCTGGAGATTGTCGGTTCTTTGCACCTATCGCAGTAAATCTGAATCTTGACTCAATAGCCTCGGCGTTCTTCGGTTGCGGAACTCTTCTAGATGCGGCGTAAGGATCGTCTAAATCTCCAGCAGGTGTAAAGGGTCTGCTATAAGTCGATGCAGCAGCAGAACGCAATGGGCTAGGTTCTCGAGATACAGGAACAGATGAGTCGTTTGCAGTAGGGCCGATTGAAAAGGTATGGTGCGGCTTGGATGGCGCTGTCTCGGTCAAGTGACTAGAAGTAGCCACCATTTGTCCGGAAGATCCAGGTCGAGATGCATCGGCATTTGTAGTTGATGGTGAAGTTCCAGGTGGTGAAATCTGAGGAGTCACAGCCGCCGGATCTCCTTCGACTGCCGCATTTTGGAGGGAAGGTCCCTTTGCGGCTTCAATTGGGGCATCCCTCGATCTTGTGGCCGCGGGAGTTATGGGCGGAGAATGCATGGATGATGTTTGAGGACTTTGATGTGGAGAAGGTCGAGTCGAGGAATTGTGCGTGTTATATCGGCTAGCCTCTCGAGAGTTCTCTTCAGTTGAGGGTATCTAAAATACAACGAGTCAGTGGGAAACAAGCAGAACCCCGGATTTAAGGTCAAATTTATAGGAACACCAATATGCACTGTTGTGGGCCTCATTATGCGTATCCCTTGCAGAGATCTCAGAGAGCTGCAAGTGGGGACAGAACTCCAGATTGTGGTTCTTATGCATAAAGACTACTAGATCTAGCCCGTGGATCTGCCAAATTTTCCATTTTTGCAGAGCTCGATACTTCAGGCTAGCATCACAAAGTACCCTAGGAAACTCGAAAAGATACAGGATATTGCAACTGGGAATGACGTACTCTCGAAGCTGGTAGAGACACAGGCTCGAATGCAAAGTGGCTCATGCGACGTTCTTGCAAATGCGTTCCGTGAAGAGTTTTCGATAACTGATCTAAATCTGACTGTTCCTTATTTGAATCCTCTTGTGCAGCCTTGTCATCACATAGACCAGAGAAGCCTTCATTCGGTGCTATTTGCTCGTTGGCCGCGGCGAACCGGACTTGGGGAAAACCTTCAGTGGAGGATTTACCGTCCAATTTGAATGGAACGGAACCTGCGGGCCCTGCTGGAGAAGATTGTTAGCCTTCTCTTTCGAATGTATAGTGAGACGGTGTCGTGATTGGGTCAAGGACAGCAGAAGTAAGCGCTGAAACTCACCAAGCGGGGCCGGTTGAGTCGACGATGGTAATTCTTGAGGTGTAGCCATAGTGTGGGCGATGAGCTATAGGTTATTGTAGCAATTGCACTGTGGTCGAGGATAGACCTCCGGAGCCTTCACACACGAAAGTCGGGGCAGGTTGAAGTGAGAAAGTTGAATCTGAAAGGAGAATTTGGAGGTTTGATGGTGGGGCTCTCGGAGCGTTTCTCTTGAGTCAAAAGCGGATATAAGTGCTGGAGGAAACTAAACTAAACGGAAAAAGAAGCCGAGATGATAAGTCTTGTGCCAATCGGTGAATTTGATGGTAATCATCAAAGTGAAATGTTAGAGCAAATGTAAATGGAGGAATGAATTGTACAAGTAGGTATGTATGTGTATGTACTATGTACTGTGGTTGAGTTTTCTAATTTTCTGGAAGTGTTTGATGATTTGAAGATTCTAGGAAAAGAATACTTCAATTGATCCGATTAGATCATCGTGTACTCTGCACAACCAAGAAATGTACTGGTATGAACGGAAGGTCAAGGAACCAAAGTAGTAAGACGCCAACTCCGGATGGTTGGGATTTTCAGTGGTAGAGTGGAAGAGTGGTAGGTGGGTGGTAGAGTAGTAGAGTGGTAGTAACAAAACGTGAGTGGAGGAAGGATTTCGGTGGAATGGTATGACGGGGTATGAAAATGAACCTTGAATGAATGAACCCTAGACGTATGTAGTCAAGTACTAGGGAAAGTCTTAATTGGGTAGTACTCGACTCGATGAGGGCAAAGCTAAAAGGGCAGAGAAAACAAAGTAGGTAAAGCGCAATAGCCAGATTTGCATCGGTTCGGCCTTTGATATAAAAATATGATTGATAACTGTAGTGTGACGATATTTATTATTTTTCCTTCCGATCTATGTAGCGTAAAATGTAAAATATGCGGTCGAGTAACTGTAACGGATAAACCTTATCCTTGGTAGCTCTTGGTTATGCACGAGATATAAAAGGTATATCTACCTAGATATATTTATATATTTAAGATGATGCAAAAGGATGGATGAGATAGATTTGATTTGATTTCACTGTTCACAAGTAATGAATGATTCATCAAGAGAAAATCCAATGTTCCAGTTCGAAAGATACCTACCTACCTAATTATTAATAAGATTACAACAAGACTTGTATTTTAGATTACATAGATTAGTAATAAACGAGACTCCTCACTCATCTCTTTCTCTCTTTTTGTTCTTTATAAAACCGGTGAGTCGCCGCCGCTTCAAGAAATTCTTACTCCGTCGGATATAGGCTTCATTTAATATATATTAATGTGATAAGGCCAATGTTTTTCATACATTTTTCATTCTCCAACGAATCAAATTAAAGTTCTCAATCACAATTTTACGGACTATGTTAGCCATTATGGAGAAGTGGATCGAACTCTTGAAAGAGGCAAGATAAAAATAAATAGATGCAGCAAATGTTCAAGCCTGACCTAGAATTGAACTGAACATACCGAGAGGCGCACACGTACACTTCAGTCCATGTGGCTGGCTGTTGTTCTGTAGTTAAAACCGCCTTACAAAGCTCATTAGAAAATGGGACACCCATTCGTATTATTGACATTTTTATTCGACAAACATATTACGGCGAACCAGGTATATGCTTAAGTTACTGGAACCAACAATTTTAAAACAATGGGGAAAGTTATCTCCATTCCAAGTCTCTCAAATCAGAAGTCTCATACCCATACCGCCAAATGTATCCATCTTGTACAGCAGCTCAGCAAGTACAAGATTTATGCATGTCGAGTTTACCTACTTGCTTGTACAACATGATATCGTTCGTACTCGAGTATCATTTCCCAGTACATTCAATGCTGAGCATGGTCCATGAGTGGGTCATCGTTACTTTGGGGGGAAGAAATTGGTTGTAGATCTTCCTGCATTTGCTGACACTTATTAAGGTTGTGTTGGTGTTGACAGCGGGGGACATGAATCTTCTAGGCGTCTTCTAGAACTCCACTGCCAGGAAAGCCTCCTGAGTCCTGACTCCTGATACCGAATTCTACCGAGGATGACCCCTGAAATCCCGATCTCGCTGCCACAATTGCTGAAAGGTTCTAGAAGGGATTGAACAAAAGTCACACGTGATTGGGTCAGCTTGCACAAATCGGAGTCTGTCGGATTTTTCAGGACAAGATATTTCATTCCATATTGGGCCGAGATCTCCAGAGGCATCCGTACTAGGTATTTCTTGTTCTTTGCCCAATCAAGTATTTTGAAGCGCAGGTTTACTCTAGGGGCGGAATGACACAAGTCTGCCAAGTGTGCGATTATCGAAGAGGTTGTACTGACTAATGATTTTCTCTGAACATACCGTTAGATTCGCTCTAGGTCGAAACAATCAGTTGTCATTGACGAAAAAATCATCTCCTAGTCGAAACGGTCTCAAACATTCAACCGTCATGATTATCGTTCTTGTTACACCATATAACCTCAGTCTTTCCTCTAGAGATAGTGTGAAATAGTATACACACGCATTCCAACGCCGTCCGCAATGATATCACATGTAAAATTGACCCAGCTTGTTCAAATCGGCCTGATCGACAACTTCGCCCATTCATGCGACCACTTTGACCCCAATAGTTTTTGCCTGGGCAATTACTGATTTGCAAAGCCCCTCCAAAGATAAACCTGATAGTCGCAGTTCCGATTGTTTTATTTTGGCAATTTCGTAGATGTGCTTCAGACTCACAGTACCCACAATCGTTGTCGAATCTGGTGCTCCCTTTAGCTTTCCCTTCACCGTCTCAACACCTGCCGCGCTGAGAAGTAGCCATGATGTTGATGGTGTGCGTAATTCGAAATGGAATGATCGATCTGGTCGCACTGTGACTCTCGCCGGAACTGGAGTACCTGGATTCATATGGGAGGTTCTTGCATTGAATTCCTGTTACAAACATTAGACTAACTGATCGACTGGAGAAGACAAGTATTGTATTTTTAAAGTATATGTACTTGAGTCGGCAACAAATTCTGGTACTGTCCAAGCTGGAGGAGATATGCGTACCTTGCAGAAGTCCATTGACTTGACACCTTTACTTCCCAGCGCAGGACCAACCGGAGGACTAGGACTGGCTTGTCCTGCTCCTACTATGAGCTTTACTATCACATCTGAAGCGGCGCGTGCTTTCGACATTTCAATTGAGGTGCTGATAGTGAAATTTGCCTTGGTAATGAAAGCCTTTGATGTCAATTTATCATATCAAAATTTTAGTCTCGCATCTGTCGCCTTGTCGATAAGGTTTTAAAAAGCAGCATGGATCTTTCGGCCAAGGACCCAGCCTTTCAAGGTTACCCCAAACTTTAGGAAATCCACATGCCGAAAACAACTAAACAATTACTCAAATACAAACTAGGTAACCCATTATTGATCTCTCTAAAATTATGCAGCACAATGCCTTTTACTTTAATACGTCATTTTTACACACATAGACATTCTTCCCAAACAACAGCAAGAATAATCCCTTCAAAAACTATGGAAGAGGGAGTCTACACGTGATAATAATGTATGAAGTGCACTCTAGGCAGGAACTAGACGATGAGGGGTAAGTTTGGTACTTGAAGGATATGTATCCCTCTGAAAGATAAAAGTTAGAAGTAAACATTCAACCTTCCCAAAATACAACTAAACAACTCTTCAAGATGATGAACTGGGCGAAAAAGCAAATGGCCAATGCTACCGGCACGGCAGAGCCAATTTACGGACCTTCTGCAATTATACCGGTTGGCAAGCAAGCAGATACCACGCCTTACACAGAACTTTCGAGGGAAGATATGAAATGGGTCGCTATGGATTCAACGAGCGTAGAGACTCAAACTTTCTATATTATGGCTGATAATGGACATATTGCTATGGCACAAATCATACATAGTAATGTCATGTATGAATTATGCTTCTTCCCAAGTGAACAAGAGATGCTGATACTATAGAAAGTGGTGTACGGACGACTTCCCAGTTCAACTGCAAAATCTCCTACCCAAAAGGCAGCTCGAAGCCTAATCTATGGAGCTCCAATCAACTCAGTAACGTCGAATTCAGCAATGATAAAACCTGCTACTACGCAGACGATGTGGCTATTGATCTTTCTGAGGACGGCACTGAATATACCATCAAATCTATGGCGAATGAAGCATCTATTGTCAACCTTACAGTAACCCGAGTTGCTCCAGGCTTCCATGTCGGGAAAGATGGCAAATCATATTATGGAACAGATCCAAAGGCTCCTTGGGGTTCAATGCGGCATGCATTTTGGCCACGGACTATCACCAAAGGATCTATTATAACCAAAGATGGGTCAATAGACTTTAAGGGTAAAGCATTATTCATACATGCGCTCCAAGGAATGAAACCACATCATGCTGCCGCCAAGTGGAATTTTGTTAATTATCAAGGTCCACAATTTTCGGCCATAATGATGGAATACACGACCCCTCCAGCATATGGTTCTACGGTTGTTAGCGTCGGTGGCATAGTCAAGGACGGTGAAATAATATGTGCTGGTGCAGGAAATACTGCAAAGCATACCAAGGTCAGGAATGATCAGAATGCTGGCTGGCCAGAACCAGAGGCTGTCAAATTCGATTGGAATGGGAAGACAAAAGATGGCAAATCTGTTTCTGGGTTGATCGAGACTGACCTCGAGGAGAGGCTCGATAGAGTTGATGTTATGGCTGAAGTACCTGGTTTTGTAAAGAAAATCGTGGGCAATGTAGCTGGAACAAGACCATATATCTATCAGGTATGTTATACGCGTTTCCAAGGAACTTTCTTGATTCTAACAAAAGTTGTAGTACTGCCCGCGTAACAAACCAACCACCTTGGTATTGAAGATTGGTGACGAAGAAATCACAGAGGAAGGGACTCTATATACTGAAGCAACCTTCATTTCTGAATGATACATGGGGACTGAATTCATGGAATTGATGATTTTGTTTCGTAGTTCTTCTCTTTGCGGGCGTCAGTAGAATTAGGAGACAGTACGGATGCTTTGGGTTAGTACATATATATTTTGAGGCCCGGAGATACCTAATGGAGTTATAGAGTCTCTTTAGAAGACTTGGATATCAATAGATCCTTTTTACTTTTACGTTTTGGGATGATAACATTGTGATGCCCCAAAGGGAAAAGCAAAAACGCGCTACTGTCCAAGTCTCGTGACTTCGTTTTTCTCCCCGCTTTCCAAGCCGCGTTCGACTTCACATCTCACTCTTTCAACTTTCAAATAAACTTGTCTCACACCTATTAGAAAGCTACATGTACATTATCTTAGCTGTAACAATATGGCACCGCAACCTTTTTCTCCACCCTACCAAAGAAAGGGACAACACTCTATGTCGGGCAAAACTGTTGTTTCCAGTAGCTATGGAGGTGGAGGAAAAGGAAAAGGCCCAGGTGCTCGAGGTATTGGAGGTCCTCGTTTGAGAAGACACCGGTAAGGCTCCTCCTTAGATCTCTATTTTTTTGAATGCTTTCAATTTCTGAAGTTGTTTTATACTTGTCAATTACACCGAGAATTGTACAACATACACACACATGCGATAGACAAACTGCTAACATGTTTCTGATCTTAGCAAGGTTCTGAAAGATAACATCAATGGTATCACCAAAGGTGATATTCGGTGGGGACTTCCGCGATAAGGCTAAAGATGCGAACTAATCATATGCCACAGTCGTCTTGCTCGAAGAGGTGGAGTCAAACGTATCTCGGCTCTGATTTACCACGACGTCCGTGAAGCCATTAAAGCGCGTCTAAATGAGGTTCGTTATTCCTTGCAATATCTAGATCGCCGTTCTTAATACCTTACAGGTTCTACGCGATTGCGTTGCTATTGTCGAACACTCAAAGCGCAAGACGGTCACGGCCAACGATGTGAGTTAGATATTCTCTGATTGAGGTGGTTGGTGATGAGTTAAAGCTGATAATGGCGCGCTAGGTGATCTGGGCCCTTCGACGACAAGGAAGACCGATCTATGGCTTCGATAATATTAATGATAAATGAATGGTTGTTCTGGCTGCCGATGTGCACTTCGACGATTTGCGACGATACCTTTTTGCGGATTTTTTAGGATTATTTGAGGGATTTGGGATATTGGCGTATAACACTTTTTGTTCTTGAGCTCCGGCTTTTTCACACGATATTGAGGATATTTCGAGTGGTAGAAGCACCTTTGTAAACAAATTATTGTTTTATTATATGGTATTGAAAGGATAAGAATAAACGAGGTTATTAGATTATAAGCAGGTCTTGTATACAGTGTGTTTATCGGCTCTAGTCTATTCGCCCATTGCAAGGCCTCTATGTTCTTTTGTGCTCAAGTGAGCACAATTCCCAACTCGTTTGGATATAATTCTCTAACGATGCCTTCATCGATTTGTTCCTCCTCACTCTTCTCCCGCCCCCTGTGCCTGCATTCAATGCACTCTCATCGCTCCTATATCACTGTGCATTCTCATCACCTCATTTCTTCTTCCAACACCCCTCCTATCCCCAGCCTTCCTCCTGCCCGTCCTCTTCTCTTCATCTCTATCCGATTTTTCTAATCTCTCATCCTCTCTCTTCTCCCACAACTCATCCACCCTTTTCGCACTCGCACCCCCATACCAAACCCTCTCACTGTAGATACCCATTTTGGGGCCGCCAGGATATTGACCCTTACGCACCTTCTTCCTGCGCGAGAAATAAGTGCAGGTTATGTAGAAACCATGGATGTGGCCGGGAATGACTCCGAGCATGAAGAGAATTGTGTTGAGGAGACAGTCGGCGCCGATGCCAGCGACCTGTGAAGGGGTTAGTCTGGGGATTTGGGGATCAGGAAGTTAAAGGAGAAATAGAGATAGGTGACTTACGGCCATAACTGTCACAGGTGGACCTTTGATATGATTAGCTTTAGGATTTCATAATTGCATACTTGAAAATAATTTCGATGTAAGATTACATACAGAAAATGTTGATCAAAAACAACACTAATCTTTCCCGAATCATCTTAACATAGAAATTTCCAGCAGCTAGCTGGTTGATTGTCAATGTCTAACACTCGCCGTTGAGGAAGGGAATTATGTACAGAACGATATCACTACTTGGGAAATAAAACAATACACTGAATTTCAAATAACTCACATATGATATAGCTGAAACTTTTGAATATATAATAAAATCACTCTCCAAAGGAATATTACAGGAAAACTAATTAGTAGAAAATCATCATCTTGTCAGTATTCATGTTGGGATCACCGTCTATGTATCTGTTGGATCCTATTAAATGGATAGATAGGTAGGTAGAACAGGGATAAGAGCTTGATTTTTTGATAATGACGGTACGCTGCATCAAATTCCTGAAAGGGCATAGGGTAAACAGGAACAAGAACAAGAAGATTCAACGAGAGGATCAACTTCTGAGGCTGAAATATAGAGCAATATCTTGCTAGATTGCTCGAAATGTTTTAACTGGTAGGATGAGTTTAGTTCTACCCAGAGCTAAAGCCGTGCTAGCTAGCTATTAATTGTGTGGAATAAAGCCTGTGGATTGAGGGCCGTTAGGCTTGGCTATCTGGGGTAGAAAATGCTTGTTAGCATTTGATAGTAACGATCTAAGAAACAACCACTTCATTTATAGAAGAGAATCAACTCGCATTTTCGGAATACATATACAGGTATGCACATTGAAAGACTTCTCTTCAAACATGCAAACAAAAGCACATACAAGTCCATTGGACACAAAAAGAGCAATCACGTGTTCAGGCGTTTTCCCATCCCATGTAAATTAACTTAATTCACCAATGTTCTTGAAGGTCAACTGAACTTTACAAACGCGTGAAGTGTTCCCTGCACAACAACCAATTTGTGATTTTGTACAAGATATTCCGGTATTTTGGATTAATCATGCCGAACCTAGGAAAACGCAACGCGTCTTCTGAGTTTGTCGACTTGACAAACTCAGATTCAGAGAATGAGGTTCCACGTGCTCAGCAGCGAAAACAGCCAAGACTTAATCCTACTGCTGGTCTTTCGAGAACTTCGGGGGGCTTCGGTGGTTCAAGCTCAAGTCAAGCTATGACTGTTCGTGATCAATGGGGTGAAGGTGATGAGGATGAGGATATTGATTTGAGTCAAGAAGTTGAAGAGGGGTTCGGATGGGTGTGTCTTGGTGCTATTGATGGAAAGATTGTCGGGGTTAGATTTTATAATGGCTATGCCAGCCCTGGCGAGCAGGTCATGATTAGGAGGGAACCAGGAAATCAGTATGATTCAAACGCGATTCGAGTCAATAACGTTCAGGGAACACAAATTGGACATTTGCCGAGAGAGTTGGCGGCTAAGCTGGCGGGGTTTTTGGTATGTGCTTCTCGATACCTTGTGCGTAGCTGGGATTAAATGGAGACTAATCTGATGGGATCAGGACGCAAAAACTATTGTCATGGAGGGCATTCTTGCCGGGGAGAAGAGAGCATATGATTGTCCTATTTTGCTTAAGGTTTATGGACCCGCAGATCCTGTTGTAAGGGCTGATTGTAGGTTATTTCATCTCCTTAGACACTTGTATATTCCTGGAGGTCTTAAAAAGAAGGTCACACTTCGCTAACTTTATATCAGTGGGGAGAGAGTTGGCTGCCAAGAGGCTACCACTGAAGAAACGAGATGTTGCGGCACCGAAACAACCGAAGGCTCCTGTTCCACCCCCTCAAAGAAAGGAAATGGGTTTCAAATCTTCTCAAGGAGGTGTATCTAGTCAACCAGAGCCAGTACCTCAACCAGTCATTGATCTAGCACACTTTGTCGCCAACAGCGAACGATTCAACCCAAGAGGAGTTGATAAAATGGCTGAGGAGTTAGGCCTACCCGAGGATGCCCTTGCAAAGATGCCTATGGTAGAGCAGCCAGAGGCTCTCATATGCACTTCGCTTCCATATCAACGTCAAGGTTTAGCATGGATGCTTGAAAAGGAAAACCCAGTTTTACCAGATGCCAAATCCGATCAAGTGGTACAACTTTGGAAAGCCTCCAAAAAACACAAAGGCACCTACCAAAATGTCGCAACCAATTACTGTGATAAAGCTCCGAAGTTGGCCTCGGGTGGTATACTCGCTGATGATATGGGTCTTGGAAAGACTGTGCAGGTTATTTCCCTCATTCTTGCAGGTGGATCAGGTACAACTTTAATCGTTGCGCCAGTTAGTGTTATGTCGAATTGGGCACAACAAATGGAAAGACACATCAAGGAAGATAAAGCTTTGAAAGTCTTAACTTACCATGGCAGTCATGGCAAGGTCAAGGGAATGACCCCAAATGAATTTGGACAGTACGATGTTGTCATCACTACATATGGCATTCTCAGCTCAGAATTGTTCCCTCGTGGCTCGAAGACTCCAGGGAAAGTCCCAACTTCTTCTGGATTGTATTCGATGAACTGGCGCAGAATTGTTCTCGATGAAGGTCACATCATCCGTAATCCAAAGACAAAGAGTGCCATTGCAGCAACGAGTATCACTGCAACCTCCCGATGGGTTTTAACAGGAACACCAATTGTTAATACTATAAAGGACTTTTACTCCATGCTAAAATTCTTAGGTGTCAGTGGTGGTCTCCAAGAACTTGACATCTTTAACTCAGTGTTTACTCGCCCATTGTAAGTGTTCACTCAATTTCTCCAAGCAAATCAAAGGAGGAGCATCACATTGCTACTAATGCTAATTTACGTTTAGGGCATTGGGAAGCCGTGATGCGGAAGTGCTTTTGCAAACAACGATGAGAGCTATGTGCTTGCGACGTAAGAAGGATATGAAGTTTGTCGATCTAAAATTACCTGACTTGTCAGAGTTCGTCCACAAGGTCAAGTTTAGAGATGATGAACTAAAAGTCTATGAAGCTTTGGTGTAAGTGATAACACCAAATATCCTGATGCCAGTAGCTGACAGCAAAATAGTAAACAAGCTCAAGGTATGGCTCAACAATATCAAAAGGAATCAGAATCTCGCAAGAAGAACACCATTTCATACACTCACATTCTTGAGATCCTCCTTCGTATGCGTCAAGTATGCAATCATTGGAAACTTTGCGAGAACAGAGTTACCAGCCTCATGGAAGCTATTGAGAAAGATGATGTTGTTATTCTTAACGAGGAGAATAGACTTGCCCTACAGATGCTCCTCCAACTTAACATCGACAACCATGAAGAATGTGCCATCTGTCTCGAGGAACTCCACGACCCCGTCATCACGGTCTGCAAGCACGTTTTCGGAAAAGAATGTATCGAGCGCACCATCGACTTGCAACACAAATGCCCCATGTGTCGAGCCGACTTGGCAAACAACGAATGCCTCGTTCGCCCCGCCGTCGAAAAGGCAGAAGCTGAGGAAATTAACACGGATGAAAAATCTTCCAAGACGGAAGCTCTCATGCAAATCATCAAAGTCACACACAATGATCCGCTTTCAAAGGTCGTCATTTTCTCCCAATGGACCTCTTTCCTCAACATCATTCAAAAACAACTCGAGCAATCCGGAATCAAATTCGCTCGTATCGATGGATCCATGACCGCCCCACAACGTGACAAAGGCATGCAATCCCTCGAATCCGATCCCGAATGTCGTGTCCTCCTCGCCAGTTTGGCAGTTTGTTCCGTAGGTCTTAATCTAGTGTCGGCTGATACGGTTATCCTTGCAGATTCCTGGTGGGCTCCGGCAATCGAAGATCAAGCTGTAGATCGTGTGTATCGTCTGGGACAGAAGCGTGACTGCAAGGTTTGGAGATTGGTGATGGAGGGAAGTATTGAGGAGAGAGTGTTGGAGATTCAGGGGGAAAAGAGAAAATTGGCTGGGAAGGCGTTTCAGGAGAAGGCGAGGGAGGGTAGAGGAAAGAGGAAGGAGACGAGAATGGGTGATGTTTTGAGATTGTTGCGTTGAGCGTCGTTTGGATTGCGTGGATTTGGTTGGGCTTGTATAACACTTGGTGTTGGACGGGTTGGTAAAGTGAGTGGGGAGGGCGTTTCCTTTTGTGTAGATGGATAAAATCTGGATGTCATGATGGGTACGTGGATGTATGAGGATTTTACTAGATTGACGAGATGATTCCTATTTCCCTTTTGGCTAAATGAATCATGAAGCCAGGGTTTGTACAGAAAAGCATACTACGTAAGTACATGGATTGAACATTTATGCATTTGTTATTTAATGAAACGCTGCACTACACTCTAACTCTTCCTTTGCTTGAACCAGTTTGATGAGCCCTTTATACATACTATCGGACGAAAAGGCTACGGACGGATAATACTTTTTGATGGTAGAGTATCCAAACTAAACTAAATGATACAATGTATCCCATTCCCGGACCCAAAGGGTTCTCTAATAAAAAATTCGATAAATACAACTGGGGTATAGAAGAAGAAGTTGCAAGTACTAGGTAAGAGTTCTAACCATCATACCCTCATACTACATTGACCATATCCAAATCCAAACGCCAAACAATATTCCAAGTCTAACTACCCATATTCTACCATATATTCAATGTACACATCTATAAAAGTGATGAATTTCCAAAATCAATGGATTAACAAATCCTCCTCCTCATCACTCTTCCCCTCATCATCCAATCCCAAATCCAAAACATCATCGTCTGTTCTAATATTTCCATCTGCTTCTTCCACAATGCCTCCATTCAGTTCTAATTCTTCACCTAAGAGTCCTTCTCTTTCTTCTCCTTCGCTACCGCTTCTTCTTCTGCTCTCTCCATTCTCCATATCGTTTCCACTACTATCCTCTTCCTCTTCTCGTCTGCCGATAATCACATTTCCAGCAACTAGTAATGCCGCACCCAAAAACCATAATGGTGGTAAACTTTCCGAGAAGATTATAAAGCCAAGAACGGCCGTTATCATGAAATTGGATGATGTATTTATAATGGAGACTTGTACAGTCGAGGTACCCCGCGCGAGGGCTTTGATAAAGAGCGTCCACATTATACCATTGAAGACGAGGTTGAGGAGGAAAAATATCTATTAGAGCTATGGGTTAGCAAGTCAATATATCATGATGTCTTGGTTATGCTGATGTTGCATTTTCACATGAAGAGTTACTTTCAGAGACATCGACTGAATGATAAAAACCGGAGACTCACTCCTCGCACACCATATTCAACCACCTTTTCACCCTTCCCCAAACCGAAAAATCCTGCAACGTGCTCTGCAAAAGAAGTCGTTAATTGTGTCGTCGTTCTATGTATGTAGTGTCAGCGCATAATCCTAGCAATAACATAGCCGTTCGTTCCGTATAGCTTTGCGGGAAGTACTCCAATGCTCGCACACACAAGATAAAGCGCAGCCCTCATATCCTATTCCCTTCCATCCGCGGCATAGCCAAATCCGTACAAGAAATGTGACACAATATTACCAAAAAGTAAAACCGCAACCTACAATTTAGCAAAAACCCCGTTGAAAGCCGCACAAGCACCACTAGCCACAGCCAATAAAATCCATTGCGATTTCCGACTAATATTTTCCATGGTATGTTCCTGTTCCTGTACCTCCTCTTCTTCTTCTTCGTCGTCGTCGTCTTCGCCGTCTTGTTCTTCCAACTCTAATTCGTCTCTCCCTTCACAATGTAAAGAAGCAATCGATTTCGAACCCGCAGTAGCACTATAAGATCCATCATTGATAATCCTATTCTTAGCCGGAAGCTTAAGCCTAATCCCTGCTCCTGTTGCACCTAAGAGGGGTTTACGAGGATCATCCGGTCCACCAATGGTTTCCTCGGCCATAATTGTAGCGGTTGTGGTGGATTCACTTCCGTCACGGAGAGTGTTGGAAGTGAGAGCTGTTGTTGTAGCGGCGGGCCTGTCTACGAATGCCGAGAGCTCGCGATTGTCGGATTCGGAGGTGGAGGTGGAGGAGGAGAGGGTTTTGCGTTTGGTTGGGCGGAGCATGGTGAGAATGCCTGGAGTTTGCTTATGGTTAGGGTCGCGGTAACTGTTTATCCCTTTGTTTAGGTGTGGTTTGGGCTGATGTAGTGAGTTACGGTGCCCGGAAGTAATCGTGAGTATTGCCTTGATGCTTGAACATGGGTAATTTTACGACGTTTTGAAATTGTCTATGTCACGGTAGAGTTTTGCTTGTAATTCTATCAGTGTGAAAGATGTGTACAAGTTATTTTGGCTTTTTCCTAAAGAAGATTTATTGCTTTGTCTGAACTAGTAAGTCAGTCGCATGCGTTGCACCTTCTTGAACTTCATCAGATTCTGTGCAAAACACCATATTTTCAGAAGCATCAAGGACTTTTACGGTTTACTTGGATTGGCCTACGTCAGAGTTCTCGCCATCTCTATACTGCAATATACTAAATGCCATTATGGTATAATGGTACTCGAAGCTTGATCATTACCCTCTCCTCTTCTCTATCATCTCTCCTTTCCAAACTAATGTATAGATGGATATAACACCCTTCGCTTATTCGGGTTGTGTGATGGTTATAGAATTTCTCATAATGGAGCTCTGGGTCTTGATCTCTTTAATTCCATAGCCAGCCTTGTAAAGAAGAGAACGCCACTGCTCTCGTTGAGTTCCATAGGAGGAGCATGGCGTACATATGCAGATCTAGGCAGGCGACCACCACTGAGCCCCAGTGGTTGGAAGGACCATCTCATCTGTGAGACTTTTGGATTCAGGAACTATCGACAAGCACCAACTTTTGAGAATTTGAACCGCTTCATCGTCCTTCCGATCATGAAGAGTAGTAAGAAGATGATAAAATTGCACGCCTGTGAACTTTTTCAGTCAGCATGAAATTAGAAATGCCTTGAACTGCTTACCATATCGTGAACATGTGCCATGGCTTTAATAGCACACCTAATATGAGCTATTATCCTGATAGTCACCAGCGACCTCTGCAGAACTACTCTATTCTCAAGTTCTGGAAAGGAGCTACATTCAAGCACATTGCCGGTCCATACCATCTTCACATCGACGAGAACCACATATAACCTACCTTCATCTATAGAAGGAACTACATCCAGCCAGTCGCACTCCTGGGTGACAACTTATGAGCTCCTGGAACCAATGTAGAAATTGTGAATTCTATTAAGCCCAAGAGAAGAAGTCCAGGTCTGTGTTCGCGCCCAAATCCTTGCAAATTTTCCTCCCGTATGTTTTTTGATACTATTCTAGCTGCTATATCCGCTTTCAAGTTAAATCACGGTGTGAAAACTGAACAATGAGTTGAGATTGCTGTTTATATGACTTCTAACTTCTTGATACTAATACTCCTTAGATTCCCTACATTTTCCCATATATTTATATCCAACATGACTGTATTCAATTTACATATTCGCTCTATCTAGAAATCAATATGCCACGTAGAATACCCCAAGACTCTTTCTTCAGTCCCTCTACCACACTTTTTCGAGACCTCGACTTCAACGTGACGATATCAAATTCAGGCGATCTTTTCTTTCTCTGCCCTGCGTGGCTGCCATGAATGTCTTTCCATGAATAGTAGTGGAGCGGCTATAGACGGGGAATAGAGTAGCATTGCGGTCCATACATCCTTTCCCCGCTGTTCACATTCTCCCAACCCCCTGTATACATACTTAAAAGTTGCAGTTCCCTCGGCGAAATAATCGTGCCACGGCCCAGTATAATATCGTCTTTGCTTCTGCATTGTCTGGGCCGATGCGTTACCCGTTTTATTTGAAGGATTCCAAGGTAAGGGCCAGGGTCGAACAGTCGCATGTTAAATGTCTAGAACTTGATTGGGACTGTTATTTGATTGCGCGGATGAAAGTTGCTGTTTTCTAGAGCATAGAATATGGAACAAGTGGCGTTGAGTGTAGATTTATGGATAAAATAGCGGAGATTTGAGATGTTCAGTGAAACTCAGGGCAATTTCTCCCTAGTCCCAAGACACCGGGAAAATCTTTGCGTCCGGCGATAATCTTCGGAATAGCTGTATCAACAGTACGAGCTCAGGTAAAGATGCAGGAAATGTTGGCTACAAGGAGCTCCGTATCTCGCAAGCGAAACCGATAGATCTCAAGTAGCCTTTGACTGGAAAGACCGAATAGATATTTTCGAGCGCAGGTTCATTTTAACCTCAGTCCACGTGTTGCTAATCGTTCGCATCAAACTCATCGAAGTCTTTTCAGCTTCCTGTTCCTCTAGCTTTTCCAAAGGTATATCGACGTGCTGCTGCATTGTTTCCATCTCTTCTTCATCGAGCTCAGATAGAGGGAATGAGGGAAGAGTTTTAAATCTTTCATGATTGAATAAATCTATCCCAGAATTATTTGAGCCGATTGAAGTACAGCTTGTTAACCTAAACGCATCGACACGAAGCGCATCCGCAACTGCGTTCAATACGTTCTCGACATCTCCTTCCGCATGGAAAAATTCACACATTTCTTCCCAAAAATACTCGTGTTCGTTTTCTTCACGTTCTTCATTTTCCTCATATTCCTCCTCATATTCTCCATACTCTTCATGCTCTTTATACTCCTCATACTCCTCATATTCCACATATTCCCCATATCCCATATATTCCTCATATTCTTCATATTCTTCACCCCAGGACGCTTCCCCGTTGGGAAAAGCATCCTGGAATCCAACTACTCTCTCGAATATATCGCTTGGTGCACTATACCACGAGCCTTCCGCGCAAGTAACCATAGATCCCATGGAGAAAGAAGGAGATGTGGGCGCACCATCATTCTGGGTCGGTATCGTTACTGACGTAATAGCCAAGTCAGTTCTAGCTGGAGTAGGACGCTTTGATTTCCTTTTGCGTTTCACCATGCTTTTGGCAGCTCGGCAGAACTTCTTGATCGCTGGCAATGGTGAATGCATGGCTTTGGAATTTGAGGATGATAATTTGTAATTGAGATGGGGTATTGATGGAGGAAAGAAAATCCTGTTCGAATGACGTTGAGTGGGAGATGGGCACGCTATCATAGAGGCCAAACTAATAGCTAATAGCTAGTAGGTAAATGGTTAAGACCATGAATAGCGAGTAATGTATGAGAGCTATACTATGGGGTGCCCCTCATAGTTTAGATCACAACCATCAAATGTGATTAATTGATTAATACCAAGTAGTGTGATGTTGGTCAATTCTCAAACCAGAATTGATTTCACACTTCGGCTGCGTTCAATGACAAGCTGAGAATTTTTGAGATAGACGATTCCAATGAGAATTGGGAATGATACATTCTTCAATATGAATAAATCAAGGAACTCGAAGAGAAGATACATGAGCTCAGGCCACTGTATATCATTAGTAACCTAGGAAGTGTTCGTGTTGAGAGCTTTGGCTTGGGTTTGTTTACTTTTAAATCTCAAACTATAAGAAGGTTACTTACCCCGCGAAGCATTTCAATATCCAAAATAATCTTGATGATTGAAATTTCGCCTCAGGAAATGAAGAGGAAGTGAGAAGGTAGAGTGGAGAAGGGTATATTGATGCAACACCCGTACTCTACCGGTATAGCTTATAGTCAAGCCCCCCACCATACATTGCTAGTAACATGAGTAACGATTTCACCGTTGGGAATTTCTCGGTGACACTCATCTTGTTCCCCGAGGCACTTTCTCAATTGCTCATAGCAATTTGAACAATGAAAGGCTGCGTTGGAATGGCTTTGGTCTTCTTATTTCGCGCTTTCTAATCGACTTTTACAGAAGCATAGTGACACTAAGAAATATTGGTAAACAGACCTGATTAGATTCTGTTATTAGATTAGCATCGCATCAAATTGCGACGTCTATAATTTTGATAATGTGCAGATACGTACGAACGAGAGAGCTATGCTTTCTTCATTCTCCGAAAAGGTGCCAGGAAACGCCACGGGAACCAATAAACGCCAGATATATCCTTCCTCTAAAGTCATTGAAGAGCCCAATCTGTGAAAACCATCGTTTATCATCCCGGAAATCATTCTCAATCATCCATTCTTAATTGCCATTCCCGCCTCCACTTCCCAATAAAAATGTTGCACTTCCGTGAATGTTCGTCCTCCACGTCTTGTTTACTGAGGATCACCGGGTTTCTTGCTGTTGCAGCTCACAATCTTGACTTTATCAGCCGTGACTGATTGACTGGAGTTCTCCATCTTGAAAGTAACATCCTTAATCAAGAAAGTCCAGACCTCGTCGCAGAAACGATATGTATCGAGATGTCCCTTCATCATCAAGTTAGCTAAATTGTTCTTTCATTGTCGCACACCAACGTCGAAGAATGATATTTCCTGCAAGCCCCCGAGCGCATGTACCTTAAACGTCAATCTGGCCTTGACTTTATCTGCTAAAACCTCCGTGATACTCCTATCAAAGTTTGCCAATATTTTCATTGCGAGTTGAGGCTCGATACGTCTCTCGCTGATCAGATCGTCAAGGGTATCTGTGAGCGCCATGCCGATACTTAATGCTTTGTCAGTAAATGTAGAAAGATTTATGTACTTGTGTAGCAAAATAAGGCACAGTACCTGCTACGGCGGTATAGCTCGTAGAAAGACTGTGGAGCCGCCATCTTGTATGATTGTACTCGAGATTTGCGGTTGAAGAGAGAAAAGTGATGTCGTCAATGTTTGTTGTTTATATATGGAGGGAGGCTGAAGTAAGCGGCTGATTTCGCGGCGTTTGGCGCTAGCTACGGGCGGCGATTCAGGTTGCTCTCTCGGTTCGAACTCGACAGACCAACGCAAATCATTGTACAGCTTCGCTGACAACGATCAACACCCAATTCCTTTCATTTGGTCGACGAAGATTATCTGGACAAGATGAGCCTTACATATGGAATTGGTGGTGCTACCACAGCACTGGCAGTGGTCGGGGCTTGTAAGTTTTAAACTCCTGCTTGATTTGATGAATTAAAGCTAACCAGTGCTGCTACTTAGACATGCTCTTTACTGGCGATGGAGAAGCTTTCAATGTATGAATTTCGCAGAGCGATTCAAGCATAGCGTTCATTAATACGAACAATAGGTCGGACAATTTCTCGAAGAAATATCGCCGTATGCGTGGGCAGATATGGGTATCGGCATGTGTATAGGATTGTCAGTTGTTGGGGCAGCATGGTACAGAATAGCTTCGCCCCTCATCCTTGAAATTGAGCTCACACATATTCAGGGGAATCCTTATAACCGGTTCTTCGATCCTTGGTGGTGGTGTTAAAGCTCCTCGCATTCGAACCAAGAATCTTATCTCCATCATTTTCTGCGAGGTAGTCGCCATTTACGGCGTCATTATGTCCATCGTCTTTTCCTCAAAGCTCGGTCTCATGGAAAGCGAGAATATATACTCTGCTAGCAATTATTATACTGGATACGCTTTATTCTGGTCTGGCATAACAGTGGGAATGTGCAACTTGATATGCGGTGTTTCGGTGGGCATCAACGGTAGTGGTGCTGCTTTGGCAGATGCTGCTGATCCAAGCTTGTAAGTGAATAAGCACATCGAACCGTGGTGTATATGCTAATTCATGCTAGATTCGTCAAGATTTTAGTCATCGAGATCTTCAGTTCTGTTCTTGGACTTTTTGGTCTCATCATCGGCTTGTTAGTATCATCAAAGGCACCAGACTTCGAATAGAGAATAAGCGGTGGACGAAGGAGAATTTCAATGAAATGGAAAGAGGTGTTAGATAAATGACTGTTGTGTACGTGTATAACAACCAAGTAGAAGTCGACGAACGGCGTTCAGGTAGAAATCGATTTTAAGCATTCTTGGGATTTTAGGCAAGCACGCATTAATATTACTCTTATTAAACGGTGGTAGTGCTAGACTGTATTATCAAATCTGCCATTGTAGTAAATGGAACTTACATGCTCTCATACATGCAGTGCCAAAGTGCAATTTTCATAAGCTTCCGACTGCAGCGGGTACCGCGAAGCTACCATCTGCTGGATAATGGCTGGACGCCTCTAAGTCAGAATCCATGCCAGAAAGCGGTGATTTATACCCACACATCGTATTCGAATACGCTCAAGCACCCTAAACGGTGCTGTTCAATAACGGATCGTATTTCTTTATCAAATTGCTCTATCCACCATCTTTCAGAAAACCTCTGCCTCATGTCTCCACTATCTCGACTTCCTCTACGACTGCTATCTGTCCCTTCTCTTTGCTGAAAAACTGCTGTTGTTGATCCTGCAATCGTTGTTGCATTTGGTGCTGCCACATCGATTGTTGTTGGGCCTGCTGCTGTTGAATCATCCGCCGTCGAACCATCTGCTGCTCCACCATCTGTTTCATCCTCTGTTGCTGTATTTGTTGCATTTGCTGCTGCAGACGTTGTTGGTGGAGGTAATCTAAGTTATATCCAAAAGGACTAATCTGACGCTGTGATAGTTCTTGGCTGGACTGCAAACCACTGCTCGAATTTTGTTGATATGTACCAAATGGTTGAATACCATCGGCTGCTTGGGATCTTTCGCTGAGTTCTTTTTCGATCTTTCCCATCCTGGAGTTGGCCCGCACAACGCGACATTGAAAGTGCTCCTCCAACTTTCGGCCGTATTGGTAAAACATAGGGAGGTCCATTCCTCTCTCCTTGAACTTCTCTCTATGAGAGGGCAGTCAGCTTTTGAACTCACAAGTCTTGCACTCGAACCAAGAGAGTGAGTGCTCAGATGAGTAAGAACACCACAATTAGAAAATGCGTCGAACTTACCGCCAGACAATTAGTAATGGTATGCCATCCTTTAACCTATCCACGAGATACTGCTCATCTCCAGGGGTCATTCCTACATGGTCCCAAAAGTACTGGCTGGGTGGTACACCTTCTAACATTCGGCCACCATAATAGCCTTGGTTTCTCCATTGATCAGTGACACCATCGACACCTTGGTTAAGTTCGTACATTTGGAGCTTTGCAGGAAAGTAGAGTTCTCGTAATTCCTTTATGGTGCCCTTTTCTTGAGCTCCCTCTGGAATATCCTTGTCTTGAATCGATAGCAAAGTCGAGATGTCCTGGTCTTCAACCGAGATTAAAGCTGCAATAGTATTTTTAATATAGGGGCTGAAAATATAAGGATGGTGTAATGAAGTCTTGAGTCTACGCGACAGCAAGTTTTCTCCAGTGGCGGGAGTTGTCTCATCTACAGAACGGGAAGGTTAATACTTTTGAAGGAATCCATTGAAAAGAGACGGTAAGTTTGGCCAACACTAAAAAGCGAGGGACGATCTAAAAGCTGAAGCATTCAAAGGTAATGGATTGAAAGGGTCGCTTCACTCACGTGGTGGACTTGGAGGTTTGGCTATCTCCTTTTCCAGGAATTCTTTGGTAACAAACTCATTCGGAGTAGAGGAATATTGTATTGATTGAGACGGAGGAGGGTATGTGATCGGTTCAGCTAATTTGACAGCGAAGATAGCGCCAGTGAGATCGCCAATACCTTCAAGAAACTCATAGTCTTCATAGGTGCGGTAGGGAATGGCTTTTGGCATCTGCAAAGAATTAATGATATGATGACGCTCGTGGTATTCATTCAACTATGAATGAGGCAGTTATGCATAGCTGCCAGTCCTTCGTCTGTGACCTCGACCAAGCATATACGGGAGATCGCACCATGACTGCACTTACATGGGATTCTTTTTCACATATCTTGCAATATCCACTTAGTCCGATCCATTTACAAGTACCAAAGTCCAAACCATCTAAGGTACCGATTCTGACGAAAAATGCTCTGAAGTTTTGTTCGGGACATGGTGTAAGGTGAGATGTCATGCCTGCTCTCCAGAAAACTATATTGCAATATTCGGAGATTTCAATAGCTTTATGGCCACATTTTTGATATTGAAAATACTCGAATTGACACATTGTGTAGGATGTGTACTAGGTATCTAAATGAAGGAATATTATCAAAGTTGTGAAGAAAAAAAGGATTCCAGACAGAACTTGAAAGTGTTTGTGAAGGAAAGAAAAGGAGCATGTGTAAGGATGTTCTAGAACCTCAACGCCTATAATGGAGGAGAGGGGGAGAGTTCCTTCCACTTCGAGAATGAGGACATTTTAATTCACTTTTGACTCATTCAAGTGATTTCACTTCCAATGACATGACAATATGTCCAGTCTCCAGCACGCATCTCGAGTGAATTTTCTTTTCTTTCTTTTCTTGCTTCTAGGTTTGAAAAACTACTGAAATTCATGTTCACTCCTGATTCTACCCAGCAGAATTGCTTCAACCCCTGTCCCCTTCGGTAAACCCTCCGATCCGATTGGCAAGCATAATAATGCATTTGCACTCTTCAAGCTTCCAACCCTTGAGCTACGCTGCATACCAGTGCTACTTGCGTACAAAAGACCATCCTTGCCCATTGTTACAATCGCTCTATGGTATTCGACCCTTTGAGGGTCTAAACGAAACTCGTGTGATAGAGTTACCGGAAGTTTTGGTAATCCTACAGGGGATATTCCAGAAGCGTGATGTAGAGAAGGAAGAACAAACAGATGAAGAGTAACTATAGCGGAAACTGGGTTTCCAGGCAAAGAAAATATGACCTTAGAGACTCTTTCACCATCATTGTCCTTCACTGGCACTGTTGCGAAGGTTGTAGGCTTTCCTGGTTTCATCGAAACACGTCCGAAATGAATCGTTCCACCCAATGATCTCTCAATAGTTGGTTTGAGGAGATCAAGTTCACCCATAGATACACCACCTGTGGTTATGACAACATCAGCGCTACGAAGTCCATCTCGCAGTGTTTGTTCTAGGTCCCCGGATTTATCCCGAGCGATGCCGAGATCTACGACTTCGAATCCTAGACCTCGTACCGCTGCCATGATTGTCGGTCTATTACAGTCACGAACTTCTCCCATCCTGAGAGAGCCAGGCTTGTTATGTTCGACGATTTCGTCTCCAGTGGAAAGAACACCGACTATTGGTTTCCTGTAAACAGTAACTTCAGCTCTACCTACGGATGCGAGTAGACCCAGTTCACCACCATTGGCAGATATTTCTTCCCCTTTGCGCATAATGACAGACCCTGCTTTAATATCACTACCGACTTCTCTGACATTCTCACCAGGCTTTACTCCATCGGCTAAAATTTCTACTTCTTTCTCCTCCCTACCATCTTCGGTCATCGTCTTTAGCACAGTATCTTCCACCATTACCACTGAAGTAGCTCCTGGCGGGAGAGGCGCACCAGTTGTAATACGTGCAATCTGACCTTCCTGCAGCTGAGGATGCTCACCCGCGGTGGCGTGAGATATCGATGCTACAGGGAACACGCCTCTATTCGATTTACCTTCTGTAGCAATCACGGCATATCCATCTACAATACTAGCGCGATATGCTGGCACAGCCTCACTTGCTGTCACATCTTCCGCAAGAACAGACCCTACAATGCCTCCATCTACGTCCACTTTCACAGCTTGTGGTGGAGGTGTATACTTCTCAATTAGTTTTAGAGCTTCATCGACAGATAGCATAGGGTATGGCGATGAACGACTCCTTTGTGTTGGACCTAGAGCAGGATCGTTTGACCGAGGATTTCCATCTGAGGCAGTGTGTCTAACGGGCATTACATGCCCATGATTATGATCATGGCTATGACCATGGCCATGCGAATGACTATGGGAGTGGCCATGGTTATGCGAATGTACTGGGGGAGAAGACCCAGCAGAACTAACGCCGGCATCTTTCTCAAGCCTTCTCACGCCTCCTACATGAAGAGCTCGGGAATTGGCTCCTGCAGCCTGAAGGCAAGCATGTGGTAAAAGATTCAATATTGATTGAAGGTTTTCCTTTGCTCCCTTTGGTGATCCTGGTAATGTGATGATGATTGTCCTATTGCGAACGCCTGCTACAGGCCTTGACATGAGAGCAACTATTACCAGTCAATTAACTATTGGTGCCGTAGGACTTCCGTACATACAAGGAGTGACTGCCAATGAAGCTGCAAGCATCCCATGAACAAGTCCAGGAGCTTGCTTGTGTAAAAGTGGTATAATCGCCTATGATAATGCATTTTAGCATGCGTAACATGCTGCATTTAAAGCTGCACTAAGCTTACCTCAGGAGTATTGTCTGAGACGGCGAACCCAGTCCCGCCGGTAGTAATCACAACATTGATAGTATTCTCCTGATCCGTCCAAGACATCACACTTCTCTGAATATCCATCACATTATCACTCACTATCTTCGTTTCTACAACTTCCCACATGCCATGTGTGCCCTCAAAGACATCTCTCAAGACAGGCCTTGAGGAGTCTGTTGATGCATCTTTAGCTGCAGTAGTAGATACAATAAGTATCGCAGCTTTAAAAGTCTGTTTATCCATTTTCGATTTATCTCGTCGAGAAAGTTGATGTTCTAATCATCACTCTTCCCCTCCCAAGCTTCCCCACTTACCGTTCCGACCCAAGCACACCTTTGATGGGGAAAAAGCCGACGTCACAAGAAATCGCGTCTCCCAGGCTTTTTTTTTTTGTTCCAGCGCGCTTCAAATCAATCAATCAATTAAGCCTCAACAACCATGGTACGAATTAAAAACCGATACCTTCTGGTGAATATCCTCTATCCAGAACTCGAGAAGAATACCACCGGCAAGGAAAATCTGCCAGACGTAGTGGTATTCAATCAACCAACTGTTGATGCGCTGAACTCGCGCGCACTACTGAGGGGAATCCAGATGGAAGTTGCGAATCTGTTTGGAGATTACGGAAGTGGTGCGATTGCGGATAGTATTGCTGGTTTGTCATTTCTCTTGTCCAAAAAAAATTAAAAATTTATGAACTGGTTACTGATTGGAATGCAGTGAAATATTTGTCATCTGCGACATCGACATTTATTCTACGGGTTTCACGAGCGCATTATAGGATTGTATGGGCGGCTTTGTCGCTGATGAATAGTTTACCTATTAAGAATGGGAAGAATTGTGTATTCAGGGTTGTGAGGGTAAGTGGAACGATAAGAAAGGCGGAGGAGGAAGCTATCAGAAGGGCGAGGGAGATGATATTAAAGGCTCGCCGAGACCTAGGGGAACAAAGCGAATCTACACTGGAGAAGATGTTTAGCACAAACAAGGGGACCACGGCAGAATCTACGAAAGATGTAATGATGGTGGATGCGGTGGATAGTGATGAAGATGAAGAATTAAGCGATGGAAATGGATGAGGTATCATTGATTTGTTCTAACAACTTTTACTCCCGAATCGAACGGTGCCCGAGCCATCTCCTCGAGATCGTCATCATCTTCTGCGGCTCTCGAATTCTCATCCTCTTCTTGGATCTTGGATTCTTCCTCAAACTGCTTCCTATCCATCTCACGATATGCCTCATCGTACTCTTCCTTGCGATCGATCCATCGCTCCTGAACATCTTTTATATCCATCGTTGTGGTACCTTCTCTCATAGCCACCTGCCAGACTGAATCGTTTGCTCCCTCCGCGCCACCAAAAGCATATCCCCCGGCACGATCTATGACTTGCAGTAGATGCATCATACTCCTTTTATCCTCCACCGCCAACGTCTCGAATCCCACCAACCCGAAATCCTCAACAAGCTGAATGATAGCTTTATTCAGACCTTCGAACTTTGAGCCTTGCATTACAGATGATTCTTCTTGAAGACTAGGGAGTAAATATGACAGATCTTGGACTTCAGTATAAAAATCTAAGTTGAAAGGAAGTGGTGGATACGAAGCCAGCTTGTCCATTTTTGTCAAGACATTCAGATGCGGTAAATCCATTTGTAGCATTGCTCGCAGTGAGAGGATAAGGTTCGAGATGTATAATGAAGGCAAAGTCAAGCAATAGGAATCGGAAAGATGAAGAACTACGAGCTGCACAAATGTCAGCATATTGACTCCCTAAAGTAGCCATCCAATCGCAAACTGAATAACATACTCTATATCCTAATTTCTGTAACCTAAAAAATATATTTCGTAAAGACGAATGATGTGTGTAAAGCTCGACCTGGCCTGGACAATCAAAAAGTACATAATCCTCGCCCAGCTCCGACAACCCTTCTTCCAACCACTCGATGTTCTGTTCTAATTCCTCAAGAGCATAGAGTACGCCACCATTGGGCCCTAGTGAATCTTCTTCCATAATCTCTTCAAGCTTTATAAGATTGCGCACGTCGATGGCGCAAGGATAGCTCGTATGGTCATTCGCAGGGTCGAGATTCACAATAGAACATTTTCGTCCAATGGCAGACATGAATTGTTGCATACCATTACAGTAGGTAGATTTCCCAGCACCAGGAGAGCCGAGGACGAGCTGTGCGAAAGGCATATTGTGCTTTATGTGAGTAAGATGGCGGTTCTAATTTGCGATGATCGTAGGATGATAATGAGGGGCGACTCGTGGGTGAGAGGTGTGAGTAGGAATCCGAATCTTTCCCTTATTGCACTAAATAGCGATGATACAACCCTTCAATAATCCTTCCTGTATATGAAATATCCAAAGGCTGCCGTAAATTTCATAGATATGAGGTCGAAGCAGTGCGAAACTTGCGAGATTGTAGCCCACCACCAATTTAGCTTACCTACCCTCAGAACTTCCAAAGGTTTTGTTGCACGTCTGTCGACACCTTCAACTTTGAGGTTTTTGGAAAATGTAGTAACTCTATCGTAGATTTGGAAAGCCTAGAGTTTCACGATCTTAAAAAAACTGTTTTGGGAATATTGGAAGAATGGTTGTTGAGTTTGGAGAGGGGCACTTTTGGCAAAAGTTGAAAGGCTTAATGCAAGGCTGATAAACATTACTGGCGGTGAACAGGGCAGAATTGTCGCACTAAACCTCATACAGAAGTCGAGATCAATCTAAATATTTCACAAGGACCAGACCACTATCGTCGCAAAGTGCGCAATTACTGAATCCTTATCATTGACAAGACACTCTTTTGAAAAGCTCATAGCTCTAAAATCTTGGATCTTGCGCGCATAGAAATTTCCGCATTATCTTTACTATCATTCGAAGCCCATACAATCATGGCGCCAGGTAACCAAGCCCTGCATTCTCCAAGCTCACGCAAGGGTACTAATATATCTTTCTAGCAGTTCAATTCGAGCTCTCAGAGCCTCCTACCGATGCTGTTTCTTCTCTACAATTTTCGCCTTATACCCCAACCAAATTACTGGTATCCTCTTGGGATAAAAAGGTCTATCTATACAACACAGAAAGTGTTTCCGAAGGGGGAAAGCTCGTTAGAACTTATGAGCATCGCGCGCCGGTTTTAGATGTTTGTTTCGGAGGTGATGAGAATGAAGCATTTACAGCTGGAATGGATTGGCAGGTGAAACGGTGCGTTTGCCCATCTGTGTACGTTCAATTTGGATTGGCATGCTAATGTGTCGCAGGATTAATTTGGAAAGCGGAGAACAGACAGTGCTGAGTACGCATGAGGCGCCGGTGAAGTCAGTGGTTTATAGTAAAGAGCATTGTAGGTTTCAGCATTGTCGTTCGCGTCAATTGTTACAGAGTATTAATCTCATCTAGCTCTCCTCATCTCCGCGTCCTGGGATCAAACCCTCCACATCCATAACCTTTCCGACCCATCGCAGTCCCCAACGACAATCCCCCTCCCATCCAAACCGCACTCCCTTTCTCTCACTCCCACAAAACTAGTAGTCGCCATGTCATCCCGCCTCCCTATACATCTATTCCCTCCCGTGCTCCACCGACCCCTCCCAAAAACCCTGGCAACAACGCGAATCCTCCCTTAAATTCATGACCCGCGCTGTAGCTTGCATGCCTAACGATGACGGATATGCCTCCTCCTCTATCGAAGGCCGTGTCGCGGTGGAATGGTTTGATCCCTCACCCGATTCTCAAGCCCGCAAATACGCTTTCAAATGTCATCGTCAACCCGATGCAGCGGGCGATGGCACCGATATTGTATATCCGGTCAATGCGCTAGCATTCCACCCCACTCACGGTACATTTGCATCTGGAGGCGGCGATGGAGTGGTTGCACTGTGGGACGCCGTGGCGAAAAGGAGAATTAGGCAGTACCAAAAATACCCAGCAAGTGTTGCTGCTCTCTCATTCTCAAGTGATGGGAGATATTTAGCCGTGGGCGTATGTCCAGGATTCGAGAATGGACAAGAAGATTACACCGGAGAAGGGTTAACTAAAGTGTATATAAGGGAGCTTGGCGAGAATGAGGCGAAGGGAAAGGGTGCAAAATAATTTATAGATTACATGATGAAATTGCTAGTGCAGAAACGATATTGTAGTGTACATATCTGCCCAATTTGTCCAATTAGCAAGGCGTTTTGGTACAGGAAATGAATGAAATTTCCTTATAACAACTGATCTAGAGCAAAATCATTATCTAGGTGGCAAAAAGTGATGAAAAGTTGAAATACGACCATCAATGGTGAATGTGCCCGTCGAGCTCGGGGAATACCATGAACGGAATAATAATTTACTATGAATATCAGCTCTTCGGCTCTTCGATTATTGCTACTAAATGTCTCTCATTACTTTCTACCATTGCTAATAGCTTAAATCTCCAGAAATTGTTTCTCCAGTATGGCGAATTACATTCCATTTGCAGCCCAACTGTCAAAAGCGGTACATCCATCCCCCATTTATCGGGCAACGCATCAAATAGCAAGAACGTTAAAGCGTATGCTGTATTTGTTTGGCCGAATGATTCATCGCTTGATCCGCAAGGTTGGCTTTTTGAATGGTGGAACAAATGGTAAAGTTTTTGTCCTCTTCCTGGCAGAAACCGGCAAAGTCCCAAAGGCGAAGCTTGCTTGTCTGGTAAGACGGCTCAAACTTTTTACTGATCTGGGCGTGGGTCGATACGACTGTTGTGAGAATTTAGGTGATATCCCTGATGCAGAGAATACACTCGCCGTAGTCTCGGCACCTGGCTGAATCGAGGCAGGAGTTACGATTGCTTGATTATATTCTGGAGAAAAACGAGCTGGAGTCGACTTAGCTCGTGATTTAGGTGTTCCAAAATCTCCCTTCAAAGATTGGGAAGCCCTGTAAAAGTAGCTTTCTTCTGGTATGTCTTCTGGAATAAATGAGAGCTGAGAAAAATGAGGCAAGAAGTTTTGCTGGTTGTCAGGAGGCAGTGCGTCAATCATCGAGTTCTCGAGCTCATTAGACAAATCGGCCACTTGCGATTTGCCAAGCTCAGGAGACATCTCGCGAGCCGCTGCAACAAATTGTGTTTCTGGGACCTCAGGTACCACAACCTGAGTCTCTCCCAGATCAAGGCCAGGCGGAGTGGCGGATCGGCTTGTCGTAAGGGTAAGCGGTCGACTACTGAATGTTCTCCTTCGTCTATGTGTCTGAAGACCAGCTGATCTTCTTCTTTTGACGATTATCGAAATCGGGCTTGGACTGTCCACAATATCTTCTTCTGTCTCATTAACCACGCAGCTCGGCTTCGGTCTACGTGGTCTCCAGGTATCAGCTTCTGATATTGATATTGCATATGCGGTATTCTGCCAACTCATGGCAACAGATAGCTGCGATGGCTCAACGTCGTCAATCTCTTCAATCGCGCCAGCTTCTGTTCTTTGAGATTCTTCCAGCAGCAAATCTTCAAATGGAGAGCTCTCCTTATGCTGGTTTGATCCCCCCAACAACGAGACTGTGGTAATTTCTACCTCACTCCTCAACTGCTTGTAGCCCTCTTTGCTGATAGGCTCGCCTGCTCCACTTGGGTTTTCAGTGGAGACTCTACCCTCATCAATTTGTTTGTTCATTTCTTCTTCCAATACCGCCTGTACAGTAGAGTATTCTCCCTTCTCGTTCTCCTCACCCTCCTCATCCTCACCCTCTTTATCCATGTCTTCACCACTACTCTCACTAGCCTCACTTAGTTCTTCTGCAACTGAAATACTAGTAGCGTCACTTTGGCTGTCTGTGTCCTCTGCCGAAGTCGTTTGAGCATCAGAATCTCCTTCCATCTGCTGTCCTTCATTCAACTCTTCACTGCTACTATCACTGGTATCGTCGCTTTCTTCGGGGTCGTCGTCATCACTTGAGATGCTCACGACGCTGCGCTCAGATTCATGCCAAGATCGCCCATCCTCCTCACACTCTCCACGGTGACAACTCTCTGAAAACTTCATTTCCATATCTCGCCGGACCAAGGAATTAGAAGAGTGCATTCTCGCACGCTGATTAACATCGAGCCTCTCATCGAATGTGACTTCTCGACATACTTCCCGATGCAGTCTCAACGGCGATTTGTTCTCTACATTTGGGATGATTCCATCACCAGGGACATATCCATTCATCGGCCGACCCTTTTGATCGTCGTCATGGTCTTGATGGTCTGGGTTGTCCTGGTTGTCCTGGTTGATTTGTTGAGCATCGCCCATCTCAACCGCTTGAGCCTTAGGCTCAATGAAAACTGGCACATTGACTTTAGCTTGCTTTTGTGGAGGTCTCTTGGGTACTCTCGCTGAAGTTCTTTTTTTAATTTGGTCGTTCGACTCCTCGACTAGCCCGTAGTCCTTCTCGCGAACCAACTGCAGTTGTGCTACCCGAGTAGTCAGTCCCCATATGCCAATGTTGACACGTTTTTGCTTAGAAAACACCATAAATTGACCAGTAGAATCTGCTTCAGATCCTACGAAGCCATCCGAATGGGACGGGCGCATCTCATGGCGACTTTCTGTTCTTGCCTGAGGAGATGTGCTTCCAAGTTTTGGGAACCGAAATTCTCTTGCATCAATCTTTCCAAAGGCTTCGCAGCTCCATCTTTGGAGCGTGCTCAATTCGCGCTTTGTGCGGCCAACAGTGTTTATGACTTGTGGCGCATCTGGGGCGTCTTGTGAGATTGGATCATCTGGTAGTTCTCCCAAAGATTGTACTAGATAACTGATCAGTATTGTATCATGGAATTTGCGAGATTATGAACATACCACTTTCAACGTCATTCTCCTGGGTCAGTTCTTCCACCCTTTCAGATACTAGGTACAGCTCGTCTATCAGGAGCCTTCGAGGAATTTTCTTCTTTTTCTTCTGCTTCTGGCGATTTAGGCGACCAGCTCGAGATTTGGGTTTGATGTCAGCACCATCGGAGTCATCTGGGCCAGGCATAGATATGAATGAATCATTACTATCGCCTAAACCAAGGATCGCCATTTCAAGTTTGTTAAGGTCATCATCACCATCATCACCATCATCACCATCATCACCATCATCACCATCATCACCATCATCACCATCATCACCATCATCACCATCATCATCACCATCATCGTCCTCATTATCCGAGCTCATATTCGCTCTTCGTACCAGCCGTGCAGGTCCAAATGATAGACTAACATAACGTGGTGTAAAATCATTCCTTGCCTGTGAAGTGGATGTGCGAGGAGCCATCCGAATGATCTCTTCAAGGCTTATAGATTCCTGACTGTCACCGGATGTTTCACCACTGAGAGTTTCTAATCTTAGTGCCGATGTTTCTACCCTAGCCATGCTACCAGATTCTTGAGAAGAGAAACCCTCGTGCTGACCACTTTTCTCTCCATTGAAGAATGTGCTCAATGTCTTTTCCACCGGATGCGACGTGAAGACTCTAGACTCTTTGCGTTTCCCCCTGCGTAACTGTTTGCGTTTTGCAATTGTTTTCAAGAATCTTTTTGGAAATGTTCCACCTTGTTGCTTTGAGCTCAAAATGTCTTTGTGGCAGGGAGGAGGAATAGAGTCAGTAGATTTCAAAGCACTTCCCTGTACATCATCAGCTCGTATAGCCGCCGATATATTATTTATTCCCTCTCCCGAATCTTCGCAGATTAGCGAAACAGGCGGGTGAACAATCGGAGATGGAATTGAAGCCGTAGCTACTTCATCACTAGCAGTGACGATTTCACTTTTGGAAGTGCGAACATCAGGAGTTTTTAGCGCTTGAAGGCGTCTTCTCGAAGGATTAAATCTATTCATTTCAGGAGTTGTTTGTAACACTCGTTCCAATTGAGCAGTAGTCATACCTCCTGCAAAAGGTGAAGTGATGGGTTTTCGCAATTCGCTGCTCGTAGGCGTATCTAGTTGCACCATCGTGATATTTTAGACTTGTAAAAGAATTTCCGACAATCATGCCTCATTGCAGGTTTGAATTGAGAACAATGATAACTTTGATCATATTCTTTGGTAATAGAAGGTATTGATGATTGTAGGAAAAAGAAACGGTTTAAAGTAAGAGATTTTATTTGGGAGGAGAGAATTGAAAAGATATCGATGACATAGCACGAATCTAAGTATATTGGGAAGGCACGTTGCCACTGATTGTTGGTACCTCGCGAATCGTCCCTTCCATTTTCACCAAATGAGAAGGAACGTGCTAGCACCCAGCCCAACATCAATTGATCTCGACCCAGCTTTATATGTCCCGTAAATAGATAATTCGTGGTCAAATTAATTTGATTTGCCTATCTGAACACTATGATTGTGCGAAGAAGAACGACACCGCGCTTTCCTCAAAATCGTGGTGGCTTTTAGTGCTGTATGTAGTATCTACTTCGAAAAAATATTCTTTTCACTGCGTAGTATATCCAGCAAGTCCACCGGTCTTCAAGGTCATCCGAAAAGCCATTCTCCCTGTCATGAACGCCCCTGGACTAATAAACAGTAGATGAAATAGAAAACATAACAATATACAACCCATGTCCAGCGTGATCACTTTAAAAAGCGCCAAACACATATGGAATTATTGCACTGCGATTTTTTATCAGTACTGTATCCGAAGAAAAGCAAAATTAATAAAACTTACCCAATTGCCAAAGTAGCACTCAATCCAATCAATGCCCGAGTCTTCACCCTCTCCTTTCTCAAATCGGCCGCTACCTTGACCTTCTTAGCTGGAGCTTGTGAAGGCTCTTCTTCGTCATCCACGTCTGCCTCAAACTCTTCGGCTTTTCTCTTCACTTGCTTCGAGCGACTGGGTATAGCTGCGTCATGCTTGACGGCAGCATCCACCATTTCTTTCGCCTTGGCAATCATAGCTTCAGTATCCTCCGGGAGGGAGAGATCTGGTGAACCAGCTGGCATCTCCACCTGAACATGAGTGTGGGTCGTCTCAACATCACCGTTAACCTCAACATCAGTGTCAACTTTGACTGTGACCTTTGGCTCCGAGACTTCGCTTGATTCTTCCTTCTCTGACTCTTTCACAGGCTCAGAAGCTGTGGATTCTGCGGATTCCGCGGGTTCTGTCGTCTCTACCTTCTGCTTCTCGGCCTCAACAACTCCGTTTTCCTCAACTTGTTCGAGTACATTGTTGGCGGTCTCGGTAGGCTCCAAACTTGCTAGCCTAGCGCTTGGTTTGCGTGCTCTTGCAATCTTACGAGGAGATGTAGATGCATATTTGCTGGGTGATGCGGATCGACGAGGACGGCCACTTTTTGTAGTCGGTGCGGTAAGGGTCTCGGGAGGGGCGATTTGAGGTGCCTCTTCTAATAGTAGCCTTGGTGCGGGAATTGGAGCGAGATCTTTAAAGTCAAACTTTGGAGGTGGGACAATTGATTTAGTTGTCTGGTCTTTAGTTGGGTTAACTTCAATGGGCGCGTTGTCAAGGAGAGCTTTGATCCAGGGCAGGATTTGGTATTCTTCTGCAAGCTCGAGCGCATGGTGAGGTGGGATCCAAACGTTCCCTGCGGTCTCATCTACAGAGGTTGTTGGCAGGCTCTTAATATAACGACGCTCCATTTCCTCTTCCGCGGCCTCCGCGTATGGGAATGTGGCTTTAAACATTCCGGTCGCGCTGATATAGCCATCACTGCTACGGCGCATAAGAAAGTACGAGGCGGGCGAAGGCTTAAAGATACCACTGTGAATTCCTTTAGGCAACGGAGCACGCAAATGCGCGTAGTCGAAAGTGCCCAAGTTCTTTGGCCGCGTAGAGTTCGAAGTATTGAGTTGACCTGTCTTTACAGCAAGATCCGTCTGACCCAATCTTCTTCTAGCAACCAAAGTTTCATCTGCGACGGTTGTTAGTTTTGGTCCTCAAACCATCAACGCGACTGGCGCATCATCTTACAAGATGGGATTTCTGAGGTCATCAAAGGATTGACCTTTGGGGGTAAGTGTCGCGAAGCAGGCATCGCGATAGTAACGGACTTGACGATAACCGGCTCAATAGTAACTGGCTCGAGAGGATGGCGATATGGGAGTATCGAATAGACTATTAGATTGGATAAATCCAAAAGTGATAAATACTTCGTGAAGAAGATTTCGTATAAACTGTAACTCTGTTTCGTGGTAACGCGATTAGCAAACATTTCGTTGATCTTTGATTGGGATTAAAGAGAAAATAGGAACAGGATTCCTACATGAAAAACACTTGACACGATTGATACCTTCTTGATGTAGATGTTGCGCGTTGGCTGAAGGAAGGAGTGTACAGTCGTAGTAGTATGTGAAGAAGCTTTGGTCTATTCGCGACGGGACACGGAAGAAAGGTTATCGAAAGAGACCGATTGTATAGTTACCCGCGAAAATAACTGTAACAGTGCCGATACAAGATGCGCACGCCAAAATCAAAATCGATTAACCCCAGATTAACAAATTCAACAACGCAAAGGAAGCAATGCAAGATGATGAAGTATGATTGTGAATGCAGGTGTGAATTATCACCAAGGATTATTGGAGTGGGAATGGAGGTGTACAAGTAGAAAGTACACAGTGTGGGAAAAAGTGGAAGATTGTGCGATCCCTGAGGGCTTGACGACTGTAAGAAGTTAAGTTTGTGAGAGCGGTAGCGGTATTGGTCGTCTTTTGGCTACGAGGGTGGGATTTGGCTGGGCTGGCTGGGGTGAGAGTGCATTACTTGAGAGCCGGAGCTATCATCCTTTCTTCCATATGCGAGCTTCTAGATGATATGATATAAAGTCACATTTGTAGATGATCACACACACACCGAACTGCATGGTGAGCTGGACAGAATTACCCTATTGAAGTTTTGAGGATGAATAAAGTTTCCGATTTATTATTTATTAATAAGTACTAGGTATTCTTTTACTAGGAGACGATGCTCGATTGATTTAAATTCATCGGTTGATTTTAATTTTCTACTTTTCATACATCGTGTTCCTACTGTTGGTGTGTATTGATGTCGGTCAATACCTATTTGAGCTTGACCTTCAAACTCATAGGTTAGGTAGCTACTAATACCTACCTAGTAGCTTGAAATCCAAAGCTCTCTCAAAAATCCAACTCACTAAGGAAGAGGCTGTCTGCTGGCTTGGAACTTGGGTGAAGTTAATAAAGGAGACACTTACCGACCGGTATTATTACCTACTGGGCGAAAAAGGAAACGAAAGGAAGGGCTTTCCTGGAGTCAATGCGCCAAAGTACGTACTGTAGGTAAATTGCGGGGATGCCCCTTTTATGAAGAGTATGAGTATATCACGTGGTGTGATATTTCGTTGTTTATCTGGAAGCGTTCACTAATTTCCAATGTTCCAAATCCAAATACAATTCTAACATTTCTTTGAAGACGCCTATTCAATTTGATTGATCTTCCTTTAACGCATTTTCCCTCCTCTAAAGTCCAATAACATCGCAAAACTCGACTGATTCAATTTCGATACTCTCCTTCTCATTGTCACGAGATTCTTGCATATTCCGCAACTTGGTAAGGATCATAGCTTAAGCCCCACTAAGCTGCATTTCGATTGCCAACACCGTTGCTGTATCAAAGCTGCGGCATCCACAAACTCAACAGCTTTTAAATTTCTGTGTTCGGAATCTATTCTACAGATCTTCCTCTTTACTCACCAATCCTTTCTTGTTACACTTAATACCTTCTAAATCTACCATAACATATCAAACATGGCGGACCAACAAGATAATGACCTCTTGCCAGAGACAACTGATGGTTTCAAGGTGGGGGAGAAGAAGACTCTAGATGAGTATTCCAAGATGGGTATGTTCTAAACCCCTTTCATCCTGTCTTCTTTTGTTGCTTTCCAGCTTCTCCTGTTATCTCTCTTCGGCCGTATTTACTCAGCAGTACTTTTGGAATATTCTTGGCTCAACTTGAGTCAAGAGTCAAGTTCACCCCTCCAGCTGATACCCCGCACTCGAGGCGGTCTGGGGCAAACAATATAGAATGATGACAGGAGATCAAAATTTGGATACATTTTCTATGATATCTAGAGTCTACTTGATCGAAACAACTGAACTATGTACAATAGTTTGTACAAAATTAGTTGTAAATATTTTAGGGTTGTCACACCAACTATGGGGGTTAAGAAACAAGGGTACCTTTTGACACCCATGGGCTTCTTGATTCCGTCAAAGGTTGGCAAGGAGCTTTCTATCTGACTGTGAAAAGCAGAAGATCTGAAGGTGTGAAGTTAGTGCACACATGGAAATGCTGTACTGCTTTATATCTCCTGTTCTCAATAACTCCTGTCTTCTACGTTCGCATACAAGCAAGATCTGATGTACTCTGATCAGTTCATGCCATGAAACTTTATTGTAATTCTGATATAGAATATTTACTGACAGCCTCCCTTCAATGCAGATGCCGAAGACGAATCTCTTCAGCGCTATAAGGAATCCCTTGGGCTCGGTGGTGGTGGGAAGGACCTCAGTGACCCAAATGATCCTCGTGACTGCATCATTCTCACTCTTGAGATGAACTCTGAAGGTCGTCCTCCAGTCAAACTCGAGCTTTCTACACCTGATGCTCTCAATACCTTGAAGGATCATCCTTTCAAGATCAAGGAGGGTTCTAAATTCAACCTTACTGCCACTTTCAAAGTTCAACACAACGTGTTGAGTGGTCTTCAATATGTTCAAGTCATTAAGCGCAAGGGCATCAGGATCGATAAATTACAAGAGATGATTGTAAGAGCCTCTCCACGTCCCGGTGCCTACCCAATGCATCATATGCTAACCAGCCAACAGGGAAGTTATGCACCCAACACTGATAAGAATCCTGTTCACACCAAACGATGTAAGTCCTTTTGACACCTACCTAAAAATCCTATTAGTAACCAAACTCTCAGTCGCCGACGAGGATGCCCCAACCGGAATGATGGCCCGAGGTCACTACACCGCTATTTCCACCTTCATTGATGACGACAAGAAGAAGCATCTTGAATTCGAGTGGTCTTTTGACATCACCAAGGACTGGTAGATCCCCCAGCTACTCCACCTCCGGTCTTCTACCTTTCGCCTCTCATACTGTAATCGCCTCATTTGACACAGATCCATTTTTCATATCACATAGTAACTCATACGACAACTTTGCGACATACCTTTACGCGCTTGCGATTTGGACGGATACATACCTTATGCACGACTTTGCTTTCATGTTATGGCTAGGAGAATAGTCGATCATTTTCTTCCCTACTTGTTTTTTACCCCTGCAAATCGACGTTTTGGACGGAAAAAAAAAGTTATGGACGGATGGTCAAATGAATCACGAACTGAAGATGCCTGGGCATATCATGCAACTAACTGATTTTGGATGGTATGTACGGATGAAATATGGACTTGAGAAAGTATATCTGTGGTCGTTTGAAAGCATCCTTTTCCTGCAGGCGCGCATACATTATTTTTAAATTCAAACAAGACTCATTCACTTTTTCTAAAGTATAGAATTTTCGCATCCCATTGCTCTTCCTATCTCATTTATTTTGGATGGGATGAACAGAATCAAGTTACACAGCTGGTTTTGTGCTTTTGCCTTCATTCATGGGTATCTTCTCCTGTTCCTATGAAATTTGATTTTACAAAAGCACAATCCATAGTTGTAAAATGGCATACATTATATCATGATTACAGCCCAGTTCGTGTAGTGCAGTGTCTTGGCATATAATTAAGAGTAATCATGCAGCGTAGTATCGCGTGACTACTCTTCGCATGGACTTTTTGGCATGAGAACTGGGCGAATTTAAGATAATAACTTGACATTACAGCGAATCGCCATTTCTCAACGTTTCTGCACCAACTCTTCTTCAAAGACTTTTAATAACTCCTTCCATGATCTCGAGTAGTGGCGTTGATTGATGATTCGAGAAGTGGCGTGTCGAAAGAAAAACAGGATGTAGTGTCTATGACCGGCTTTCGAATTGAATCACAGAAAGTAATCTGGCAGCGTACTACCATCAGCCGTCTTGTCCTGCCCTGCTTGCTGCATTTCACCTTTATGCTGATCATTTTCTGGCGCGGCCGCAAATACGTTGAAGAACCTCTCCCCCGTATCACTGACTTCCAGGACACTTGCCATATTCCCGCATCGGTAACAGTAATTGGGAGCGCTCCACACGGTACTTAACCGATCGTCATAGAGGACCTGATAGCCTTCTTGGCAGAGTTGATGGGCGCGTAATATGTGCGACATTTTGTTTACTTCGAGGAATTTTTTCACAACTTGCGCGCCGAATGTGTAACCAGCGCCGCGGGGTGAGAGGGAGAATTCGTCGCGCTCTGGGTCGGGGTCAGACCAAACTAGGTCGGCCATGGGTCCTTCGTGAGGGATCTCGCGGAAACGGTCTATAATTTTTATTTGGTCGATAGAGTGTATCGAAGGAGAGAGACCTGCAGATAAATGTCAGTATGGGCGCAAACTCCCCGAAAAGGGAATCTCTAGCCGCATAGAGCGGACCAGATCAAGCTGGTGTGGACCATACCTCCATGAACACAAAATATCTGATCATTTATGACCACACTCAATGTAAGAAAGTCAAACATATCCGTAAAGTGATGCCATACATTCGCATTCCCATACTTCCTGGAGCACTCCGTATAGAAGCCGTACGACTGAGTGACTCCCCTCGATTCATGATTTCCTCGTATTAAATGAACGCGATGCGGGTATCGTAGTTTAAGACAGACAAGAAGAGAAATCGTTTCGACGCTGAACATGCCTCTATCCACATAGTCACCTATTAAATAGGCCGTATATTAGCACTGCGGAAATATGTGCAAAGTCAGAATGCGGGGCATACCTAGAAACAGGTAATTTGTATCTGGGCAGAAACCCCCAATTTTGAATATCTCTATCAAATCAAAAAATTGACCATGTATATCTCCCACCACAGTGACGGGTGCCAGCACATGAACCACATTACTCTCTTGCATTAATAACTCCTTCGTCTTCGCGCATATTGCTTCGATAACGGATTCGGCGAGGAGGTTTTTCTTGTAGAGACTTTCTATACATCGGTCGAGATCGACAGAAGCTATAGTTATATATAAGTGTGTGCCCTCGTAGCAGCAAGGTCGTTGTAATCTTACATGGCAGACCGGGCATATTGCCAAAGTTTCAGGAGTTTAATCACCTCTGATTTGCGCCACAGAAAACTAATATTGGAGAATGACAGTTGATACAACCTGCGGTTTCTTGCAAAATAGAATTTTGGCGAAGCAACATTGTCGCTTAAGAAAGAATTCTAAGTCATAACCAAATATGAAAAGGTCAGTAGGCAAAAAAAGGGATGTTGTCACTTATCAACAAATATGTGTGGTGAGCAGAAGGCAGTGTCGGCAGTGGGCAGTGTGGGAAGTGGGTGGGTGGTGGGTAGTGGGCAAGGTATGTACTCTGTACAGAGGAGTATGTACTAGGTAGTTGATTATCAAGATTATGCTTGTGTTGGCTTGGACGACTCGCCCAGATAGGTGGATACAGTTTACCGTAAAAATGAATGAACCAGCTGGCATGAAAAGATCACCGTAGCTAGTGGAATAATCGTCTAAACTAGCGTGATCTGAATCCCAGCAGCTAACTGCATAGGAAAATTGACATCTTTTGATCTTTTGGTCTCTCTTACGGATTTTCCTACCAGTACCAGTCCATACAATTACCATCAACAAGCAAAACCAATCCAATCCAAAATCAAAGTCTCTTCATTTCCATTTCCACTCCCATTTCCCTTCCTTCATCTCCCATTCCAATCAATATCCAATATCTGCCCTACTTACCTCATTTAACACTTTCGTAATTATTGCCTTTACTTTACCCATATCAAGTCAGTAATACCTAGTACCTACACCTACACCTACCTACCTACCTACCTACGTCGACCACAACCAACATCAACATCAACATCAACATTTTTCCCTTTCTCTATTTTCAAGAATCAGGAAGAGGGAATTTAATCCACATTCACAATTGCTGATCTCATAACCCTAATTATTGACAAAGTTACTTTTGGAAGTAAACATTCTTCTCTCTTCAAGGCATACACATTCATTCGTTCGTTCATTCTTTTGGTCAGCTCAAGTCAGGTCACATTATAAGGAAAACTTGTCATATTTGATTTTTGCTACACTTCTCCATTATCCATTTCCAATCCCTTCTGCATGTGGATTAGCTGGGAATAGTGACCCTAGCAAGGTACTTACTCCGTACAGTACTTCCTTTTGACTTATTTATTACTGTGGAGTCGGGGGCCTGCATTTTCATCCTTGAGTACGGTCTTTCACGGTATCGTTGCACAACGTCGCTCTCTGAACATTCAATTTCGCGGACAACATAAAATCCCTTTTCTATCCATCATCAAATTCATCGATGCTTTTCGTCATCGCAAGCTCAATCGCAAGGGTCAGGATAACAGGAAAACACTAATAAGCTTATTCGCTTCCCCGATATTGCTATTCGTGTTTCTGTCGCGTCGGAATACTTGTCTATCTATCCAGCAGTGATCCCATCTACTTGGTCCTTTCGACTTAAGCTCAACTCGGCGTCGCGCAATTTGTCCCGCCCAATTCATGACTTGTTAGTAAAATCAGATCCTTTCTTTCGGAGGGTGCATTATGTTGGGAAATTGGTCTCAGAGCGGTCCTCAAGGGCCTCAAAACTACAACAAAAACTACAATGCTCCTATACCTGCGCCGCCTCGTGGGCGTCCCCCAATCTGCTTCACGTGTGGCCAAGAAGGTCATTATGTCAAAGATTGTCCAAAACAAAATCAAAATAGTCAAGTGTAAGTGTTGAGCTCTTCCTATGTCTTCATAAATTTCTTCCTGTATCCTCGTCCTAAGAGTGAGGCTAATGGTAATAAGTGCTATGGCTGCTCCTCAGGCAGCAAATACCAATGGGTATGGGGCAACATCACAAACGAAGCAGTGGGCCAATGTTCAAAATGGCCAGATGGGTTCCAAATATGCTCCCTATCCTGGTTCTGAAAGTGCTCCAATGTCACAATTTACAGACCCTGGTCAAAATTCTCAATTCAATGGGGCGTCTATATCTGCTCCCTATGCAACAAATCTACCTTATCAACAACATCCCAGTCCACATTCATCACAGCAAGAGTTCCAGCAGCAAGGTTTCCAACAACAGAATCACCAACCACAAGGGCGTTCCCATCACGCCTATTCTAATTACCACCAGAATAAGCCGTACGAACAACCTTTCGCCAATGGAGCTGACTATAACCAACAAAATCAACAGCAAAACGGATCTCAAGGCTATCAAGCTCCGTACAATCAATATTCCCAGTCAAATTCACCACAACAATATGGCCCACCAACCCAATCTCAGAGTGGACAGCAATTTCCTTCCTCCTCCGTCCCAACCACACCCTTTCAACATCAAAATAATGGTTACACTCAAGATTACAGTAACCTAGGCCGATCAGCATCTTACCAAAGTCAAGGCACGCCAAGCCAAGGGCAATGGAATGGTTCACCGCCATCAACGACTTCTTTGAATGGATCACAACAACAGCAAGTCCAGGTGCAATCAAGTTCTGGTTTTCATCATGAGTTTAGGAGATCTCAATCACAGCAGTCCCAGCAAAGTGGAAGTCGCATGGGATCTCAACAAGTCCAGCAGGGTGAAAGTCGGTCCGGCTCTCAGCAGCCTCCTATCTCAACCCCAGAAGTGAATAAACGTGGGTTGTACATCCCTCGATCTAAAAATACTCCACACACTGCCCCCAATGAAGTTTCTTCACAACCTGTCGAGACACCGCGAGCTTCTTCAAGAGCTTCAAGCGTGGCTCCTACACCGTATGGTTCGCCTACTTCAAGAAATAATGTATCTGAATGGGATGGACATCCAGCCGATATGAAGGAAGACGGTGATCGGACTGACGAAGAGAAACAGTTCAATTGGGATTACAAAAAGATCTTCATGGCTGCAGGCGAAAAACATGAAACAGTTGCACTTGCGCAACCTTTAGCTAATAGATTTGATATGACCCCTGTCCCTCTTATCGATAAGAAATCAACCATTACAATCTCGAGGTACGCAAGAAGAGAAAACCTGAAGGAGTATACGCAGAGCGCTAGGAAAACACCTCAGTGGCCATACTTACAAGAAGATCCAACTTTCCAGGACTTCAAGACTGAAGATGACCCGATACCTTTCCAAGAACTTGATGCTTGTATGAAATTGAGGCATGGCGATGCATATGTATCTATTGCAGCTCGAAAGGCGACTGCTGCGGTTGTACCACGTACGGGTAAGCGTAAACCCAGCACGTCGGAACAGGATAATGTCAATGATCAATTACAAGCCGATTTTCCAACATTGCAAAACAACAAACGTCAAAAAGTTGACGATCAATTGTCAAAATCTGCGGATGGCCTGCCTAGATTTAGCGATGATAATACAGAAAACGAAGCTCCATCTGTTGCTGAAGCACCCGACGATATCTGGGCTCCTCAGGCGGGCGAGAGCGCCGATCCAACTGAGGCGTTGCTGGCATCTTTAGGTGTTTCTGGTGCTCCGAAGCCGGTTGAGCCTGGACCACCGGTCATGATTCCTATTGAGGAGTTGCAGCAGCCGATCTACAGTCCCCAGCAACCTCCTTATGAGCCACAGCAAACTTCCTACAGTAATCAAGCTCCGTATATTCAGCAACCTCCATATAATCAGCAACCTCCATATAATCAGCAACCACCATTCAATGTTCAGCAGCAAACGCCATACAATCAACAATCACCTTTCAATGCTCAGCAACCTGCTTTCAATCCTCAACAGCCTCCTTATAATGTCCAGCAACCTCCATACAGCCAACAACCTCTCTTCAATACACAGCATCCTCATTTCAATGCTCGGCAACCTCCCTACAACCAACAGTCACCCTTTAATGCCCAACAACCTCCTTTCAACCCTCTGCGGCCTCACTACAATGCTCAACAACCTTATAATTCCCAGCGGCATCCTTTTAATCCTAGCATGGCAAATCAAGCTTTTAGACAAGAACCAGGTTATGCTAACGCTCTTCCTTCATTCTCCGGACCACAAGTCTTTAATCACCAGCACATTCCTCCTCCCCCACCGCCCCCACTGGGAGAGGAGCCTATGTTCGACCCATGGCCAGAGCACAATGTTACAACAACGCCTCCTCCCACTGACCGCGCGGAAAATGATAAGGAAAATGGAAAGAAAGGTGCCGAGGAAAATGTCACGCCGGAATCCCCTTTGAGCCCCACCTCGTTGGAAATACTCGGAAAAATAAATAAAGAGCCTGTAAAGCCACGCAAAATCGTACGAGTAATCAGTGGCAAGAAAGGCAAAGAATCTCAGCGTTTGTCTGAGGAAGCTGTGCCGAAACTTAAAAGGGCTGCGCCAGTGGTCGATGCAGCTTATAGGTAAGGCTTAAACCTTGGCGTTGTCTACATATGCTAATATATAACTTTGCAGTCGCCGTTGGTAGCTGACTTTTTCATTTCCTCCATGGGCATTTATTCGGTCTTGGTCAGGTAAACAGCATATAGTTTGCAAAAGAGTCTTTTGGATCATGCAAGCCTTCAAGTAGTCGGTTATCTATCAAAGCTCTTTTTCTCATTCTCTGTACAAGTAAAAGTCACATGCATACTGAGGCGTTATTCGGGGCTTTTTTTCTCGGGAGTTTAGGCTTGATTTTCAGTTGATGGTTTCCTGTACAGTGTATTAGTCATATCGCATACATCGATACATTTATCACATTGCAGGAGCCAAAAGGATAATTGAATTTAGAAGATTCATTCTAGACGGAGACTCTTCAGTGAGATCCGGTCGTTCTGCCTAGGCTACTTGTTTTTCAAAGCAGACACCAGGCTCAAAGATGTGGAGAATAGGACAATCAGTAGTATCTAATGCCAAGCTACTTGCTGTGGCTAATAGTAATGCCAGAGGGCTTTTTGGTCCCTGGTTCATCATCAAACAATGATCTTTTAATTCCACATTCATTGATATTACTCTAATGTTGTTGTGACTAAATATTTTCATGCCTGCGTAAGATGTATCGTGCGAGAGCTAATCATAAGCCTCCTAGTGTAAGGCCATCCATCATCAGTTAATGATGTATTATAGATGTTAGCGCAGCCAGTGGCTCGCGACGGGATATCACTTATTTGACGAGTCTATCGCGCTCCCCATCATCATCATCATCGCTACTCTCTTCCTCTTCTTCCTCTTCCTCAGATTCTTCCTCTCCAGATTCCTCTTCTTCGGTTCCCCCGGATTCTTCCTCGTCATCTTCTTCATCATCACTTTCCTCTTCTTCCGACTCGGCTAGCCAGTCATCAAGTGTTTTCTCCTTCCCTGGAGCTGTACTAGGGCCAGAACCTCCAGCATTAAACCCATTCGTCCTAGATGGCGAAACCCCAGGCCTGAAATCTTTCACCGCACTATCCAATATCTGTCCTGCAGTCAGGACTTTCTTTTCTTCATATTCATTCCGAGCGGAATCAGGTTCACGCAAAGATGGATCTGGCTCAGATCCGGCTGCTACCCATGGAGGTAGTGCCTCATAGCCCTTTAATCCATGCATACCACCCTCGTCGCCAACGACGAGACTGGCGCTTCCAAGAGTAAAGCCAGTGCGGCTTTCGGAGGGACTAGGAGTATGTGGGATGGGCTTAGGAGCAAGAAGCATGAGCGATGCAAGTTGAGTGGATGATGGGATGGCGAGGAGAGATTTGTAGAGACGCGTACGGTCGCGGAGGTCGTATGAAGTATCGTAACGGGCAAGAAGGAGGATGTAGTTCCAGAGGATGACGATGGGGTGATCAGGTTCGGATTCCGGTTCCGGAGGCGGGGAGAAGGAGGTTTGTGGAGGTGAGTCAAGGGATGCGAATCCTTCATTTTCTTCCTCGATTCCGGCGTAATTGTGGGAAGGTTGAGAAGCTGGTAAAGGTTTGGGAGGTTCTGGTTCTGGAGCATTCCGGTTCAAATGATGTAGATATACTTTAGCAGCTAGAAGAACAATTTGTAATTTCGCAGGCTCTGCTTCATCAGCAAAGCCTTTAGCCAAGATACGAAGAACATCAGGTGCGATATTATTTTCTCCATCAAGGCCGGCGAATTCTCCCACGAGCCAAATAATAGTAGCTCGAGCCCTGGGATTTGTAGCTGTGTCTAGATTTTTGGCTAAGCGAATGACGGTATGTGTATGTGATGTTGGATCCTGTTGTATAAGATGCCTGATTACAGTAAGTGACTCTGCGACTAGGTTTCCATCTAGACTGGTAATTTGCTTCAACAATAAACGTAAACATCTTGCCGATGTTCTAGAATCACTTTGTGCACATCGACCAATAGCCCTCACTGACTCTCTCACCAATTCTCGATCCGAGCCGCGGGAAAAATGTTCCAGTTCGTTGAGTATTAGGCTCTTCATGTAAGCATCACAATGAGGGAATATCAGGGTAAGTAGTTCAAGTTTGAGTTCCCATACCTGTGGGAGATCGGTTGATCGGACGAGAAAATGAGATGCGTATTTTACGAAAGCCTCGGGGCGCATGAGGCACACGGAGACGATGTTGTACAGTGCTATGTGTTGAATATCTGAGGGGCCGCGTAATAGAGCAATAAGAGGACCAATACAATGATTTATAAAGTCTGGTGTTCCGAGAGCCACATAGCAGCGGGATACAGCTACCACGACACCAGAATTGCGGGATTGAAGAAGAGGTCTGATGCTTTTCAGGAGAAGCTCGAGATCTGGGTCGAGAACTTGGACCGTTTCGCTGGTTCCTTCGGTGTCTTCTTCTTGTTCGGCGTCAGAATCGGCGTAGAAATTTTGTTGGTTTCCGTTGCTTTTGAAGGTGGTTTTGCGAACGCGCCGGGTGCGCTTGGGGAAAGATTTGCGAGAATAGAGGGTCATTAGGTGGAGTGTTGCCATTTGTGACCATTCGTCCATGTCTACTAGCTTTTTTACAAGACCTCTATAATGCTTGTGAATAAGGTCTAGGCGATCGGGACATACTTCCAGAAATGCAGTGACTGCTGCGCCGGCTACATAGTATTGTTTGTCCCCAAGTAATGTCGATAAGTAGTCTAGTAGCTGCGGGAGAGTATTCGGATCTAATCTATAGCACTTCGGGATAGCTAAAGCTGCCGCCTTCCTAACATATGGACTCATATCTCCTAATCCTTTCTTAATGGCCAGCGATACGATTTGACTGATAACAGGCACACGAATTCCAGACATAGTTTTGAGTGCCAGGGCTCTGACTTGTGGGTTTCCATCTGAAAGAGACTTTTGAATAGTGTTTATAGAGAGGAGAGCTAGGTCGGGCTCTTGTTCCGCGTGGTTCAGAAGATAGATGTAAACCAGCTTTTTGATCTCAATATTCGGAGATGCGACGTTCTTTACGACGGAGGAGAAGAATGTGAGGCATGGTTGGGAACGGTACATCATCTGCGGGATCTGTTAGAGCGTATCTCTGTACTTTCAGGCCTAGAATTCCACTTCGTGTCAAGCTGGCAGAAATGCGCATCGATAATCGGGAAAACATACAGAGATGACCTTCCTCAACCCTTCCAACACCTCTCGATCATGTCTACTATCCAATAATTTCTTAATCTGCTGGGGCGGCAATGTCTTCAGAGCCCCTGCTCCTCGAGAGCTCCTCGCAGATTGCGCAGCATCGAGCGTGAGTTCCCTCGCTATTGTTGCTGTTAGCATGAAATCATTGTGCCACATCGTCGCAAATTTTTTATTTTAAAGAGTAGAACGGGAAAAGAAATGTTCATACCACTTTCCAGCAAGCTGGATATTCTAGATATGGATTCCATGTCATGGACGACGAAATGAGATTACAGAGGAACATGATCAATGGGGACTTGTAATGGTGGGGCTGTAAGCGATTGTTGATTTGGCTCCGCAAATATGCGGATTGCATCATTTGATAAGTGACAACCTTGAAGATTTAATCCTTTGTTTCCCTCATGATTTATTGTTTTCTCTACATATTTATTGATAATTAAATTCTCGTGGTACATATGTCGGAGAATACGTTTTACTATGGATCATTAACATTTAGCACTAATAACTGCAGCTCCATTCTCTAGGAACAAATATCATTGTCGCACCCGACGTCAAAGAACGATACTGCGCTCAAAAATGTCACACCCACCTATTGCACTTCCGCCCGCTCTTCCTTCTGAACTCTTGACTTGGATTTTAAATCATAGTGCTTATCCCACCACTATCTTGATCTGTAAATCTCGCGCGGCATTCGTCTCCTCCCTCCTGGCAGACATCACCTCGAACACCTCATTACCACCAGCATCCTCCAACGACATACCTTCCTCTCCTCCATACCCAATTCGCACCACTGCTCCAGGTGAAACACCCGCTCATTCGCTCCTCGTCAAAACACTCCATCAAATCTCCATCTCCCGCCATATTTCCTTGCTTTATGTCCCTACGACCTCTCATCTGCGCGCCTACCTCTCCGTCCTCTCCCCGGAGACACCATCGAAGGTTGAAGCCCCGCCGGATCAAAAATGGGATAAACTGGGTACGAAAAGGGTTATGATTGTTGTGTATGGGTTAGTAGAGCTACATAGGGATACGAGCGAATGGAGTGCCCAGGGGTTAAATAGGAGTTTGGCGGGCCTTGTGGACATGGGTGGAAGGCATAAGAGAGCTGTTGTGTGTGTAGAGGAGAGGGCCAATGAAACGAGGAGAAGTGCCGAGTCGAACTTGTATGGTGAAGGCGATGGTGATTTTGAAGGTACAAATAATGACGGGGACGGAATGGGATCGGATGAAAACAGGCGACGAGATGAAAGAACCTGGAAGGGATGGGATGAGAAGGTTCCCATGCTCAATGGAAGTGTGAGGCGTGCTGGGTTGGAGAGTGAAGATAGCGGTTGGAGTGGGAGAACTGTAGAGGTTGGGCGGATATTCGCGAGATGGTTTGATTTCCGTAAAGCAGAGTGGGATCATAGCACATAAAAATGGAGAAAGAAATACATCTTGGAGGTCATTATCATGCTTAATCATTAGGTATACCCAACGCCACCAGCCGCTTCCCCAATCCCCTGACCCTGTCATACCCATTCATTACCATGATATCCATGATTGCTAGTCCAACATAAAATCCAAAAAGTGTCCCTGCAAATCAAATAGACTGCTCCATTTCCGTGATGTATAGCTTGATATGCGAGTCCATCTTTAAGAACTCGTCATGCGCACTGTGTATCTCGTTTTCGATATTCTCTTTCAAGTCCGCCATCTATGATGTGTCAGTGAACCTGCATGGTATTCTCAAAGGTTCTAATATCCATACCTTCTTTTCTGTTTGCTCTATCCTCACTTTCCTCCTCTCCATCTCCCTCCCTTTTTCGTTTCTCTCTTCTGTGAGCTTTCTGTGCACAGCCCTCAATTCTTCCATTCTCTCTTTAGCACTCATAGCTTTTGCTTTGCTGCCGTCTCTCAATTTCTCTGTCCGCTCGAGATGTTTCGATAATTGACGCTGTAGCAAAGCTTCGGTTCTTTCCACCTCTCGTACATTATTCGTTCTCGCACCTATTGCATCTTGTTGTCTCGCCACTTTTACGTTTTCATCCTCCTCCTTGGCCAATTCGATCGAAATCTCATCTAGAAGTTTCGTACATGAAACTACATCAGTAGATACTACTGTGAACGTATCGGTCGAAGTCTGCAGGGCACGGGCTCGTCGATCAAAGGCATCAATTTGCGCCTTGTCCGTATTCAGTGCATTACTCAATTCCGTCAGGGAAGCCTGCAGGGCAGCTGGTGACTGAGTCACATATGGTTGTAGCTTCGAGCTTTCTTGCTTCAGTTCAATGGTCGCAGCAGTTTTTTCCTCCAAAACAGCAGTCATTTCCTTCTTCTTCTTTGTGAGTCCTTCAAACCGTCGGGCTATTTTCTCTTGGCTTTGACGCAGTTCCCGGAGCCTTTTCTTCAACTCCTCATTGCGTTTTACTTTTTCCGAAATATGTACCTCCATCGCCCTGCGGTTCCGCTTCAACTCATCCAAGCGGCTTTCCATCTCTTGGTTCTCCATGTAGAGCGTTTCGATCCGGACCTTCGTAGTTTCAGCCTTGTTGAAGTGTTCATCAATAACTTGCGTTTGACTTTCTCTGAAGCGTACAAAATTGATGATATAAGAGAATATCTTCACTAAGCGATCGTGCGTTGGTTTGTATAAATCCTGAAATGAGAAGTCCGTAATGCCACATTCAAAGAGCAATTTCCGTAGACTGACGTAGAAACCCATGAGATTTCTTGTTTCTGCCGGCACTATGTCTGGGTAATCTTCACATATATCCTCGGATGCTGCACGCATAGCAGGGTCGACTGTATCGCGGGTGGTGTTCATAAGAAGCTCTGCGAACCATTCAAAAATCATTTGAATTTGGAGAGGGTTTGGCTTTAAGAGATCCGCCGCCGTGAAAGGCACCCCAATATCGCTTATACATCCTGCAATCTCTTTGTCGGGCTATCATAGTTAATGAGACTTCAATGCGGTCATGATGTAACTATCTTACCAGGCGCATGAATGAATCGCTCTCTTCTTCCTTCTTCTTGCCTCGATTTTGTTGTTGCGAGCTGGGCGCAAGACTCATTCGTGGATTGTAAGACATGTTTATCTGATTGTTTCTATCTATGGTAGGGTTGAAGTTCATAGGCTAGAAGTTGTAATCTGTTTTTGTACTTTTGTATGTTTTGTTATATTTGGTCCTGCCTCGTTGTTTGAAAAAGATCGAAAGCAAGTAAACAAACGCACGGAGCAACCCCAGCGACCGCCGATAAGATTAGATTATATATCACGTGATCGGACCAAGCTCAAATTTCAAATTCCGATGAAAGTTTACGAAATCCATTGAGAGTAATAATGGGCCTTTAGAATTTAATGAGTAATGCTTATTAGCCAACAAAAGTTGAATTGAATTACATAATATATCTGAGTCAACTGATCGTGAGCTTTTTAGCAAAGTCTCAATGTAGCCGATCCTCCGAATGGCATCTCTAGTCTAACGGCCTTCAAGTCAAGTACCTCATTTCCAGACCAACCTGTAACGATACTGTACTAAAGGCAGCGGCTGCCTAAGGTTTCGTCTGGTTGGTAGTTGTGGGTTAAGGCTTTATCACTGGTCTTCACTTGGAAGTGAAGTCGTTACTAGATCAAGTAGAATGTAGGTAAACTAATTGATAACTAAGTTGAGCACGAAGCTCCTATACTAAGAAACTATTCTAACTATATACTCGTTGTTTCCTTGAGTGCTAGCTATGCTAGCTGGCTAGCAGAGCTAGCATGTCACGTGATCTCCTATTGGCCTCAGAACACTAATCCTGGGACAATTCGTCTCCTGGGATAATATAACTCCTAGGATAATTGTCCTGGGACAAATATTATCCTAGGACTTTTATCCTAGAACGAATAATGTCCTAGGACACTTGTCCTAAGCCATCACAGTTGCCTAAATGGTTTGTCTTAGGATGATTATTATCCTGGGACACATTTTATCCTAGGACACTTGTCCTAGGATTCCTTATCGATAAGGACCCCCTCGGAAACAGCGGCCCAAACCGCCGTACTTGCTTTTATTGTGTTATAATAATCGTGATTCGTGACACTCTGGGACCCTAAGGTCCAAAAGGTCCTCGAGGTCACATGAATTAATGAATCGTGACACAACCCTCTTTTGGATTATTTCAAAGAATGTTATTGTATAACGTGGTTTATCAGCGAGTCGCCACTTTTTCACTTATTCAACCACTTTAAACTTATTTTAATCAACAATTATTGAATCAATTGATTTAAACTATTAAGAATCTAATAATCTAGGGTCTATTATATTATTAGAACAAGTTCTTGAATTGTGACCAGTCTTTCCACATTTACTACAGCATCGATTAGTAGATGATTCCCCATTGGAATTTCCCCTATTTTGACGCTCGTCGCGTCGAATCTGAATATCCACCTCTTGTTGTGATATTATATCTATAGCTTCCTGACCAGTAAGTACTCCTCCTTGACGTAATTGAGTTTTTTTAACGTGTCGACGTTTGCTTAATGCCTCATTTGCCTTCCGAAGCATACGAATCTCTGCACTTAAGAGTGTATTCTCATGAGCTAGTCGTTCTGTACCCTTAGCTAATGCAACTACAGTTTCGAATATAGGTGTAGGAGAGCTTGATTGATGTCGAGCAATTCGAGATTTCACTAAAGTTGATTGTAAAAGAGCTTCAGTTGGATTGTGAGGTGTTTGAGAGACCCAAGAGTTGGCAGATTCCAAAAGGATCGATGGAGGGGTAGGTGTGCGAATTCGAATATCTAATTTCGAAAGCACAGCTTGAGGATCAAATGGTATTAGTCCTGCTCCTCGAAAGCCAGCTTTCATATTCTGAATTGTAATCGATTATTGATATGCAGCTTTGAAAGCTATAAAGAATTCAATCTTAGAAATATGATTGATATATGCCTTGATAAACTCATCAACTTGACAACTATATGAACGTTTGAGTACGCTAAAACATCCAACATCAAGTGGTTGAGTTAAATGACTTGAATGCGATGGTAACTTTACACATATAATGTCATTTGACTTGCAATATGATTGGAAAGGTATCGATTCATGACTTTCATACCCATCCAATACTAACATTCGATATTTGCCCTTTCTTCGTTGACTAGTATATTTATCGAAGTGCTTTAACCATTCTAAACCTGTCTCATTATTCGTCCATTTATTAGAAGTAGGTTTAATAACCCAATCCGCAGGAAAATCGGTTTCGGTATACCAATTGGAAAGATGAACTTGTCCTTGAACTATCAGAAATGGAGGTATAGTTTCACCCTCTCCATTACCACATATAATTGCCGTAGCCCATTCTCGATTGCCTGGTTGTATTGCCTTGTTTCTGCCATTTCTTTCAGAACTAGTTACAACCATTCCAGGGCATATTATACCCATCATAAAGCCGGTTTCGTCGAAGTTGTAGAAATCGCAATCTTGAATACCATATTTCGCCCGCATATTCGATACCAATCCAAACCACTCTTCAATAAGCTTGGGATCTTCGCAGAGAGCTCTTTGAAAGTCATAAACACGACTAAAACGCGTCTTTAATTTTGTACAACGCTTTACGAATCGATGAGCCCAGAGCTTTCCAACTCTCTTCGCACCTCTTGATTCGAGAATATAATTCGCCATATCTTCTACACCACTTAATTTAGGTGCAAATCCTCTTTCATCCATATCGATAATATACTGAATAAGCACCTCTTCTTCTTTTTCAGTCAAATTAAGATTATTTGCTCGAGTTTCCATTCTGTGAATTCGACCGCTCATTCTATCTCGTAATGTAGTTCGAGGGACTTTGTAGATTTTCGCAGCCTTTCCAACTGTAAGATTTTTTGATTTTTGAATAGCTTCAATAGCTAAGATTATTCTGGCCTCTTTTGATTGTATTTCCATAATAATTCGTTGAAATATCGCGTCTTGAAATTGAATGATAAAAGATATTGAAAAAGTGGCGACTCGCTGATAGTGGCGACTCGCTGATAGTGGCGACTCGCTGATAAACCACGTTATATATTAAACTTTAATATCTCAATATTATTTTATTCTATTAAACTGTTACGATAGTAACAACTGACTAATTAGGAGAGCTTGGGCCTTGTGCAAAAGCGATCAGATTTCATCGAATTAATATGTGATCTGGGCCACCTTAAGATCGTATGTGCACGCACTGTCAGAAAGCACGTGACTTGGAGCTTTTGGAGCTTGAGGATCCAAAAGGATCCAAGGGAGCATGAATATCTATATAACCAAGATGGATTTCTTTTGTATAGAGCTTCGTGCTCAAGATCAATCATTTAGTATACTCTACTATTAGTTACGAATTGTATATCATTATTGTCATTACTTTAGGTCCCTGCTTGACGCCTAGTTATAAACTACCTCGAGAGCCTAGAGCACTTCCACATGATTGTGACGGAAATCCCTGCTTTCCTCCCACCCTTATTATATAAGAAACCTCAGGTACATTAACCATGTCCACATATGATACGATTACTCGAGATTAGTATACGATTTAGGTGACCTGAGGATCAGATCCGGACAAGTACTAGGTATCAATGGTTATCGGTAAAGTAAGATCATTGGAGGAATAAATATGACTTCTTTTTGCCTAGCCATTGCGGCTAGGCTATTCATTTGTGTATATATAGAGTAGCTATCCCCATCTACAGGTGCTCTTCACCTGTAGATTCTAAGTTAAATACAATTGCTGGTCTATAAACACCCTTTTGGTCACAATGATCTAGACGGCAAATTTTGTAACATATAATAATATTATCTTTAACATAATAATTGCTTATTATAAAATAATAATATATCAAAATTTTAAATCAATCATTGAATAGTTATTAAAGTATTAAAAATTTAATAAATGAAATTATTTATAATGATATATCTTTTTGAAGTGGTTCGAAGAAGGGTGTTACGAGGTTTGCTGTCTAGATCACGTGGAAGTGCTCTAGGCTCTCGAGGTAGTTTATAACTAGGCGTCAAGCAGGGACCTAAAGTAATGACAATAATGATATGCAATTCGTAACTAATAGTAGAGTATACTAAATGATTGATCTTGAGCACGAAGCTCTATACAAAAGAAATCCATCTTGATTATATAGTCCTTGTGCCTATGATTAACTAGGAATCGTCGTTCCTGGTTGTTCCTAGGAACGTTCGTTCCTCACCGTTCCATCACATGTTTTATGGTCACGTGACATAATAATCGTTTTGGACGTAACAGAGGGGTGATACGAAAGTGGGGTACCCGATTTATAACTTATACTCGACTTCGGTAACCACGGATCATAGGAGTTTTTGCATACCAGGATTAATGCGAAACTCTAAAATATCGTGAGCTCTTTTGAGCCAAACATGCGTCAGGATGGAATCAATCTTCTCATTGCAGTGGTCATGCAGTTTAGTCTGCCAACGACTGGTCCTTTTCTTCCCTTTACTGTTACATTTCCGTATCCTTGTGTCTCTGCATGTTGACTATGTTGAAGTGGGGTTCGATGATGCTTAGAGTGACATCTCAGTCGACGCCTCAGTCGACGCGGCATCTGGCTCGGCCCAGTTAACCTTCGACGTATTCAAGAATTGATTAGGACAGATTCACCCCTCTTACAGTTAGTTGAATTAATGATATCTCTCAGCTGAATACATCACATACGATTTGTCACTGGAAAATGTGCAGAGAGAAAGGTGACGATCGACCTACGAATTAACCAGGACGATGAGGTTCAATTCTGGATCTAATCAGCTCGTCATAAGAGTTCACATGCACAGTGTAGGCTATTTCGGATGCAGAGAACCTGGGGTAGGTATATGCAGGTGGATGAATTAATCCACCGCTAGCTGCATCCGTCTACTGCGTGGTGGTAATCAGTAGCAAGCAGCACCAAGCCACATCGCACTGTGCCTGACAGATATACGTAAATTCTACGGTTTGTGCAATGGCTGGACCATCTGTCAATGTTCCCAACCATCCTCTCTCAACCATCCTGGGCTTATAGTCGCTCAAAACTCTTGTCCTATGATCAGGAAATGTCCGAAAGATTCCATGATCGGTGTTTTGGTGCATATGCACCGCTCGAGTATCCATAAGCTAGGTAGGTATGTAGATACATTCCAATAATTTGGAAGATGAGGGATTTATACAGTGAAACACAAATGGTAACAACGATTTTCTCAGCTCACCAAAACAATCCATCCAATATATATAGGTATACCCCCGAGTGGGCTTTATTATTCACAAATTAAAGTCTGTGGCTTATCAGAAGCATTAACTAAAAGTGTTTCCCACGTTCAGACAGCGGGGTTGAGCGGTGGTTTAGTAATATGAGGTCACCCCTTGCCTTTACTGATGACAGCACGTCTGCATGTGAATAATCCTTACAATTCAACAAAGAACCAAGAACGAGGATCCAAACAAACCGGTGAATGGTAATCATAACAAACCCGTCTTTTTTTCACTATGACCTGCATAGACTCCATTCATCTCAACCCGAGTCTTATCTAGTGCCTTTGTAATGGATTCAAGGTGTAAAATCTTTGTGTAAGCTAGCTATTGGCATGAGATCTCGGTTATTGCCATCTTTCCATCAGTCTTGGAAACTATATTAGTTAGCCCCCTTCCACCATTCCTCAGTTAAAATTATCCAATACTTCCAAGTATCTTTTCCTTTAAGTTTAAGTTTAAACCAGCTGATAGTGCACCAATATTGCAAACCTTCTCAGTCTCAACGCTTCTGTCACAATGACTGTTCGCAGTGCTTCCAAGGGCAATGCCGAGGACATCTCAAGCATTTCTCCTCATGTGACGAAGGTCACGGGGCTTATATCCAATTCAAAACACAATTCGAACTTTAACATCATCGATATTCGCCATGATGGTGCTGAGATTGAGTTGAAGGATGAAATTTTGGCATCTTTGAGGCCAAAAAGTGGTCTTAAGAGTCTGCCAACCCTGCTCCTATACAGTGAGCGGGGTCTACAAATCTATGAAGAGGTTGTTGTTTATTCACTTGAATTCAGCCAATGATGTTAACCTAGACACAGATCACTTATTTGTCTGAATATTACCTTACAAATGCAGAGATTGATGTCCTTGAACGTTCCGCCGAAAGCATTGCATCAAACATACCTTCAAATTCTATGGTTGTTGAGCTGGGAAGCGGGTTTGTATTTTCTGTTAGGTCTTGGGCTTTTAGGACTAACAATGGACAGTAATTTACGCAAGGTGAGTATATTGCTACGAGCTTTAGATGCGGCCGGCAAGTCTGTCGACTACTTTGCACTTGATTTGTCATTGAAGGAGTTGGAGAGAACTTTAGAACAGGTCCCGGAATTCAAATACGTGAAATGCCACGGGCTCCTTGGTACATATGACGACGGTCTTGCATGGCTGAAACTTCCAGAAAACTCTTCTAGGCCGAAATGTGTTTTGTCGATGGGGTCGAGCATTGGTTTGTCTTTAGAACTTTTAGTACCAGCAATCAACTTACATCGTGCAGGCAACTTTCAAAGAAACGATGCATCATCATTTTTAAAGAGTTTTGCGGAAGTTTTGAGCCCCTCGGACATGTTTCTCATTGCCATAGATGCGACAAGTAACCCGGAAAAAATATAGTGAGTACTTGTACATTATTATTTGGACGGCTTCTGACTAATTATGCTGTAGCCATGCTTACAATGGTTTGTCGATTCATCTCAAACCTCATTTCCTGACGCTAACCCTGACAACAAGATGAGAAAGGAGTTACCCATAGGTATTTACTCACAAACATTAATAATGGACTGCGGGGTACTTACTGATTCTCAACAAAAGATTCATCTTGAACGGTCTAGTCCAGGCGAATGAAATCCTCGGAGAGAACGTATTTGATATTGCAGACTGGACAGTAATAGGAGAGTATGTGTATGACACTCAAGGAGGCCGTCACCAAGCGTTCTATTCTCCATCCCGCGATATCACCATTCGGGATGTTCTTGTAAAAGCTGGGGAGCGTGTGAAGATAGAAGTCAGTTTGAAATATTCATCGAAGGAAACCGCCAAACTATTGAAGGATGCCGGACTGAGAGAGGCCCAAAAGTGGTCAGCCTCGACCGCTGATTACAGTAAGTATTGCAGTGGTTTATTTTTCTCGGTTTCGGTTTGAATCGGCAATTGCACATGTAAGTACTCGATTGAGTGGTCGGTGTACATGGTCTTATGATCACATAAACCGCTGGCGTGGGGGTCATTGCCAATCGTGGTTTTGTGGCGCATGCTTATTGACTTGCTATTTTGGGACTGAAATCAACATGGCATGACCTTTTTCAAACCTGCTTCTGCCATTGGAAACTCTTTTCCATATTTCATTGGGCTCTACGCTGACGTCTTTCGAGATATCCACCTTCTAAAAAAAGAGACAATGGCATTCGATCCGAATCCAAGAGTCTATGCTTCGTCTACATCCCCGACTCTTGAGGACTGGAAAGGGTTGTGGTCAGTATGGGATACTGTCACCAGGAAAATGATTCCAAACGAAGAATTGGTTGAGCAACCAATCAAACTTCGAAATGCTTGCATATTTTACTTGGGCCATGTCCCGACATTCCTTGACATACAACTAAATAAGGTCACCAGCGAGCCGCTTTGCGAGCCCTCTTCTTATCCGAGGATATTTGAAAGGGGAATAGATCCGGATGTCGATAATCCTGAGCAATGCCATGCCCATTCCGAAATTCCGGATGAGTGGCCACCACTTGAAGAGATTTTATCCTATCAGGAGAAGGTGAGAGAAAAGGTTGCAAAATATTATGCAAGCCAAGATATTCCCAGAAATCTCGGTCGTGCACTCTGGTTGGGCTTTGAGCACGAAGCCATGCATTTGGAGACCCTCTTGTACATGTTACTGCAAAGTGACAAGACTATTCCACCTACAAGTGGTATACCGGACTTTAAAGGAGAAGCAGAGAGAGCCGAGGCATCTCGAGTACCAAATGAATGGTTTAACATTCCAGAGCAGGAAATTGTCATCGGATTAGACGATCCAGAGGATAATTCCGGACCGGACAATCATTTCGGGTGGTATGTTAGACACACTCATTCAACAACAGAGTAATTCTAACGCTACTCAGGGACAACGAAAAACCTTCCCGAAAAGTTTTGGTCCACTCATTTGAAGCCAAAGGACGACCGATTACTAATGAAGAGGTGAGAAGCATATGAGACTTTCATAAGACTTTCGGCTAAAGCGAAGTAGTACGCTCACTATCTAGAACAAACACACGGGACCAAGATTCCAACTTCATGGGCCCAACTCCCAAATTCCAATGGCTACACTAATGGAAATTTAAGTGGGTGTAGTAATGGAAGTATTGGCGGGGCAAGCCCACCTCCGCTAACCAAGGCATATCTCACAGGTAAAGCTGTTCGAACGATCTATGGTCTAGTACCGCTTGAGTATGCCTTAGATTGGCCAGTCTTTGCTTCATACGACGAGCTTTCTGGATGTGCAAGCTGGATGGGTGGGCGAATACCCACTGTTGATGAGGTTCGGAGCATTTATAGTCACGTCGACGGCTTGAACGTCAAAAAAGCAGAGAGACATTTGGGCAAGACAGTCCCAGCTGTTAATGGGTATGTCGTGCAGTGGTAATGCGGTGACCCCTAAACAAATACTAATTGTTTAAAACAGGCACCTTATCAATGAGGGCGTCGAAGAGACACCGCCATCGCAAAGTTCTCAGGTTGGCGGAAGCTCTCAAGAGCTTTTCACCGACCTTGAGGGTGCCAATGTGGGATTCAAAAATTGGCATCCAATCTCCGTTACTGCTGGAGGTAATAAACTTGCAGGGCGGGCTGAGATGGGTGGAGTTTGGGAATGGACCAGCTCTGTTCTCAGCAAACATGAAGGATTTGAGCCAATGCCTTTATATCCTGCCTATACTGGTACGTGTCCCACTCAATATGATAGAGATGAAATGTGTCGAGAATCTAACATTACTAGCTGATTTCTTTGATGGAAAACACAACGTTGTACTCGGAGGATCTTGGGCAACTCATCCTCGTATTGCTGGAAGAAAAACATTGTGAGCAAAGTCAGATTCATTTGTGCTTTGCCTTAAATACTGATTGAATCATGTAGCGTCAATTGGTACCAACGTAATTATCCATACACATGGGCAGGCGCACGCCTAGTTCGTGATCTGTAGGCTGGCTGCATACTTTGGATATGGCGGTAAAGCTTCCCTCATCATTCAACAGGGGAGGAGGCACGCCAATATTACTCGAGCGAATCAACTTCGTCTTCATGAGACCACAACGTAGTAACGTAAAGGACGATATTGATTGGGTAAATGTGCCATTGATTTTCCGTTTTGGTTTGTTTTTTTGAAGGTTCTTTTTTTAGAATTACTCTAGTGAAAGGGGTAAAAAAAGGAGGGTATGGATATGAATTTGAATATGGGTATGGATATGGATCTGGATATGGATATGGGAACTGGAGCTGTGTATGTGATTCGGAGGATATCACATCGGAAAGGACTTCACGGTCAGTTTTGAATGCGACTAGCAGTTATTGGATTATTATGTGAAGAATGATAAGTCAAGATGAGTTTTCCTAAATTCGTTTCCAAATCACATTCATTCCATGTTGTTTGTATTGAATTCTAAAGCATGTATTTCCAGGTTAGCTGGTGGGTAAGGTGCACATATCCGAGTTTCCAAACAGTCAAGATGTGCCTTCCTTTTCCAACAAACAAACCTCCTATCGAACGTGACGGCATGATGTTCCCCACTTCCACACTTTGCTCTATGGATATGATTAACACTTTCCTTTTTCCTCGAACCAACTTTCTGACTGATATATATCGAAGGGGAATACATTCATTAATTGATCCACTGATTCGTTCATTCATTCGTTCATTCGTTCATTCGTTGATTCAAATCAATCTATACAATATCTCTTTGGGGAGCAACATTCACTTGAAAACCTTGGAAACCTCCGTGCAGATTCAAAAGCATTCATCCATCAGTTCACAGAGAAGCGAGAGGGAGAGAAGAAATTTATTCAATAATCACTCTCACCAACGAACAAGGCGAGACACAGGGAAAGAGGAAGAGAAAGGGAAATTATCAACCACAGTACCCAAAATTTACCCGGCAATTAACTTTCACGAACGACAAAAGATTACATTGATTTCCTGGAATATATTCATCGCCTTGGCTAAAGATCTTGAGACGAATTTGAAGTTAGGAACAACAGTAAAGAAAAGAATATCATAAGGTTGTGATTTTACTGAGAAGACGTTTAACTACGGAGTATTATAGCCTGATAGCCCCAAGTCACACACGGAGAAGATAGCAGTGTTGACTGATGGATGAATCTAGATTGAGAAGGAATAAAACGACATATTTCAACGTTCTCGGTTCAATCAATTGACATTCACTCAACTCACACATCTCATTCTTTCATCACGTCTAATAAGTTACTAGGTACCTACTACCTAGTAGTTGATTACATTACACAAGCCTTATTGAGTCCACGGCCGGCGAAATTCAATTCATACCCGCTACGGTAGTGTTGGACCGCATAATCCACAGCACCACTACAACACGAGATTACACTCGTTTATCACTTCACCTTCATCATCACCTTTCACGAGTCTTTCCATCCAAAAGTTCGCTCTCTTTTACAACCAATTTCAAATTGCCCATACATTGGGATCCAAATTTGCATCAATACTGTAAGCAATACAATTCCACAACATCTAACATTCTCGCCGTGTCTTTATATCTCTGCGACGTTGTCCACGAGCCATTATTAAAGTAAGTTATATTGTTCTCTTCCTCGTCCTTGGAGATTTATGGTCACCGCCTAGCCAACACCAAAGACTTCCTACTTCCTTCAGACCATTTAAAGAAAAGATTTTCTCCATCCTATTGTCCAGAGCAAGGACAGTACTTACTGCAATTATCATCTTTGCCTTGTGAGATGACTATTGTCCGCCTTTAAGAAATATATTCTGATTTACTGGTGCTCTAATTTATATACTCCCTTGCAAAAGTCAGATCAATTCAGTCAGGACTCACTGTTTTCAAGTCAAGTTCGAATTTTCATGCTCCAATTACTCACGCTTCTCAGGTAAACAACGGCGTCGCCATCAAAGCCCGACTATCTCAGTTCGACTACCCTGTAAAATATTTACAATGATGAATTGGGCAATTATTGCTAGGGAAGATCGTCTCTACAAGGGCAAGACTTTGTATAGATGGGATGTCTCGCCTGGCTTAGGTATGAAATTCCATGATCTATGTTCATTTGAGGCTATATTAACCGTTTTAAGAGCATCATTGCGGAACATGTGCAATGCCACTTCACAGTAAGTCAAATAATAGAGCCTATATGAGACTCTAACGATCCTGCTGACTCTCCTCCTCTCATAGATGCTCGTTCAAAGTCTTCTTGTCTTGGTAAACACGTTGAACCTTGTTTCCGATTTCACCAGCAGCTGCATTTCCTCGGTAAGTCCAAAGTCCCCTGTTATAACGACTCTTCCAATGCTTCGGAAGTTTGCAATCCCACAGTTATCTATAATCAATGCTAATTTAAATTCACTATAAAGGCAAATCGCATGAATGTCTGGGGTAGCTACAAAGATTCATGACTATTTTCAAGCTGGCTTACTGACTACAATAGTTGTAATACCTCTGATGAGATGCACCACTCTCGGCACAAGGAGATCCTGAACATTATTCGAGATATCAACATGTTTGACCAAGAGAATCAATCTCTTGGTTCTCAAATGATGAAAAGAAAGGATGGACCAGAGAAGAAACGGACAGACTCCGAGACCACTTCCGAGGCAACGGATGCCATCTCTGAGATTAGTTTCGAGGAAGAGAGTTTGACAAGGCGAGAAAGGAAAAAGGCAAAGAAGTTGGGTGCAAGAACTAGAAGAAATGTTGATGTTTATAGTCAAGATGAGATCAACAGCATCAGCGAGGCATTGCACGGACAAATACATGAAAGCAAAGGTGCTTGGGAAGGGACCTATGCTTATGACAATCGACGTGCCGATGCTTCGCTTACAAACAATGATGTGGTCGAGGAAGAAGATGAGGAGTATGATGTGTATGCGGTTCAGTCCCCTCATCCAGCCTCCAACAAAGAATACAAGGTCCCCAATTATCCGACTCCAAAGCAACAAAAGGCGGCTAGAAAGCTTACAACTACAACTAATTTGAGGCAATCCAAGCTTCGTGGTCACCAGCAAAAGTTCACGCCAGAAATGGCTCACAAGAATGACCCATACGGGGGCATTGATCCGGCCATAATGTACCGTCTTGGCATTGACGTTAATCCACTTTCTAGTCCAAAAACCAGGAAAGAATTGATAGGAAAGCTCATCATTGCAGTCAAGAACGATCTACAGGTCATCAAACGAGAAGAAGAGGAGGCTGTGATCAGGGAGGAAGGTTTCTGGAGATGGGCCGGGCGAAATGCCTTTCGAAATATCCTCGAATACCGAAAGACATTTGATTGGGCAACCGGTCAGAAGATAACTGCGATGAAAAGCGAAGCAGAGATTTTTGGCGATGAGTCGGTTGATGGTCAGATTGATGAAGATGAAGAGACACATGGGAGCTACGGTATTGCAGATGGTAAATGCGAGGTTATTGTGGACGAGGTCATACCTGCGGATTCGATGGCCGACAGGGAGATTTTACAGGGAGCTGTAGGGGCCTTCGGATCTGAAGTCATCGCTAAGAAGTGTCCAAGAGTCAAGAAAGAGATCCGAGTCTTGAAAATCACCACGGCATACGAGACGCATCTCAAGCAGAAACCGAGACCAACCAAGAGTATTTCAAAGATGTCTTTTGGTAAAAAGAAACAGGTATGGAAGTGCTTCGAAGCTCAGGGATTTGTCGATAATTCCATTGAAGACGATGATGAAATGGCTCAAGAAGGTCTCGATGATCTTATTCGCTTTAGAAACTCTGGTATTAACATTCCAGTGTCTTCTACATGGGCGGCTGTGGTTGGTTATAGCTCAAACGGCAACACAACTACGGCTAATAGAACTAAGAAATCTATTGCGAATAGGAAACTTATGACTACCATCGAAGACGATGAGTGGACAATGGTTACTAAGAAGGGGAGGAAGAATTGATGTATGCACGGATAATGTACAGGTTGGGGAATCTATCTATGATAGAAGATTTGTTAAAACTCGTGCTATTTTGTTGGTGTACATTTTCTATATGGCTTCGCTTTACTTTACAAAATTTGCTTTTTGCTTTTTGTTTTTTACATTGTCTTTTATTACTTCCATACATTGTTACTTTCTAAGAACTGAGCGAGGAGATGTGGACTCAGGAAAGGAGCATATGAACTTACGAGCTTATGATCAAACAAATACGAATTTCTTTGGTCATTTCAGGTCATTTTATTACATCAAGTATGTAGTATAGGAATGAAACATTATACTAAGACGGGAAAGAGACATAGAATGAAGTGAAATGAAATGAAATACTAGGTAAAACGATAGAGTGTGTTCCTGAGTGAAATTTTGATGTGTCTTTAGAGAGAAGTAACCTTATATTGAAAGGATATATATGTTATACAGAATTAATCTTTGAGGAAAGAGATATACCTATAGTAGTGGGTATATATATATTTGTTTCTTGTATTTTAACGGTGTGTTTATATAGAGGGATAGGTACTTCCTTTTTTGTTTTGTTTGTGAAGTCTTCTTTTTACGGAGAGAGAAGCGGGGAGCGGGCGATGTTCGAAGGGCTTGAGGTTAGGACGGGGATGGATAGTTGGAAGTGGTGGAGAGAGGTGGTGGAGAGAGGTGGTGGAGAGAGGTGGTGGAGAGAGGTGGTGGAGAGAGGTGGCGGAGAGAGGTGGTGGAGAGAGGTGGTGGAGAGAGGTGGTGGAGAGAGGTGGTGGAGAGAGGTGGTGGAGAGAGGTGGTGGAGAGAGGTGGTAGAGAGATAGCTGGTGCAAATATATCATGAGTCTATATAGCTAAATTAATTTGGACAGGAACAGGAGAAGAGGAGTAGAGGAATTAAATATCTTTGTACTTGTCGGGTTGCTCATTATTTATTTGTTAGTTTGAAGGGAGTTGGGGTATGGGGAAACATATGTGCATGGGTATGCGTCTGGGGTATGTGCGAATCGTTCTATTTTGGGATACGACCCGACGGGCACGATGGGCGGAGCTGATGAACATATAAGGATTATGTATGGTACATGACAAGCTCAAGGTTATTAGAGCCTGGGATAGCTGTCTTTGGTT